>NC_047039.1:7378275-7695784 GCF_011762595.2 Tursiops truncatus | reverse complement strand
AATTTTAATTAGTTTACCCACATATTTACTGCTTCTTGTGTACTTCACACCCACCTGCACATTCATGTTTCTTTCTGGTATCATGTTTCTCCTGACTGAAAAAGAAATGATATTTCTTTGAGTGCTGGCCTGCTGGCAATGATTTGTTTGCCAAAGGAAAGTTTTGTTCTCCATTATTGAATGTTATCTTCACAAAATAAAGAATTCTAGTTTGGCAACTACAATTTATTGAGTAAATGTGTTATTTCAGTGTCTTCTGCATTCAATTACTGAAGTCAACCATCTATTTTTATTGTCATTTCATTTAAGATATGGATATTTTATCTCTGGCTGCTCTTAAGATTTCTGTGTCTCTGGTTTTCAACAGTTTTACTATGATATGGTTAGGTGTGTATTTCCATGTGCTTATTCTGCTTGAAATTCATTGATTTTCTTAAAGCAGTGGCATAATATGTTTCCATACTTAGGGGAAATTCTCAACCATTATGTTTTTTATTACTTCTATTGAATTCTCTTCTTCCTCAAATGATACTCTATTTGAATGATTTCAGATTTATTGATGTGTTTCACATATCACTTCTCTATTTTAATGCTTTTTTCTATGTCAGTCGTTGACTTTTTTAAAATTAACTTTTCTTATAGTTAACTAATTTAGCTAATTATACAATGCAGTCAATAATTCAAACTGTTTACTGATTTTCTGAATTTAATAAGTTCGCATAGATGCCAATTTTCTGGTGAAATGAATCTACCTTCTTTCACATGGTCTATTCGTTTTTCTTCCAGTTTCTCTAAAATACTAGCCATAGGGAATTTTTGTTCATTATCATCTTTTCCACTCTTTGGATCTTTTAGCTGGCTTCTATCTTTTCTTTCACTATCTTTGTTGTTGTTTTCCCTTTATTATTGGCCATAATTTCTTCCTTTTGATATATGTGATAATGCTTTATTGTATGCTAGATGTTCTATATAAGGAACCATAGGAGTTACCTTCAACTTGAGAAGTTTCTATCTTTCCTCTGTTTGGAAGTTAGGCTGAGTGACTGATGACTTTAATTCAATAAGGAATTGAGTTTGGTCAGAGATAGTGTAGTTTTAGTGAGACACATATACTTTACTGGACTTTATACTGGGAGCCCATAAGCCTCTATTTCTCAGCGCTGAAAGCAATGGGTGACTATGTTCTGATACTCAAATCTTCAAAACCAAGTTCTCTAGCTTATATTCCAAGCTCCTTGAAAATCAGCCAGATGTTTTAAAGAGAAGGCATTATATGTCCTTGAGGCAAACTCCTTTCCACTAGGTCTTTGCTTCCTAACTACAATAGATTGCAGATATCTTTGTCTTTAAAGACTTTAACCTATTTCCCAGCAAATGGATCTAAACTTAGCAAAAGTGGTGTGGGAAAAACTCATTTTGAATTTGATGCCCTTAAGTGCCTAATTTATCAATCTAGTCTATTCTGCACACTAAGAGTTTTTCAGGTTTCTCTTTCTTCAACAGAGGAATTCTAACTGGGTAGGCCAAGCTTGATCATTAATTTATATTCAAAACCATCATGTTACAGGGGATAAAGATTTTTGTTCCAGGGGAAAAAGTACTGATAATTTAAATTGTTTTCCCTTCCTTGTAATTTTTAAGTCTTCTAATCTTCGTTTTCTCCACAGTTCTATGATACTTTTAAAATAAAATTTTAAGAAATGTTCTTGGCATTGTATAGCTGTCATTTTCAGAAAAATTGCTTGTCTGCATAGACCTAACTAAAATTGAAAGTATCTTTTTTACCCTATTTTATAACCAAAGAAACCCAGAAATTTAGAGACAACTATTATTATCATTCTGTACTTTTTAAAATTTTGTTGGAAACTTGCAGTAAATGTAAGTAATTTTCCCAAGATGGTTAAGGGCAGTGGTAAAGAAAAACTCAATCAAACAAAGAAAAAAAATTGATATTTCGTCACTCCCAATGAATGGTACTTAATGAATAAGTACTTCATTATACCAAGATGAGTACTGTAACAGAATTCAGTCAGGAAAAAAAAAAATCAGTGATTTTAGGGGGATGGAATTAAATATAAGGCATTGGGTAACCAGCTACTAAAGAACACAGCAAGTTAAGGGAGGCATTGTGCTAGTAACTGGTTAATAACCATAAAATACTAATTGCAAGAAGGTGATTTCATTCATGGAGCTGAAGAGCAAAGGGAAGAAGTAGGGTTACTTGAATCTGGAGAACTGTAAGGCTGGCCCCATGAATCTCAAAAATGAGACTCAAAACTCTCACAGCAGGTACTGCTAAGCTGGTGCAGAGGATCTGAGACATTGGTAGAGAGATCAAAGACCTGGGGCTCAGACCCAGACAGCTATGCTGGTATCTTTTAGACTGACAATGAGGTTGGTCTGGATTGAATTTTTTTTTAAAAGGATATTGAAACTAAGTATAACTGCCAGTGTAAAATTTGTTATTAAGATTGACATACAGGAAGCAGATCTCCCAGATTCCCAAATCCCCTTGCATTCACCCTACTGCAGATCTCTGTAGAAAGAGGGCTGATACAGCAGCAGTGTGGTTCCTATAATGCAGAGCACAAAATGGGAAGGGGCTTTGACACTGAAAAGCAGTAACTTAAAAACTGGTACACCACCCAGGTACCATGCCTTTTTCTAGAAAATATAAAGAAATACATTTCAGGAAAAATAAAATTTCTAATTGTTTAAAATAAAGAAGAATAAGTAGAAACATTATAGGAGTTACCTTTTTTAATGCATATCTATTCAGATACATTTTTGGGTACTAATTGTTTTTATTTCCTATGTCGAGTCTGAGTCTTTTGCTTGGGTTTTTCTTCCTTTTTTTCCTTACGTTTTTTCCTCATACAGAGCAATAGAAGACAGCATAATAGAATTAACAACAAAATAAGACATGTTAGGGCCAGGTAAATCTTCTTTATCCTCTCTCTCTTAGGGGGTGGGCCACTGTCAACACTACCTCCATTGCCTTGTTTTAGGCAGTTGGGAGGGTCCCACTTATAGTTGCAATGGCAGTGATGTTTATTGTTGCAGATCCCCCTCATGTTACAGAACTTAGGTGAACAATTACTATCCAAGCGAGAGAGATGGACGCACTTCCTTCCGATGCAGACATGTTCTGGGCCACACTCTGTGCCGTCTTTCACATCACCAATATCAGGTATGGTCATCCCTATGTGGTAGTCTGTACCCCAGCAGGTGGCATTGTTGAAGCGAGTCCCATGCACAGTAGAATGCTCTGTCAGAAGGGGAATTTCTGCCACGTTATCGCACTGAATTCTCCCACATAAGCTGTCCAACATACTGCATTTTAGATATGTAGGGCCTTTGACTCCACAGTTACCAAAACGGTCACCTTGAGTGTTTACTTGTTTGTAGCAACTGTCGTTTGCATTTTTTGCCTTTTGGCCGAAAATCTGCCTACACTGTGCGTTGCGGTCATTACATCTCTTTTCATAGCAGTAGGCGTTGTCATTACAGGGAATTCCATCCTCTACGTATACATCGTCTGGGCACATATGGGATGATCCATTGCACCACTCTGGAAGATCACATTCATTGACCTCCTTTCTACATATTTCTCCTGATGGTAAGAACTTGCAGTCCTTGCAACAAAGCCCAAAAGCACAAGTAGACCCAAAACTCAGACTGCAGTTTGTCAGACAACAGGCGTCTTTTAAACAATCCTGAAGAGATCCACAGTCACACTCTTCTCCTTCTTCAACAACACCATTTCCACAGCGCTTCCTTGAAAACATGTCCTTTGTGTATACAGTGTACTGCAAACATTTTGCCTGCTGTACAGAATATCCCCAAAAATAAGAATAACTACAATTGCTAAATTGGGCTATTGGTGGGTTGTCATGACGCATTATACATTTATAATAACCTGCAGAACACACACACAATACATTATCATGAGACATACCCAAATTATGACCTATATGATGAGCTACTGCAATTCCAAGAATGGCCAAGGTTTTGTTTGCAAAAGTAACAACTGCACAACTAAAGTGTGACCTACACATTCCTGCAACATAGCCTAAACCAGTTAATCCTCTCAAGGTCTTATTTATAAAAAGATGTACAGTATCATGTGCCATGCGGGCATCAATGGTATTAGCCTTCCAATTGCAAAAATCTCCCAGAGACCTCCTTGTAGCATCCACTTCAACTTGGTTTCTTTTAGTCCAGATCTCCATACCAAACAATAACACCTTCATACCCATTACCTGATAAATGGAATCCACTATATTTACAATAAGAAATAGATCCTCCTGCAACTTTGAGACATTCCTTTTATAATGATTATATAGAGTATTGTCCACCACCAGTGCAATTTCAACAAAGAATGAATGGATCCACCAGCCATCATAATGACTTTGTTTCAGAATAGAATTATCAGTCTCTTGAAACTCAAATTGGTGTACAGTTTCCTCTTGCATAAAATCAGATTTCATGTTTGGGAATTGGGTCTCCTCACTGTCCATTTTATATACCAGGTGTTCAAATTTTGTAGAGAAAATCATGGGCTTAATTTCATAAACAACATCGTTTATCTGTAATAATCCTCGAAAGCCACCAGAACAGGTACTGAGGGCAACAAGGGATTCTGGGTCCCCCTCCACATAACCATGGTAGTAGCAGTCATTCTGGACAAAAGGCTGGTCCTTCAGGAGAGCGCCCTGGTCTGAGTAGGTGAACACTGGGAGGTGTCTGGACAGCAAATGCTTCTTGATATTCATGTGGAAAACGTGTCTCTGGCCCCCAAAATGCAGGCTGTAAGAGAGCCGGCCTGGAGGCTTCATGCTTCTGCCAGTGTGTGTTACCTTCAAGGGAATCACCACTTCTGGAGGACTGTGATATTGGGGGTGTTCAGCCCGGATGTGTCCTGAAAAAGACAGAAACACCCCAAGCCAGTGTAGCAAGAGTATGATCCTCATGTACAACAGGGCTTTAATCACAGTCATTATGAAGCTACCATTATTGGTCCAGAGAAGAAGGCAGGCAGGGTTGGGAGTCACAGATGGTCTGGCTCCTTATTCTGAGCTGCTTAGTGTACAGAGCTTATCATTAAGTATCTGTCTTCTGGCAGAGTTGAACCATTAGAGCATAAGCCCTACAAGTAAAACAGAATATAACATATGGATGGGGGTGATTAGAAAAGGGCCTAATAGGGAGAAAGAGAAAGTCATACAACAAAAGTGATTAGTGTTTTGATCAAGGGTTGACTCTAGAAACTGCACAGAATTTGCTTTTAAATATTGATAAGGCAGAGGGGCATTGGGGGAGTATGGAAGAGTGAAAACTGGCCATAGATTTATAGTTATTGAACTTGGATGGTGGGCAATTAAGGATTCATTATACTATTCTCTAAATATATGTATATGTTAAATATTTCCACAATAAATAGTTAAAAAAAATCTTAAGGGTAAGGTGACCATATGTCTTGGATTGCTGGGATTTTCCTAATTTACTCACGTTAAATTAGTATAAGTAATAATACCTGTTTTTTTCAACCTCAAGTCCTAAATTACTCAATTACCTAACATACATATTAAAAGCAACAACAACAACAATAACACTCTCCTGTTATTTTAAAATCTCTTTTATAGTACTTATTACCTCCCTAGAACAAAATGTTTAGTTTTATCTTTCTTACATTACTCTCCTCACTAGACTTGTCATATTAGAAGTACTCAAGAGCATTATCTATGTCTTTCACAAATGTTAGTATCCCCAAAGTGCCTAGCTTAATTCTTTATATAGTAAAGAATGGTCAACTTGACTTTTATTGTGCCTTGGAGTGTTACTCAAAAGGTATTTACACTTGATTACATTTTAATGTACAATATTATTCAACACCTGTGGCCAATTTTGTTTTTGGAACAAAGTGTTATAGACTCAGTTTTCCCTGCTTATTTTCTCTATTTACAACTAAATACTCTGGATATAATTAAGTGGAAGACAAAAAAATACCTCTGAAAGCTAAAAAGCAAAAGACAGACTGGCTAGAGACCTCTAGACTTGAGGAATGGCAACAAGGTGAGTTCCCTGGGTTTTCTTTTAATTGCTCTCAGATATCCCAAATTGGGTGCTGGAGAGGTCTTTAACACCGAATCACCAGCAGGCGTAGACAAAAACAAACAAACAAAAAGCCTCAAGAATAGTTTTCTTTCTCTGTTCACATGACAGAGAATGGAAAAGCTCAACAGAGAACCAGTAAGGTGCTCCAGCATCTGCTCTTGAGCCAAGACACATGTGGATTGATTCACCCAGAGCAGCAACCTCAAAGACTTGTAGGCCAACCCAAAACACACTCCACAATCAGTGCACTGGTGGGCTGTTCAATCCGCCTACATTGGCAATATAAAATCCCTGGCAGGCCAGCCTAACACTGATTCAATATCTAGGTAACTAACTACCTGATCTGCCTTCAGAGGCAGCAACAAAATCCCAACAATTTGACCCATCCTCAGCTCAACACTAGGGCAGGGAATGGAACCCTATATTGAACATAGCAGTATCATTCATAAAGCCTGATATAGCCCACCCCTTCACCAAATGACATAGGAGACACAGCCTATTGGCTTCTGTTTCTCACATCTCCAGATATGAATATGGACCAGTGACACCAGTTAAATCCAGAACGTTAGAGTAGATCAAGCAGAAGAAAGGACCACTCAGCTCAAAGATGGGTCATTGATAATTATTCAGTTAAAGTAGAAAAAAAGAATAAAAAAGCAAGCAGCTTATAGGACACCGACAAGAAGACCAGTATACACATGATGGAAGTCATATAAAGAGAGAGAAAAAAAGAGAGAGAAAGGACCAGATAGCTTATTTTAAAAAAAAATAATGGCTGAAAATTTCCCAAATCTGAAAAAAGAAATGGGCATCCACATGCACAAAGCCCAAAATGTCTCAAATGAGATGAATCCAAAGAAACCCAGATGAAGACTCATTAAAACTGTGAAAAGTCAGAGACAAGAAATTCTGAAAGTGGCAAGAGAAAACAACATGTCACATACAAAAGAACCACCATAAAACTGTGAGTAGATTTTTCAGCAGAAATCTTGCAAGTCTGGAGGAAGTGGGATGATGTAGTTAAAATGCTGAAAGAAAAAACTATCAACTAAGAATGCTATACCTGGCAAAACAGTCTTTCAAAAAATAAAGAAGACATAAGGACATCACTAAACAAACAAAAGCTGAAGGAGTTTATCACTGTAAACTGTAATAAACTGTAAGGCACTGTAAGTGCTAATGAGATTTTTTAAAGTTGAAAGGATGCTAAACAGCAACATGATAGTGTAAGAAAGTATGAAATATACGTACATATATATTATATAAACATATAAATGTAAACTCATCTATAGATAAAACCAGAATACATTATAACTTTAATTGTGATGGGTAAATTACTTTTAATTTTAGTATCAAAGTCAATGATGAAAGTATTAAAAATAACTAAAACTGAAAAACATGTTAAAGAATACACAGTAAAAATTGAAATATAAGTTGTGACAACAACAACATAAAGTGTGAGCTAAAGAGAAGTTAAGTGTAGAGTTTTTGTATGCAATTGAACTTAAGTTGTTATCAGCTTAACATAGACTACGTTAACTATGATATTTTATGTAAGCCCCAAGGTAACCACAAAAAATATACTTATAGAAGTTACACAAAAGAAAAAGAGAAAGGAATTAATGCATATAAAATACAAAAAAATTCAAAACACAATGGAAGGCAACAAGAGAGGAAAAAAGACATATAAGAGAACAAAAAAGATTGATAGAAAACAAAGGACAAAATGATAATATTAGATCATTCCTTACCAATAATAACTTTAAACATAAATGGATTAAACTCTCCAATTAAAAGACATAGAGTGGCTGAATGGATGTAAAAAAATAAGACTCAATTATATGTTGTCTAGAAAAAATCCTCACTTTAGATGTAAGGAAACACATAGGCTATAAGTGAAGATTGGAAAAAGATATTCCCTATAAATGGTAACCAAAAGAGCAGAAATGACTAGACATATCAGACGGAATAAACTTTAGGTCAAAAACTGTCAAAAGAGATAAAGAATAACATTATATAATGATAAATGGATTAATCCACCAAGAAAGTATAGGAAATATATATACGCACCCAACATCAGAGCAATATAAATATATAAAGCAAACATTGACAGAACTGAAGGGAGAAATAGACAACAATTCCATAAAAGTAGACTTCAATACCCCACTTTCAACAAAGGATAGAACATCTAGACTGAATATCAACAAGGAAATAAAGGATTTTATAGCATTATAGACCAAATCAATCTAAAAGACATATACATAATATCCCACCCAACAGCAGCAGAATACAGTTTCTCAAGATTCCATGGATGTCTCTTCAAAATAGATCACATAGCTACAAAACAAATCTTAATAAACTTAAAGATATAGAAATCATACCAGGTATCTTTTGTGATTACAATTAAATGAAACTAGAAATCAAAGGCAAAGGGAAAAATGGAAAATTTACAAATAGGTTGAGATTTAAAATCATACTGCTAACAACATTGAATCAAAGAAGAAATCAAAAGAGAAACTAAAAAATGCCTTGAGACAAAAATGAAAATGCACATACTGTAACTTATGGGATGCAGCAAAAGCAGTACTAGAAGGGAAGTTTATCATGATAGATGCCTACCTCATGAAACAAGAAAAAATCTCAAACAGCTTCACATTCCACCTAAAAGAACTGGAGAAGAGCACACTAAGCCTAGAACTAGTAGAAAGAGAGAGATAACAAAGATCAGAGTGGAAATAAATAGAAACTAAAAATACAGTACAGATAGCTTATTTTTTGAATAAAAAATAAATAAAATAAAAATATGTGATACACAGACACGCACATCCATTTTCTTGATCCATTCAGCCATCAATGGACACTTAGACTATTCCATGCCTTGGCTATTGTAAATAATGCTGTAGTGAATATGAGAGTGAAGATCTTTTTGGTATAGTGATTTTGTTTTCTTTGAATAAATACCCAATAGAATTACTGGATTATGTAGTTCTATTTTGAATTTTTTGAGGAAACTTCAGGTTGTTTTCCATAGTGGCTATACCAATTTACATTCCTACTAAAGTATACAAGGGTCCCCTTTTCTCCACATCTTTGCCAATACTTGTTATTGCTTGTGTTTTTGATAATAGCCATTCTGACAGGTGTGAGGTTTTGTGGTTTTGATTTGTGTCTCCCTAATGATTACCGATGTTGAGGACCTTTTCATGTATGTGTTGGCCATTTGTATGTCTTCTTTGGAATAAATGTCTATTCACTTCCCACGCTCATTTTTAAATTGGGTTTTTTTTTTAATTGAGGTGTATGAGTTTTATATATATATTGTATATTAACCACTTATCAGATATATGATTTGCAAATATATTCTCCCATTTGGTAGGGTGCCTTTTCATTTTGTTGGTCTCCTTTGATGTACAGAAACTTTTTGGTTTGATGCAGTCCCACTAATTTATGTTTGCTTTTATTGTCTTTCCTTTTGGTGTCAAATCCAAAAAGTTATTGCCGAGATTGATGTCTAGGAGCTTACCCCCTGTGATTTCTTTTAGGAGTTTGATGGTTCAGGTCTTACATTCAAGTCTTTAATCCAATTTGAGTTGATTTTGTTTATGGTAAAAGATTGTGGTCCAGCTTCATTCTTTTGCATGTGGCTGTCCAGTTTTTCTAACACCATTTATTAAAGAGACTGTTCTTTCCCCATTGTGTTTTTTTTTTTTTTTTCTTGCGGTATGCGGGCCTCTCACTGCCGTGGCCTCTCCCGTTGCGGAGCACAGGCTCCGGATGTGCAGGCCCAGCGGCCATGGCTCACGGGCCCAGCCGCTCCGCGGCATGCGGGATCCCCCCAGACCGGGACATGAACCCGCATCCCCTGCATCAGCAGGCGGACTCCCAACCACTGCGCCACCAGGGAAGCCCCCATTGTGTTCTTGAAAACTATGACTATGACTTTGTAATATAGTTTAAATCAGGAGGTTTGATGCCTCCAGCTCTTTTGTTTTTCTCAAGATTGCTTTGGTTATTGTGGGTCTTTTGTGGTTCCATAAAAAATATAGGATTTGTACTATTTTTGTGAAAAATGCCATTGGAATTTTTATTGGAATTGCATCAACTCTCTAGATCATTTTACCTGGTGTGGACATTTTAACAATTTAATTCTTCCAATCCATAAGCATAAAATACCTTCCTATTTCTTTTTTGTCTTTTTCAGTTTCTTTCATCAATGTCTTTATAGTTTTCAGTGTACAGGTCTTTCATCTCCTTTGTTAAATTTATTCCTAGGTATTTTATTCTTTTTGATGTAATTGGAAATGAGATTTTCTTAATTTCTCTATCACAAGTTAATTATTAGTGTATAGAAATGCAACAAATTTTTGTGTATTGATTTTGTATCCTGCAAATTTACTTATTAGTTCTAACAATTTTTGGTGGAGTCTTTAGGATTTTTTACATATATCATCTGCAAATATGATAGTTTTGTTAGTTTTATTTTTTCCTTTCTTATTTGGATGCCTTTTATTTCTTTTCTTGCTTAATTGCTCCGGCTAAGACTTCTGGTACTGTGTTGAATGCAAGTGGCAAGACTGGACATCCTTGTCTTGTTCCTGATCTTAGAGAAAATGCTTTTAGTTTTCAGCTTTTTACCTTTGAGTGTGATAAGAGCTGTGAGCTTGTCATATATGACCTTTATTGTGTTGAAGTGTGTTCTTTCTATACCTAATTTGTTGAGAGTTTTTATCATACATAGATGTTGAATTTTGTCAAATGATTCTTTCCATCTATTAAGTTGATCGTATGAGTTTTATTCTTCATTTTGTTAATGTGGTGTAAAACACTAATTAATTTGTGTATATTGAATCATCCTTGCATCCCAGAAATAAATCCTACTTGATCGTGGTGTATGATCCATTTAGTGTATTGCCAAATTCAATTTGTAAATATTTTGTTGAGGATTTTTACATCTATCTTAATCAGGGATATTGGCCTATAGGTCTAATGTGTCGTTTTAAGTCCAGTGCTTCTTTTTTGATTTTCTGTTTGGATAATCCACCCATTGATAAAAGTGCGGTATTGAAGTCCTCTACTATTTTTGTATTGCTGTCCTTTTCTCCCTTTAGGTCTGTTAATATTTGCTTTATAGATTTATATGCATGCATAAATATTTACAAATTTATATCCTCTTTCAATTGAAGCAAAGTTTCTGTAGGCTAAGTAGTCTTATTTATACCCATGACTAGGAGACAGTGTTACAAAGTAGGCATCAGTCTGAAGCATTATTGCTAGGTTCAAATACCAGGACTTATTCTTACTAGATATGTTGATTAAATTCTCATGGAGTTGGTTTCTTTTCTTGTAAAATGGAAATGAAATGTATATCTTCTGGGATGGTTTTGGTGGTTAAATGAGATAACCCAGGTTAAATATTAGGGACAATGCCTACCATATTAAATGTTTGATAAATAATAGTTTTATTATTTTTAAATAAAACCAACAAATGATTTCACAAGTTTCTAGTTAATTCTGTCTACAAACTATTCTTTCTTTTATACTGAACAGGAAATAACTTTCTAAACAAATGGATTTTCATTAAAGAGTCTGTTTGAAGCAGCGTTTCTGTGTGTGATTCTGTATCTTTAGAAACATCTGCACCTTAATACTTTGTTTCTTTTTCAGCAAGCAAGAAAAACAGAAAATACACACTATGAATTTCCAGCTTTTTCTAAGCCTTTAAGGTAATTTTTGTCATCAATTTTCCTCTAACATTTTATCTTCTGTTTTGTTCACTTCTCTGTTTTTCAGGAGCACAGGATTTTGCATAACAAACTGGAGAGTCACTTCCTTTTTCCTTTGAAATGGATACTTTTCCTGGCTCCTTTAATTTTGGCATAAGTACAAGAGGTATGAAAACTCTTTCAGATTTAATAATGTAAAACAAAATCTTTCTGAGAACATTTGAGTTGAACAGTTTTAAAAGGGAAAACTGCATAGTTTAAAGTCATTTCCCCTGTCTCATTGTGAGGTATTTTCCTTTCAGCTCATCTTTAACAAAAGATCCATTTAGTTAATTCTATATTTCTTAGCCTTGGAGGCATGAACATATGAAATGGGCAAGACAGCTATGATATTTTAATAGTATTTAAAAAAAAAAACGGCTTTTTAGAACAGTTTTAGATTTACAGAAAAACTGCAGATATAGTACAGAGTTCCCATATATGCTCATGCCCATTCTTTCCCCATAAGGAACATTTTACATTAAATGGTACACTTTTCACTGCTGAACCAATATTCACACATTATTAAGGTCCATGTTTATTTCAGATTTCCTTAATTTTTACCTAATGTCTGTTTTTAGTTCTAAGACCCCATCTAGGACACCATGTTATGATAAGACATCATGTCTTCTTAGGTTCCTCTGGCTGTGGCATTGTTGTTTTTGATGACCTTGACAGTTTTGAGGAGTACTGGGCAGATGTTTTGCAGAATACCCCTCAATTGAGGCTTATCTGAGTTTTTAAATGATTAGATTGAGATTATAAGTTTTTGTAAGGAAGGCCACAGAGGTGAAGTTCCATTTCATCACATCATATCAAGTGTGCCTCCTGTCAACTTGATATCACTGTTGATGGTGGTCATCTAGCTTGTTCGTGTTTGTCCAACTTCTCCACTGTACAGTTACTCTTTTTTTCCCTTTTTTCATATTGTACTCTTTGGAAGGACGTCACTTTGCACAGCCCACATCTAAGGAATGGGGAATTATGCACTTCCTCTAAATTCCTAACACCCACTAGTTCTTTTATTGTTTTTTTACTGCCTTTTGCAGAATGTCATATAACTGAAATCATATATTAGGTAGATTTTTCAGATTTTCTTTCACTTAGTAGTATGTACTTAAGGTTCATCCATGTCTTTTTGTTGCTTCATTTCTTTTTATTACTGAATGCTATCCCTTGTGTTGATAAAACCAGTATGTTTATTCATTCACATATTGAAGGTCATTTTGGTTTCTTTCAGTTTTTGGTGATTGTGAATAAAGCTGCTATAAACATTCATGTTCTGGTTTTTGTACGAACATAAGTTTTCAAATTACTTGCATAAATACTGAGGAGTACGATTGTTGGATTTTATGGCAAAACTATGTTTAACTTTGCAAGAAACTTACAAACTGTCTTCCAAAGTGTTTGTACCATTGTGCTTCTACCAGTAATGAATGAGAGTTCCTCTTGCTCTGTGTCCTTACCAGCAATTTGTATTGTCTGCTTTTTGGGTTTTACTCATTCTAACAGGTATGTAGGGGTATTTCATTGTTTTAATTTGCAATTTCCTCATGACAAATGATGTTGAGAATCCCCTCCTCTGCTTATTTGCCATCTGTACATTTTCTCTGAGTGTTTGTTCAGATTTTTTTCCCATTTCTAAATTGGGTTGTTTGTATTATTATTGTTGAGTTTTTAGTGTGATTTGTATTTGGGTCAAATCCTCTATCATATATATGTTTTGTTATAATTTCTCCCATCTGTGACTAACTTTTAAAATTCTCTTTACTGTGTTTTCCACAGAGCAGAATTTTTAACTGTAATAAAATCCAATATGTCATTTTTATTCTTTTATGAATCATGCTATTGGTGTTATATCTAAAAATTTGTTGTCAAAGCATCCAGACATTTATGTTTTCTTCTGGAAGTTTTATAGTTTCGTGTTTTATATGTATGTTTATGATCCATTTTGAGTTAATACTTACGGAAGTTGTAAGGTTTGTGTCTTTGGATGTTCAATATTCTCAACAACATTTGTCAAAAGATGATCTTTCTCCATTGATTTGACTTTATTACTGCAACAAAAATCAGTAGACTATATTTGTGTGGGTTTGTTTCTAGGCTCTCTGTTTTGTTTCATTAATGTGCACATTCTTTCACCAATACCATGTGCTTTTTTTTTTTTAACTATAGCTTTATAAAGTGAGCCAGATAGCATAGTCCTCCAACTTTGTTGTTCTTTAAAATTATGTGGGTTATTCTAAGTCTTTGGCCTTTTTTAAAAACTTTAGAATCTGTTTACAAATATCTACAAAATAACTTCTTGGGTTTTTGATTGTAATTGCGTTGAATGTATAGATCAATTTGGGAAGAATGGACATTTTAATAATATTTAGTTTTTTCAATCCATAAACATGAAATACTTCTCTTTTTACATAGATGTTCTTTGATCTTTTTAATCAGAGTCTTTTAGTTTTTCACACTTAGATCCTGCACATATTTTGTTATACTTAAACCTAAGTGTTTTTTTTTCATCTTTTTGAGCTATTGGCAAATTTTTAAATCTCCAAATATTTGGAAATTTCCCAGCTAATTTTCTATTTTGTTTATTTATTTATTTATTTATTTATTTTTTGCGGTGCGCGGGCCTCTCACTGCTGTGGCCTGTCCCGTTGCAGAGCACAGGCTCCTGACGCACAGGCTCAGCGGCCACGGCTCACGGGCCCAGCCGCTCCGCGGCATGTGGGATCTTCCCGGACCGGGGCACGAACCCGTGTCCTCTGCATCGGCAGGCGGACTCTCAACCACTGCGCCACCAGGGAAGCCCTCTATTTTATTTTTTATTTCTAGCTTAACTCTGTAGTGGTCTGAAAACATACTTTATATGAGAAGTTGATAGTCACAGAAATAGTAAAGACATAGAAAATATGAATGACCCTGATGGACATTGATCTGACACTGATGGAACACTATGCCCTATCTGTGTAAAACACATATTCTTTTCAAGTGTGCATGGAACATTCAGTAAGATATACCATCTATAGGACCATAAACTGAGACTCAATCAATTTCAAAATTTTGAAATAGTTAAAGTATGTTATCTACTATAACAATCAAATTAGAAGTTAATACTAAGATATCTAGAAAAGCCTTTAACATTTGCAAACTGAGCAATACACTCCCATATAATCTATGTGTCAATAAAGAAATCTCAAGAGAAATTCAAAAGCTGTTTCAAACTGAATGGTAATGAATAATAAAACATCTAAATTATGTAGTTTGCAGCTAAAGCAATGCTATTATTAGGAAATACTAGACACATGCTATTAGAAAACACTAGAAAATGCTATTATTAGAAAATAATAAGAAAGACTCAATCAGGGAAGAAAAAGAGTAAATTAAACCTAAAGCAGGCAGAAGGAAGGAAATAATAAAGAGTAGAAACCGAGGAGACAGAAAATTAGCAAAGCCAAATTTTCTTCATTGGAAAAACTAATAAAAATGCTACGCCTCTAGTGAGGATAATCAAGAAATAAAAGAGAAAACATACAGTACCAATTTCAAGAAAGAAACAGGTGATATCACTTCAGACCCTACAGGCATTAAAGGGATAAAAGGGATATTATGAATAACTTCATGAAATGAATAATTTCCTTGGAAACATACAATTTATCAAAAGTAATTTAAGATTACATAGAAAATCTCAATTGCTATTGATCTGTCAAAGAAATTGAATTTATCAAAAGCTTCTGCTCGAAGAAAATTTCATGCACAGAGCATATAAAAAAGTTTCACAGTGGGGTTCAAGACAGCAATGCAAGAAGATGCTGAACTCACCTCCTCTGACAGACACACTGAATATACAGCTACATATGGAACAACATCCTCTGGAAAAAACCTAAAAACTGACTGAGTAGCTCCTAAACATACATACAGAAGACGAACAAATGGCCAACAGGCACGTGGAAAGGTACTCAACATCACTCATCATGGGGCAAGGCAAATTAAAACCACAATGAGATATCACCTCACACTTGTTACAGTGGCTGTTATCAAAAAGATAAAAAATAACAAGTGTTGGCAAGGATGTGAAGAAAAGGGATCCCTTGTGCATTGTTGGTGGGAATGTAAATTGGTCCAGCCGCTATGGAAAATAGTTTGGAGGTTACTCAAAAAACAAAAAATACAGCTACCATATGATCCAGCAATTCCACTTCTGAAGAAAACGAAAACACTAACTCAAAAAGTAGATTCACTCCCATGTTCATGAAGCATTATTTAAGTAGCCAAGAAATGAAAATAACCTAATTGTTCATTGATGGATGAATGGATAAAGAAAATGCAAATAAAGAAGTGTGTGTGTGTGTGTGTGTGTGTGTGTGTGTGTGTGTGTATGCTAAGTGAACTGTCAGCCAGATAAAGATAAACACTACATGATTTTACTTATATGTGCAAGGTAAAATAACAACAAAAATACAGAGGAAAAAAAAAGCTCACATAAAGACAACCGATAGGTGTTTGCCAAAGGCAGAGGGTGAGGGATGAATGAAATCGGTGAAGTGAGTCAAACGGTTCAAACTTCCAGTTACAAAATAAATCATGGGGATGTAATATACAGCATTGTTGCTGTAGTTAATAATACCATATTGCATATTTGAAAGATGGTGAGAATAGATGTTAAAAGGTCTTATTGCGGGACTTCCTTAGTGATGCAGTGGTTAAGGATCTGCCTGCCAATGCAGGGGACACGGGTTCGAGCCCTGGTCCAGGAGGATCCCACATGCTGCAGAGCAACTAAGCCCGTGCGCCACAACTACTG
Source organism: Tursiops truncatus (assembly GCF_011762595.2). Lineage (NCBI taxonomy): Eukaryota > Metazoa > Chordata > Mammalia > Artiodactyla > Delphinidae > Tursiops > Tursiops truncatus. The sequence continues at coordinate 7,679,104 of NC_047039.1, read as the reverse complement.
AGCCTGTGCTCTAGAGCCCGCGAGCCACAAGCACTGAGCCTGTGCACCACAACTACTGAAGCCCGTGCACCTAGAGCCCGTGCTCCGCAACAAGAGAAGCCACCGCAATGAGAAGCCCGCACACCACAACGAAGAGTAGCCCCCACTCACCGCAACTAGAGAAAGCCCGCGCGGAGCAACAGAGACCCAACACAGCCAAAAATAAATAAATAAATTGATTTTAAAAAAAGTTCTTATTGCAAGAAAAAAAATTACAGCTATGTATGGTGACCAATGTTAACTAGTTTTATTGTGGTGATCATTTTGCAGGGTTAGATCACTATTTTGTATACCTGAAACTAATGTTTTATATTGACTATACCTCAATTAAAAAAAAATAGTAAAATTTGCCTTGGGTTTCCCTGGTGGTGGAGTGGTTAAGAATCCGCCTGTCAAAGCAGGGGACACGGGTTTGAGCCCTGGTCTTGGAAGATCCCACATGCCTCAGAGCAACTAAGCCTGTGCGCCACAACTACTGAGCCTGTGCTCTAGAGCCCATGAGCCACAAGTACTGAGCCCGTGTGCCACAACTACTGAAGCCCACGCACCTAGAGCTCGTGCTCCACAATGAGAAGCCACCGCAATGAGAAGCCCGTGCACCGCAACAAAGAGTAGCCCCCGCTTGCCGCGACTAGAGAAAGCCCGTGTGCAGCAACGAAGACCCAATGCAGTCAAAAATAAATACATAAAGTAGATTAAAAAAAAATAAAAATAACCTTTAAAAATAAAATAAAATTTGCCTTAATAAAAAAAAGAATATCAAGAATAGAAAATTGAAAGTATTTGAGTATGACAGTACAAAGTGTGTGCTGGGTCTAGGAGATTTCAGGCTAGAGAATGAGTCAAAGGAACACTTGGGGAGAGCCTTGGTTGCTCTGTGGCTTACATTAGTTTCTAATAAATAATTACTAAAACCACAACAACTACTCCTGCAGGAACATGTATGCAGTTAGTATAATACATAGTCGTTTTTGTAACTTTTTCTTTTGATGTCGCTCTATATATATCTTTTAGTACTCTGTCGAAAAGCACCATATAACATATTAATATGAAAAAAAGGTACTACAGTTAAGTGTATAACAATATTACACTATGTAGAAGAGAATTTTAAGGACCATTAACCATTTCTGTTTAAAGTGGCTTCTGGGAGTTAAATATCCTATATTTGAAAATGATATCACATTATCAAATATGCTCTTCACCTTTTTTAGTCTTATTTTAACCTCATTCTTCACAATTTCATTTTGAGCAATGCTATATATTTACCTTTGAAATCACTGCTACTGTTAAAAAAATAGGTTTCTTTCCAGAGCATTCTCATATATAAATCTTGTCTTCAAAGGAAATACAAATCTTCCTTGCTTACAGTGGGGTTATGTCCTGATAAACCCACTGTGAATTGGAAACATCTTAAGTCAAAAATGCATTTAACAGACCTAACCTACCCAACATCATAGCTTAGCCCAGCCTGCTTTAAACATGCTCAGAACACTTACATTAGCCGACTGTTGAGGAAAACCGTCTAACACAATGCCCATTTGCTGAATATCTCATGTAATTTATTGAATCCTGCGCTGAGGGTGAAAAACAGCATGGTTGTGTGGGTAGAGAATGGTGGTGAGTAGGTTTCGGTTAGCTTACCCTCGTGATCACGTGGGTGATGGGTAGCTGTGGCTGCCACTGCCCAGCATCACAAGAGAGGATCAGACCAAATATTGAAAAAAGTTCAAACCTCAGAATTCAAATACAGTTTCTATTGAATTTGTATGGCTTTCTCACTATAGTAAAGTCAAAAAATCATAAGTCAAACCATCATATATTGGGAACCGTCTGTACTTCCTTGCTGGGTTTCATTCATTCTCAGATTACTTTAGTAATATTAAAAATGCCAGAGAGATTTGTAGGGATTCAAACATCTTCTCCTCAAATCATATAGATTCACCCTCAAAAGCCACTATTATATCTAAAGTGGCTGTATTTTCAACTACTACCTACCTGTCCAACTGAGTGACATTTTTAGATAAGAGTTGGTGGCTTTGTCTAGTTGCCCTTGGCTAGCCTCTGAACCATAGCATATAGAATTCATCCTATTTCTGGTTGTTTTGTAAAGCATGAAATGAAGAGGCTTGAGCAGAGAAGAAAAATCCAAAATTCCCCTTAGGTGATTAGGATTTTGGTCCTAAAATCCAGGTCCAGATTATCTCACTCTTGAATTCATTTAACTAAGTCTTTCTGAGAGTGGAAATTGATGAGCTAAAATGGATGCTGGGTGATGTCCTCAGCTACTATCCTTAAGGCGGCATCTTTAACAAGGAAACACATCCCTATTCAGTTTTTGGATAATAATTTGGATTATAGCCAGTAGGCTTTTGTATTCCCAACTCAATATCAGTTGCTGGGGAGCACTCAACGATTTTTTATTAAAATGCCCTCATGGGTTTGTCCAGAAGTATTTTAAATTTTGGGTACCACTCATTAACAACAGGCAATGAAATTTGCTTCCTCACTAACGTTGATTGAATACAGTGGCCAATTTATCCTAGATGTGTGGGTAATATATATCATGTAAAAATTTTCAGGATTTTCTCTGAGGTCACAAGCAGCCACTCTAAGTGTGGAAAGAGTTATTTCCACATAATAAATGGCTTTTTCTTACTCTGGACCAAAGGCTGGCATCATACAGTATTTCATGATATTCTCTTTGAACTTCTCCAAAGTCATGGTCTCTTTTAGCATTGTGAGGTTTGGGATCTTGGTGGTGACTGCCTGTTTGGCACAATGATCGACAAGGTCATTTCCTTTTGCTTAGATATCTCTCTTTGAATGGGCTTCTATCTTGAAAATAGCCAACTCCTTAAAAAAAATTATAGCTATTAAAGTGTCCCGGGAGGGTGGGAGGGAGGGAGACGTAAGAGGGAAGAGATATGGGAACATATGTTCATGTATAACTGATTCACTTTTTTATAACACACCATTGTAAAGCAATTATACTCCAATAAAGATGTTAAAAAAAAAATGTCCCTAATATGCTGGCCATTCTAAACTAGGGTTCCTACTTAGGTTAAGCAGCTTTATTTTTCTCTAAAGCTTTCAGAAATAATAGACTATTTCCAAAGTATTTCTACTATTAGTGTGTGTATAAAACCCTATTCTTTTTATTTAGCCAGGAAGCTATTGGGATCGCAACAAGTTCTGTCATCTGGGAAGATTTTGCCTCTGGAAAGGAGTCATATTCTAGTGGTGAGTTGAGATCTGCTATAATATATTCAGCCTGATATTTTCTGGCTCTGTTATTAAGAGATGACTGAAGAGCAAGATTAAATCTAGATTTCTAGGGATGTTTTAATAAACTTATTAGGAGTGTTTTGATAAATCTATTAGATATTTGAAAAACAGCAATTAGGGAGTCATGAACTTCCCTTCTGTGGAAGAAGAGAAGTAGAATTTAAAGTATTACAAGGATGAATGGAAATGCAGTAAGAAATATGACTTGATAGGAAATAAGCCTTCTTACTGGTAAATATTGCATTGTTTCAGTGGGTGGCAAAGTTTGGCAACTTAAACCATTAGGTTTAAGACAGACTCTAAAAGAAATTATGTTAGCAGAAGTCTCCACCATGTTGGCAATCAGCTTTAAATGAGGAGGACCTTGATACTGGGCTAATACTAGAAAAACAGTTGCCTGGTATTGATCTGTGATGATTCCATAAAGTTGAGTCAGAACACCAAGGGCTTGTCCAAATCTCTTATGTACAAATAGGTAGCGAGATTTATGACAAGGTAGGCCCATAGTGAGAGGCTGTTGAAGAGCTGATTTTTTAAAGCACAAACTGCCTATTCATGCTTAAATTCCCAGGTAAGAGATTTGGTTAACAAAGACATGGTTAAGTCTTACAGTATTGGAGCAATTCCTGTAAATTGGTGTGGTAGGCAGAATGCTTAAAATAGCCCCTCCCCCAGATTCGCTGATGTTCACACCCTGGTATAGTCCTTCCCACTTACATGTAGGTAGGGCCTGTGAACATGATAAATGGCACTTGTGTGACTAGATTTTGTTATATGGCAAAGGGGACAATATTTTACAGGTGTAATTGAGATCCCTAATTAGTTGACTGAGTGATTCAAAAGGGACATTATTCTGGGTGGGACTGACCTAATCAGGTGAAAGCCATAAAAGCAAGAGGCTCTTCCTCAAAGAGAAAGAAACAACCAGGTTGGAAGCTGCCAGTGGAGGGTGCCAACCTCTAGAGCTGAGGACATCAATGCTATAACCACAAGGAACTAAATCCTATCAATAGCCTAACGAGCTTGGAAGAGGCCTTCCAGCTCCAGACAAGAACAGCAGTGTGGCCGATACCTTGATTTCAGCTTGTAAGACCCTGGGCAGGGGGCCCATCTAAACTGTGCCTGGATTCCTAATCCATGGGCATTGTGATATTATAAATGTATGTTGGTTACTAACCAGGAAAAATTCTGAATCGTTACAATTTTTCAGAATTGAGAAATTTGCCTCCTCAACATAAATTACGACCCAAGAAATATACTTTACTTTGACGGAAATTTTACTTCTCTTCAGGAAGTGTATAGCCTAATAGAGAAGAAACAATAAATAGATAGATGGAATCAGTTTTAGAGCTCAGCTGAACTTGAGTCCAAAAAAGATGACCAATATATGAGATAAAAATATAAGGAATGTAACTCAGGTCTTGGTTGAGGACTTTATTGATTTTCCGAAGAGAGAGCAAAGAAATAACTAAATAAAAAAGATGTTAAAGAACAGAAAACAGATTTATAGCTATAACATATGCACCAAAATAAGAGAATATTTGGATTTGGTACTATAAGGAAGTAGGAAATGATTATTAGATTTATACTCCTGAGATTTTGAACGCATCTGTATCCCTGCCCTTTGGATTATTTTTTCCTTTCCTTTTTTAACTTAGAGAATAGAAGTATTACAAAGAATGATACAAGGGTTAATGATTCATTTCTCTGTTAGGTTTTTATCTTTTTGATTTTAGTACTTCTTTTGGTTCTGGTTTTAGAGGGTATGGTCCAAACCTGGGGAGATATTTGGAGAGTTTAGTCTGATAGGTTCAGCTCAAATAATGTTGGAAAATCAGCATAATTTATGCCCAGAAGTATGATTATTCCTTAGACATTTAATTTCTATTAAGAGTACAGGGAAACCAATGTTTAAATTATCTATGACCTGATTATGATCTAGGAGTCCTCATGAATGTCCAAGAATAGGCCATCAGGAGAGCATCTATTTTAAAGTAAATCCTTCATCTCACTCCATTTAGTTAGTGGGTGTGATGTCACAAAGGAGGAAAGAATTTTCTCTCTTGAAGGTCTGAGGTTGACAAGCTGGGCCAGGCAAAGTGTTTGAAGGGTATTGAAAGTACCTAGCACATGATAGCTGTTGGTTCCCTGTGAGAGGCTGGAGAAGAGTTTCAGGAAATATGACAGATGTCATACAACCTATCAGTCAAAAATTTGCAAGATTTTTCTTTAGTATTTAGAGAAATTGGCCCTTGAAATAAAAGGAAATTGGTCACTTGATTCCCCCTTGGAGAAACTTCATTAATTGCCCCACTTTATTTTTTTTTTCCTTTTGTATCTTAGCTAAAAAAACGGTGCAGCTATTTTTCCAATACCCTTTCTGTTCAAAGTGTACACATTTGAGGAGTTAAGGAAGAGTCTTTAAGAAAGAATTTTCAAGGGCAGTCTCCTGCCTTTGCTAAGCAGGATTTAATACAGTTTTACTGTCAAATTCTAGCTTCACTCTTTTTCTATATGAAATTTCACATTTTATTCTTCACTTTTTCTCACCAGAAACGATCTCTCTCTTGCCTCTCTCTCAGCTATATTCCACTTTTATTTTTACTCAAATCTTGTGAGTATGGTAGCTGGTTGCTGGGGCAGGGGGGTGGGCAGGAAGGTCCATTCTCTGAAGTTCTCCTTAAGCTGCAGTCCTAAGCAGGTACTATAAACAGTGGGACCCAGATCTGAGGTCTTCATGAGTGATCCTGGCCCTTCTCGAGAGGTAATGCTGGGCTTAGTATGAGTTCACCCTTCACAAGGGGTAGGGTTTTTTTTCTCCTCGTTTTTCTGTAACTATAGTGGGTTCCCATCTGTGTCCTTGGGCATCAGGTTTTGAGGACCTTGCATATTAAGGCTTTGTTTCCATAGGACAGATAAGAAAGATGAGATGGGTGGACATTAGGTATTTGGTATTTGCATATTGGTATTTCCTGTTTCACTCCCCAGACAGCACCTGGAGGGAAACTTTCTTAGGATTTTTTTCCAGTCTTCCCTGTGAGTACCTGTGGGGTTCCTGGAGGGGAAGTTTGCAGAAGGGTGCAAACTTAATTTGCTCGTGTCGCTCTCAGGCTCACCTATCCTCAGACTTGAGCAATTAGTTAAAATCTGGTTGATTCTTCTTACCAGCTTATATGCCACTCAGCATCTTATGTCTCAACTAAGCAAATTGCTGGATCCTGCGTCTCCCCGAGAGTGCTTTTCACATTCCTGATTTTAGTTAAAATGTTTTCCATTGAAATTTTTATTATCTAATTGAAAAAATTATTAATTTCCATTTTTCAAGGTTTTTTCTTATTGTAAGGGGGGGAACACTATCTATTTCTCCGCATCTCTGAGAAGACATCAGAACCTAGCAGCAGCTGGTTTTTATGCAATTTTCCTACCATTTTGGTTGAATCTAAAGTATTTTCTAGTACTGTGTCTTAAACAAAGCCATTTTCTCTGGAAAGTCAGCTGATCACTAGCTGTGTAGAGTGGTTAGGAGATTATAATAAATCATAGAGTAAATTAGCAAGTAGTGCTAAATTCTAAGCTCCTGTTTTCATTTTTGCATGATTATTGTAATCAATTTTTATGAAGAGATTGCTTATACATCAAAAAATGAACTTGCTTTTTTATTAATTATATGACTCAACACTAATTTAAAAACCAATGAATTTGTTTAGATGGAACCAGAAATAATAATTTTATACTTTAATTCTTCATTCCATATTTGGTAGTGGGTAATTTGTTAACAGTGGCTCTATTTATGAGACTACAAGTCCATATAATAAGTCAATTTTTAAAATTAATATCGCTGTAAAACTGAGAGTTTGACTAAAATCCTAGCCTCAATAATTCATGTTAATATCAGAGGGGAAAATGTCATTTCAGATTAAAATCATTGGTAAGACACTGAGAGATAATTCCCACTGATTCTACCAGTGGGTTTTATTTACATATACATTCGTATCTATATATAAATATCTGTAGCTCTATATGTCAGTTTCTACATATCTATCTGGGTCTTTTTTATGGGTTATTCTCAGGTTAAACACAGTAATTCAAATAGGTTTATATTTCCCTTTTCTTAAATAATTTGAAGTGTAAGAAGTCCTCAGAGGAACTAAAATCTGTCATTTCATTTCTCAAACTCAACTAGCCCACAGGCTTAACTAAAAAGTCAAGGGGAAACAGAAAGGGTGTGTGTGTGTGCGTTTGTGTGTGTGTGTGTGCATGAGATCACCTTTATTAAATCATCAAACCATGTGCAATGTTGGTTTGTGAAGCTGGGGAATGTTTAAGAGGCCAAATATTTTAGTTAACACGGCTATGATACTAAAAAATAGGGTTTACACAAAGTCCCTTCCTTGTTATAATATTTGACCCAGAGTGACACTGAGTATAATGAGCAGTACGGGTTATTTACCTGCATGTGATGTGTTATCCAACTAAATTTTAACAAATCCACATTTAAATTCTAGATGAAAGATACTGGATTTCTTTCTTGTTAAAAATTCACCAGGGCTTCCCTGGTGGCGCAGTGGTTGAGAGTCCGCCTGCTGATGCAGGGGACGCGGGTTCGTGCCCCAGTCCGGGAAGATCCCACATGCCACGGAGCGGCTAGGCCCGTGAGCCATGGCCGCTGAGCCTGCGCGTCCGGAGCCTGTGCTCCGCAACGGGAGAGGCCACAGCTGTGAGAGGCCCGCGTACCGCAAAAAAAAAAAAAAAACCACAAAAGAAACCCCACAAATAACAAATGCTGGCAAGGGACTTCCCTGGTGTCGCAGTGGTTAAGAATCCTGCCAATTCAGGGGACATGCATTCAATCCATGGTCCGGGACGATCCCACATGCCATGGAGCAACTAAGCTTGTGCGCCACAACTACTGAACCTGTGCTCTAGAGCCCATGAGCCCTTGCTCTGCAGCAAGAGAAGCCACCACAATGAGAAACCAGTTCTCTGCAACAGAGAGTAGCCCCTGCTCACCACAACTAGAAAAAGCCTGCGTGCACCAACAAAGACCGAACACAGCCATAAAATAAATTTTAAAAATAAATAAATAAAAATTTAAAAAACAGACAAAAAAACAAATGTTGTTGAAGATGTGGAGAAAAGGGAACCCCTCTACCCTGTTGGTGGGAATGTAAATTGGTGCAGCTACTGTGGAAAACAGTATGGAGGTTTCTCAGAAAACTAAAAATAGAACTACTGTACAACCCAGCAGTTCCACTCCTTGGTATATATTGAAAGAATACAAAAACACTAATTCAAAAAGATACATGGACCCTAATGTTTACAGCATTATTTACAATTGCCAAGATATGGAAGCAACCTAAGTGTCCATCAACAGATGAATGGATAAAGAAGATGTGGTGTGTGTGTATGTATATATATATAATGGAATATTACTCAGCCATAAAAAAAGAATCAAATGTTGCCATTTGCAACAACATGGATGACTTGGAGGGTGTTATGCTAAGTGAAACAAGTCAGAGAAAGACAAATACTCTATGATATCACTTATATGTGGAATCTAAAAGATACAACAAACTAGTGAATATAACAAAAAAGAAACAGACTCACAGATATAGAGAATGAACTAGTGTTTACCAGTGGGGAGAGGTAGGTGGGAAGAAAAATATAGGGGTAGGGGAATAAGAAGTACGAACTATTATGTATAAAATAATCTGTAAGGATATATTGTACAACATAGGGAACATAGCCAATATTTTATAATAACTACAAATGGAGTATAACTTTTAAAAATTGTGAATCACTATATTGTATACCTGTAACATATAATATTGTACATCAACTATACTTCAATAAAAGAAGTTATACCATGAAAAAATAATAAATAAATAGAAGTTAATTACAGGTTTCTTGTGTTGAAATCAAATAATTATAAATTTATAATATGAAAGAGTAGCATCTATTGACACATTATAATCTATTTAAAATTTTCTTATTCTTACCTTTAATTTATTAATTGTAGCTGTTCAATAATTTATGAGGTATTGCAGAGTAATAACTTCTGTCATTTATAATTTCATGTGTAAGCAAAGATAAATAAACTTTCAAAATGTAAAATGAGCTTACAAAATGTGCAGAGAAATGTAAAACATTTCAAGTTTATCATTTTATTTTTGTCACCATTAGTAATTATTTACAAGGTCTAATTCAAAAGAGTTATATGTTACAGCTATGCTTTCTAATCTATAAGAATTTTCGATGAATAATTTCTTAAACATACTTTGAATAAGCTGAGCTTTATCATATGATAAAGTACAGTTATTATTTACCTAAAGCAGTTATTTTATGTTAAGTTTTTGAGAGTCTTACATAATTCTTCTAAATAAATTTCCCATCAATAGGAAATACATTTTCTCCACTTTTATGAGAAAATCACTCTATACAAGTTTATAAGAAAACATTACAAAATAAACTCTACATTTTTGCAACCATACTAGTCAAAATAAACCAATCACAGCACTATAATTAAATTGCAAAAACAAAATTCTGCCTTAAGCAGCCTTCAGTAATTAATGTGGCATTTAGCTTGCATCTGCTGAAATAACTTCCTAGGCCCAGGATGGAACCACCTCTGCCAGAGGTACTGCATCAGCAAACCAAAACTTAGATAACTTTCATGTCCCTGTGAATGCCCCACTTGACCAGAAATGCAGCATATCCATCAGTCAATCCCCAAACATCAAGTTGTAACTTCACCTGTTACATTATTATTATATATTTACATGTGATGACTACAGACAACTTAGTAGTGAGTTGTTATATCCTTTGATATTTAGTCAAGGTTTTGAAAAATTCCACTGCTATTGAACTATAACTAAATCCTCATGATTACTACAATAGGCATGAAAATCTACGTACACTGAGATCAAAGCTCCTTATGACAGGCTAGAAGAGGCCTTCACAAGTCCAGAAGGAGTAATCAAACTGGTAAATGAAGTTGATACTGAAAGCAGGAAACACAGTCAAGAAGCAGTTTCAACAGGCTAAAGTATTGATTATAGAAACTGGAAGAAAACAAAAAAGGATATCAGACAGCATTTTGTGGGGAAATTATAGGGGAGAAAAAATAACAGTGAATCCTCAGAGTAGATCCAGAAAACAGAGAGCTTCAATGATGACCCCAAGTGTGAAGAATGAACAATCATTAGAGGGTGTGAAGAATGAACAATCATGAGAGGGACAAGAAACACGGGTGCCTCATTTGGCATAAAGGGGACCCCCATGAATTGAATATCTGAGCACCTGATGAGCAAAAGTAGTCTGAAATCAGAAGGACTTCTAAAGAAAGCTGTTAACATAATTTTATTCTTCAAATTTGAATGTGAAAGCATTTCTTTGATCTCTTCAGGTTTGTGAATAAAGACTATGTATAAAATATATTTGATTGCCATGTGTAAAGAACCAAGTCTATTGTTGTATTTTACATGGAGTAAGAATGATAGATTACGTAGTCTTTCACTTTCTTTAAACTTGATATTTAACCTTAATATTTGGGGACATAAAAAGAATTAAGAGATGCATGTCAGATTGTTCAGAGCAGAAATAAGGTGAAACAGTATAGTAATGAAATTGTCAATACTATCGCATGCTATAGTCTGCCCAATTATTTTCACCTGTCTTAGCTGAGGCTATTATTAAATACAACGGAGATTTATTTCTCACAGTTCTGGAGGCTGGAAATTCCAAGATCAAGGTGCTGGCAGATTTAGTGTCTGTGAGGACCCAATTCCTGGTTCACAGACAGCTGTCCTCTCTCTGCACCCTCACATGGCAGAAGGGGCCAAGGGAGCTCTCTGGAATCTCTCTGTAAGGGCCCTAATCCCATTCATGAAGGCTCCACACTCATGACCTAGGCATCTCCCAAAGCCTCTACCACCATATCACTGGGGGTTAGGATTTAAATACATGAATTTAGGAGAGACACAAACATTCAGTCTATAGCAACTTCTAAATGACAAAATTGTAGTTTCATAAATCTATACTGCTAGCAGTCATCTAGAATCAACACAGTTACAAGGAATTATATCAAATAACATTATTTCTATGATCTATCACAGAAGGTATATCTATATTTCCTGCTTACATCCTAGAAGGCTAAAAATGAGTGTGACCTTTACACAACACACACACAGATACACACACACTTTCTCCATTCTGCTTTCATTGCTACCACCTACTAATCAAAAATTAGGAACAGGGCTTCCCTGGTGGCGCAGTGGTTGAGAGTCTGCCTGCCGATGCAGGGGACACAGGTTCGTGCCCTGGTTCGGGAAGATCCTACATGCTGCGGAGCGGCTGGGCCCGTGAGCCATGGCCGCTGAGCTGGCGGGTCCGGAGCCTGTGCTCCGCAACGGGAGAGGCCACAATAGTGAGAGGCCGCGTACCGCAAAAAAAAAAAAAAAAAAATTAGGAACAAAAGGGAAGCTAACAGAGTTCAACGTGAAAAATTGAAGTAAATTGCTTCTCAAAAACTGAATAATTTTGTTTGGAGGTCAGTATATGCAGGGAGAAAGACCATTTCCCTTTATTAGAGGATGCTAAATAAACAAATGTCTGCAGCTTTTTCATGTACTACTAGGGCATTTTGCTATGAAGGAAAGAAACTCTGTTATAACTAGGATAGACTGAATAATGTCTCTCTGAAGATGTCCACATTCTAATCCATGGAAAACCTGTGAATGTTACTTTATATTGTAAAAAGGATTGCTGGTGTGTTTAAGGATCTTGATATTGGGAGACCAGCCTGGATTATCTGGGTGGGTCCAGTGTAGTCATAAGGGTCCTTGTAAAAAATAGCAGTTGGTCAGAGAGAACAGAAAATGCTGCGCAGCTGCCTTGACAATGGGGGAAGGAACCACCAGCAGCCTCTAGAAGCTGAAAGAGGCAAGGACAAGTGTCCTACCCTGGAGCCTCCGGAAGGAAACAGCTCTGCTGACATCTTGATTTTATCCTTGTAAGACTCTTTTCAGGAATACTAATTATGTGTTTTGTTCATGATAGAACAACTTAAACCTGATGGTGACTGGGAGTGACACTAATACCAAATTTTTGGTCAATCTCTCATGTATGAGAAAATGACCAAAAAGGAAGAATTGTTAAATTAATTAAACAAGGAGGCCATTAAACTGAGGCGGCTCTAATACGTTGGTGGCTTTTGTGAGTAAACCAAAATCTAAGCCTGTAAATGCCTCAAGATTACGGAATCAAAACTTAAGGACAACCAATCACAACCAAGGAGGCTTTAAGCTAGAGCCAATTAAATAATTTCTTTGCTTCCACATTTTCCTCTAAGTCATTCCCAACTCCTGTCGATGGCATGCTCCTAACCACTTCTGGTTTGGCACTGCACAATTTGAATTGATTTTCTGCTCAAATAAACTCTTCTTTTTTTTTTTTTTTTTTTTTGCGGTACGCGGGCCCCTCACTGTTGTGGCCTCTCCCATTGCGGAGCACAGGCTCCGGACGCGCAGGCTCAGCGGCCATGGCTCACGGGCCCAGCCGCTCCGCGGCATGTGGGATCTTCCCGGACCGGGGCACGAATCCGTGTCCCCTGCATCGGCAGGCAGACTCTCAACCACTGCGCCACCAGGGAAGCCCCCAAAATAGCTATTAATGAAAATATATAATGCCTTTTCGTATACATTTGTGTTATTTATTTTCATTGATATATAAATAAAGAAATGCACCCTAATGCAGTGATAAATGATTTTTACTTACAAGATGATCAAGTGTAACACAATTCTGTATCTTACTGAGTTGCTATTTGTTGCATTTGTGGATTTTTAGCCTAACATCTCATACCACAAAATATTTTATTTATGAACCATGTGATCACTGTTTCACTGAGAAGATTCACAACAGCTAGGTTTTGAAAGATTTCTTTTTTAAACAAAACCCTTGAAAGATAATGGTTCCAGTCAAATGATTTGACATTAGCAAAGTTCCTAACTTTGAAGAAATGTCCAAGTTAATATACTTCCAACTACAATATTTAATATTAAACAGTGTTTGGTATTCAGTGACATTAATTCTGTGATGACTGTTTATTTCTCAATTTGTTTTTTTATAGACTTTCACAGGAACAAGGGAAGTGGTTGAATGTGGTTGTTTCAGCTCTTCAGTGAGTTTTTGTCTATAAACAAATGCATTGATATCCAAGTAACTGAAGGAGAGCACTGAAAGATCACCAACCAAAATATTCTGTAATTTAATCAAAATAAAAAGCAGTTTTTGATACACAAAATACTGTTCCAGTTATGATATTCAATAGTGTTTTGTAGAGTAACATTATATAATAATTGTAGTGTGCTTTTTTCAAAATTAATAAAAATATATTTGAATTAAAATTGTAAAATATAAATAATATATATTAGATAAAAACAGAAATTGCATTGTGTACAGAGAATACTAATCAAATAACTAGATAAAAAATAAAAATATTTAAAATGTTTCAGTTTTTAAAAAAGATACAGTCTCAGAATAAAATCCATAAAATTCACAAGAAATATAGCAAGCCAGGCAGCCAATTAGTTATAATTTAAAAATATTAAATTTTCCTGAGTTCTTAAATTCCAGTGAATAGACAAAACTGTTAAGAAACAAAAATAAAAAATGCATCAGTTTCCTTTAACCTTTTTACACTATGTGTTATGCTTGAAGGGAGATGTTATAATGTATTCTGTGTTCCCATGGGAAAAAAGTCATCAGAAATCCACAGAATTAAACACACTGTGTTTAGCAAGTCTCCAAGTACACAGTGAATGTTCACTAAATGGCACATAATAATCACCACAACAGTGATCATACTGAATAATATCTCAGCCTGATACATGTTTATAGGATACATTTACATGCTAATTTAAATGCATTTAAATTGGAAACTAGAACTTTCTTGTTTTGGGAATGAAATACTACCTTAGCAGTTGCTCATTAGTGGAACTTTAATAAAGATTATAGTCTTGACCTATGATTAAATCTTTGTTTTGTATTGAGTATGGTTTAGTGTTGATGCCAAACAATTGTTACATAATAGGAACACTTTTCAGAAATTGTTTTAACTCCCAAATCCCTGTAATTTTTCAAAGCTCTCAATGTTTGTCTCTATACTTTGTCAAAATGTGAGATAACTTTAAAATATAGACACATGCAAAGATATTAACAGTATTTGTATGTTTGGTATAAAGAAGATCAAACAACTGGGTAAGCATCTGCATTTCTTTTCTTTTTTTTTTTTGCGGTACGCGGGCCTCTCACTGTTGTGGTCTCTCCCATTGCGGAGCACAGGCTCCGGACGCGCAGGCTCAGCAGCCATGGCTCACGGGCCCAGCCGCTCCGCGGCATGTGGGATCTTCCCGGACCGGGGCACGAACCCGTGTCCCCTGTATCGGCAGGCGGACTCTCAACCACTGCGCCACCAGGGAAGCCCGCATCCTCATTTTTTAATTTCGTTTTCTGCTGATATTTTATGTCACTTGGATATAATGATTATAAATTGTTCAGCTAATGTGATTGAGGTCACCGTCTCCATCTATGTATATATATGTGGCACTTAGGAGAGAGTATAAAATAGTGGTAAACCAATTAGTACCACCAGGTTTGGTATGATTATGTTTCCTTTCTTTATAGTATTTCTCTTAATGTACATTTACTATTGTCTACATAATAACTATGACACATTTTACAAACTTACTTAACTAATTTCATACTTTCATACTGAGTTATTTCAAGTCTTATGACCTTTCCAAAAATTTCATATTGTTCCTTTTCTGGGAATGTGATATGGTGATTGCTACCCTATGGGGTCTGTTAAATGTAAAAGCAGCAAATCAAGTTATTTGCACTTAATACATCTTCATATGGACCTTAATATGCACCAGGTACTCTTTTACAGGCATTGAAGATATTATCTCATTTGATCCTTACAATAACCCTGAGAGGTAGATCCTACAATCCACATTTTATAGACAAGGAATGAGAGGTTAAGTAATTTTCCCCAGGTGAGACACTACAAGTAGGTCCCCTACATACAAACGAGTTCTGTTCCTAGAGCAGGTTCGTTGAGAACAATTTGTTCGTTAAGTCCAACAGAGTTAGCCTAGGTACCTAACTAACACAATCGGCTATATAGTACTATACTATATTGTACTGTACTAGATTTATAATACTTTTCACACAAATAATACATAAAAAACAAAGGCAAAAAATAAAACATTTTTAATCTTACAGTACAATACCTTGAAAAGTACAGTAGTACAATACAACAGCTGGCATACAGGGGCTGGCATCAAGTGAACAGGCAAGAAGAGTTACTGACTGGAGGAGGGAGGGGAGGTGGGAGATGGTAGAGCTGAAGGATGGTCAGCAATAGAAGATGGAGGGCAGGCTGCAATTTCACTCACGCTTGACATTGATGGCACAGGTTCTGGTTCTTTGCTGGATTCAATGCTGTCTAACCTCTTGAAAAAAACAATCTAGTGATGTCTGGGTAGTAGCTCTTTTTTTCTTGTTGAAGATGGAATGGTAGCACTGGATTGCATTCTGAACGGCTGCTGCAACCTTCGTGTACCATTCTATGTTCAGGTCCTGTGCCTTAGAAACTAACAGTGCCTCCTCAAATCAAGAAAATCCCATGCCATTTCCTGCGTCGTGAATCTCTTCGGTTCTTCAGTTACTTCTTCCTCCTCTTGTCTCTCTTCGTCCTTTCTCTGTGCAAGTTTGCATCTTTGAAAGTTTGTAAGTAGGGGACTTACTGTAATAGGTGCTTAACCTGGCATTAGGAACCAGGAAGATGGACTCTAGAGATGGTACCCTCCCGCAGTTTGCTGGGCCTGATGTGAGAACCACACCCAACCCACAAACCCCATTCCCACCATCCATGATGTACTTACCTTGTATACGTTTGAATCATCTGTTAAAAAACAAACAGCTGAGATAGGGACCTAGAATAAATAATGAGGGAAAATTATTTTTTTTTGAAAAGATTTTTTTTAGTAACTTTTTAAAATCCCCCTCCTACTTTCCAGTTTGCACCTGCTTATCTGAGTATTAGAGAAATAGTCTACATTTTATTCATTGGAGGATACTTTAAATGGCCTAAATATTCAAGCATCAAATACATACTCCAGTATGTACTTTTACTTAAACAATTTCATCTCTTTTTAGTTCCCAGTTTTTCCTCTTTTCTCACTGAAGTCAACAAAGCTGTTTATTTTCTCTGAACTTTACAAACCCATCTGTTCCTTCATGAATTATGTATTTCCTCTTGTGAATGTCTTCTCTCGCAATACTTCCTGTTCAATTCTACACTGCCTGCCATTGCATCTATAAAAGCTCAGCTATAGGAATTCTTACCTGAGACACAGCAAAACAAGTTATATATATATATGTATTTATATATATATATATATGTGTGTATATATATATATATGTTCTTGCTTATATCTGTGTTTCTGCCTAGTTGTATTACAGAGAGGGAGAAATTTTTTTCCAAATTGTTTTCTTTGTTTTTAATATAATTATGTATACATATATACACTATATATAAACATATATGATAGATACACATATGTTATATATACATAGCACAGATAAACATATAATATGCATATTATATATACATGTATATATTTATAACACACTCATATAAACACACACACAGATACACACAGTTTAACAATCTGTTCACAATATTTCTGAAAATGTTAACAGTCAGCTCTTGCAAGCCAAGATGAGGCTGCCCAAGCACACCACTGATTCTACTACTCTGTTTCCAGTGAGTTGCTGCCACCCGGGGCTCAGATTCCCTGGGCACCTCCATTTGATAGAGATCAGAAATCCCTTTCCAAAGGCAAACCCTCCGTCCAGCATGCCCAGACTCTTAAGGATGGTGAGTAAAGTACTTTCTAAAGATAGTGATGCTTCATCCTACTTTTTTATCCTTGGTGAAGTAAGAAAAATCTGCATATAATACATGTAGCGGATAGTGAATTAGAAGCTATGAGAGAGACTCCATATATTTAATATTCAACAATTCTGAGCTTACAGGATACCTCAGGTATTTAACGTGATGTGGTCTGATTGAATTATTAGCTGGAAACTCAGAATTTTGTTTTTGTTTTGTTTTATTTTATTTTGCGATGTCTTGCATCAGCATCTCACTTTCCAAAGGACAATTTATTTTATATAGCATGCTGACTATTAGGGACAGATAAGTTAATTTTTCTCTGTCATATGTGTCGTTTCTATTTTTAAAAAGCCATTGATATGGTCAAAAGTAGTGAACTATGTTTAAGACAATCTGGTTCTCCCACTGACTCGCTGTGTTACCTTATAGCAAGTCACCTGAAGCAATATTACTCCAATTATCACCAGGCAGGAGATTTCGTGGGGGAAGTCAAGGATTACAGTGTATTCCTTAAATATTCCTTTCTTACTTCTTATAGGTGATAGCAATCTTTAAAGATAAAAAGATAGGTACTCTAAAAGTAAATTTTTATGAAAATGCAAGCAAAGTTTAAAAAACCAAACATAAAAATAGAGCATAGAATGGAAATTATATGTTTAAATTAATACAAATAAAGTATTATATATTTACTTCTAAAATTAGAGCAAATAAAATAACGCCAGGTTTTCTTTGAAATGTGTATCACAGATGAGAAGGCAAAATAGTTTCCTTGAAACAAGAAGTTGACATTTTTATCTCAGACTCCTAGTTAAGCATAAGAGTAAAAAAAAAAAAAATTGCACTCATTATACAGGAAAATGCTGGCAATTAAAATATAAAATAGATCTTCAAACATTATTACTTTAGATACATATGAGTAAAAAGAAAATGTATGTAAACAGAAACCAGGTATTTCATATGCTCATAAAGACCACCACGAAGAAATGTCCCAATGGTTTTGATTATGATCATGATCTTGGTCCATTCAGGCTGTCATAGCAAATTACCATAGACTGGGAAGTTTATAAACAACAGAATTTTATTTCTCATGGTTTTGGAGGCTGGAAGTCCAAGACAAGGAGCCAATATGGTCATAGTCTGGTGAGCACCCTCTGCCTGATTCACCGTGAATGCCTTCTGACTGTGTCCTCATATGGTGGAAGGGGCTAGGTACTTCTCTGGAGCCTCTTTTACGAGGCGCCAGTCGCATCCAGAGGGCTTTGCCCTAATAACTTAAACACCTCCCAAAGGCCCCACCTCTAACAACGTCATCTTTGAGGGTTAGGATTTCAACATATGAATTTTAGGGGGACACAAGCATTTCAGACTATAGCAATCATATTAATTTTAAAAAGATTTCCCATAAATAGAAAAGCACTTAAAATATCTGACACACACACACACACACACACACACACACACACACACATACACACACACACACCAATACAGACTGCCAGACTCATTTTGGTTAATTTAAGCAGAAAATTTTGTAACACTTTGTTTATTGGCAAGAACATTATAAATATTTGTTAAATGAATGACATGTGCACCCATCGTTTTCTATTTCTGCATAACAAATTACCATAAATTCAGTGTTCTCTGCTCAGGGTCCCCACAGACTGACAACAAGCTGTTTGCCAGGACTGGGTTCTTAGCAGGATCTAGGGGTTCTTGTCCAAACTCATTCAGATGTTGGTAGAATTTATTTCCTTGCAGTTGCAGGATTGAGTTTCCTTTTTCTTCCTTGCTGTTGGCCCGGGGTTGCTCTTAGTTTGTAGATGCTGCCTTCAGGTGTTCCGTAGGCCTGCTCATACTTCAGTCTCTCTGAATTCAGGAAATTCTCAGTCCCTTTTAAGGACTCACCTGAACAGATCAAGTCCACCCAGATAATCTCTCTTTTGATTAACTCAAAGTCCACTGATAAGAACCTGATCACAAGAGTGAAATCACATCATATTCACAGGTTCTCCCACACTCAAGGGGAGGGAATTATATAAGAATGCATGCACCAGGGGGAAGGAATCTTGGGGACCAACTTGGAATTCTGGCTACCACAAAGTCTATTGTTAATAATGTGTTCTGCAACACTAATGTCTATAGAGAAATACCGCTCTTGACAAAGCAGGTTTACCTCCCTTTCAGAAATTTTATTAATGGAGTTTGAAAGGCAAATCAGGTCCTTAGGTTGAAGGATCCTGATTCCACAATAAATATGTACAGGAGATAGTCTCCCAGTCTTTCCCTAAGTGACCTCCATCCAATATGCAAAGTAATTGTATATTGTAGAAAGAAGAATTTGAAGATCTTCCTAGAGCCGTTGGAAATAAAGTCTGAGCTAAGTTCAGCCAAAGAAAAACAAAACATTATCATAACTCACCTGTTAAAGTGGGTTGAGGGCATAGACGCCAGATGTTGCATGCCTGGATCCAGTTCATGTACAGTAGTAGATCAGCAGACCCTCTGTGGTCGTCCTCCTGGCTCCTGAGTGTGCTGACATCAATATGCTAAGCAGTTGAGAGAACCCTCATATTGGTTCCCTGTTCTGTGTGTGGGACTGAAACCGAGCAGGACGCTGTGGGGCTCCTGGGCACAGAAGCCTTTCCATGTACCCCGTTTTTTGTAGGGAACAGACTCCAGCCACCATGACCTTCCTTGAGTTCCAAAGGGCAGATTCAAACAGTTGCTAGTCCAGGAAGGGAGGGGATGCAGAGACAAGGGAGGAGCAGCCAAGAAACAATAGTGCAGCCTCGGGGCAGGTCCTGGTTCCACCTCAAGGGACACACATAACAATGTCTTTAAGCTTTCTGTAGAATTAAAACCCAGCAAAAGGAAGATAGATGTCAGCATTGTTCATACCAGAGACGACCACCTGAAGCCAGACTAAAGGAACCAGAGAGGCTCATCAAGATTACTTGAGGACTTCTCTGGTTGTGCAGTGGTTAAGAATCTGCCGGATAATGCAGGGGACATGGGTTTGAGCCCTGGTCCAGGAAGATCCCACATGATGCGGAGCAGCTAAGCCTGTGTGCCACAACTACTGAGCCTGTGCTCTAGAGCCCACGAGCCACAACTACTGAAGCCCATGTGCCTACAGCCCATGCTCCGCAACAAGAGAAGCCACTGCAATGAGAAGCCTGCGTGCCCCCGCTCACCATAACTAGAGAAAGCCTGCCCGCAGCAACAAAGACCCAACAAAGCCAAAAATAAATAAATTTATTAAAAAAAAAAATTACCTGAGGCCAGATTAAAGGAACCACAGAAACTCATCAGGTTACTGGAGACCAGATTAGAGGTGCAGGCCCTGCACACACTCTAATTCTTATCAGCAACCCCACCCTTGAACCATTGCCATAAAACTCAGCAAACTCCCTTGGGTTGGGACACATAGTTTTTGAGGGCAGGAGCCTGCTGGCTGTGTCCCCCTTTGCCTGGGAAATCAATAAAGCTGTTCTTTTCTACTTCACCCAAAACTCTGTCTCCGAGATTCGATTTGGCACTGGTGTACAGAGGCTGAGCTTTCGGCATCAGAATGAGGACCATTATGAAAGAAAAGAATAAGCAGAAATCTTTGATACTGTTTCTTCCTCCTTGTCAGGCTAGTAAATGAGAAGCACAACTGCATTTCAAGTCAAATGGTAGAAATTAATGCCAAACTCAAAAGACTAAAAAATTAAGTTTTGTGATCCTCATTTATATCCTCATTGAATTCAACAATAGCCACATACAAGAAAATTCACATAGGTCATGGCAGGTGACAGTGGAGTTTCACACGTTTAACCAAGAGATAGACCCATTCTCACAGCTGCTGTGCCAGATGTGGTATATTTCCTAGAACAGAGCAACATAGATTCTGCCCTTGATTTTTAGCTGTGGGAAACAAAATAAGGACCCCACAAAGATGTCTGTGTCCCCAGAACCTGTGAATATGTTAGGTTACCTGGCAAAGGAGAGTTAAGTTTGCTAAGCAGCAGATCTTAAAATAGGGAGATTATCTGAGTAACCCAATGTAATTGCAAGGGTCCTTAAAAGTAGAAGAGCAAAGATGAAGACAGAATCACAGAGATGGCAGAGTGAGAAGAACTTGGCCCAACATTGCTGGATCTAAAATGTGGAAGGGGGGAGCCACGTGCCAAGGAAAATGGGCAGAATATAGAAACAGGAAAAGACAAGGTAAAGGAATTTCCTCTACTGCCTCCAGAAAGGAATGCCCTCCACCTGACACCTTAATCTCAGCTCAGTGACATCTGTGTCAGATTTCTGATCTACAGATGACAATTTCTGTTGTTTCAAGCCACTAAGTTTGTGGTAATTAGTCATAGCAGCAATGGAAAATTAATACAGTAGCTATTCATCTACATAATCTGCATTTCATTTCATTCCCCATCAGGAAAGAAAACAGTCCTGCTCTAGACTGTGTTAACTCTGCTGCATTCTGTCAGTATAGTCTGAAGGGGTCTCAATTACCTGAACATTCTGTGGGACATCTCTCTGATTCTTTGTTGAGGACTTAGTAAGCAAGAAGTAGTAAATACTCTGTATGACTTGGTAAGTTGAGGGCTTGCGAGACACATTCATAAAACATTCATAAAACTTTTGAAGTTTTATGCCACATTCGTAAAACTTTTGAAGGATCTGATGATCTGGTACATGCCAAGACATTGGAACTTTCTGCCACTAAGAAAGAGTCACTGTGCTTGGTAGATATTTTTGGATTTTTGGAAGAGCATATACCATACTTAGGAATATTGCTCTAATTCATTTATAGGGTGACTTAGAAGGCTGCCAATTTCAAGTGGGGTACAGAGCAGAAGGTGCTGCATCAGATGTAGGCAACAGCAGGGGGCCCCAACCACCAGGCTGTGGACCAGTGCCAGGGGTTGGGGAACCAAGCCACACAGCAGGAGGTGAGCAGCGGGCGAGTAGGCAAAGCTTCATCTGCCGCTCCCCATTGCTCCCCATCACTTGCATTACTGCCTGAGACATCCCCCCCACACCCCCACCCCCGTCCGTGGAAAAATTGTCTTCTATGAAACCAGTCCCTGGTGCCAAAAATGTTGGAGACCACTAGGCTACAGTACAAAGAGCTCTACCACTTGGGTCATGTGATCTAGTGGATTCGATGATGTTATAGAGCAGGAGTCAGCAAACTGTTTCTGCAAATGGCCAGATGGTAAATATTTTAGGCTTTGAGGGCCATTGGGTCTCTATGACCACTACTAAATTCTGCTGATGTGCAGCTATTTAACCCTGTTATTGTACCAGAACTACTTTACTCCATGGTTGTAGTCCAGATGCAGCCACAGATAATACATAAATGATAGGGCTGTGTTCCAATAAAATTTTAATTATAAAATCAGTCCCTGAGTCAGATTTGGCCCATGGGCTAGAGTATGCTGACCCCTGCTATAGAAAAGAATATTGCATAGAGTCTTTGGAATAATTGAATAAGAGAGTCACAGCACAGACCACTAGGGTTGTGGAATCTGACCTTCCCATGTTCAGCAGGGAACTGCATACCACTTGTGTACAACCTCTGGATTGGGGGCCTTGTTGGAGGCTGAGTGTCTGATTGTGAAACATCAAATGACTATGTGGTTGAAACTGTCCAGCATGTATTGATTATTGTTAGACCCATCACGTCATATGTTTTTGCAGTATTAGCGACAAACCACCATAAGTAGTGAAGAGTAGCAGAATATTCCACCCCAAAGTATGCCTCTTTGGCACAAGGATTATTTTTAGATTATCATGTTTGAGAAACTGCAGACACAAGAGAAGCTCTAAAAACAAGAATAGAAGTTGCCGTTTTGTAAGGGAAATTTACATTTATGAAGGAATCTCCATTTCTGAGGGTGTCTCCCTCTCTGTACCAGGAGAAGAATTAACTCTGTAACACCTGAAGCTCTTTATCAATGGAGAAGCAAATGACTTAACTGCATAACAAACGTTAGCCTTGTTTACCTTGCTTTTCCTTGTAACCTCCCATAGCCCCCCCAAACACACACACCTTTCTTTCGTCTTTAGTTAAAGACTGTATTTAAGTGGATGGCTTGGGCCATCTCAGGGACTTATGCACTTTCCCTGAGTATCTCCTGTGTATGCATGAGTTATACATGTTAATAAACTTCTGTTTGCTTTTCTCTGTTAATCTCTTTTATTACAAGGGGTCTCAGTCAAGAGCTCAGAAGGGCAGAGGGAAAATTATTTCTCCTCCTCTACTCAAGATATGAGCTTTGAACTCCAGAGAGCAAAGAGAAAATGGAAGGAGAAGGTTATAAAAGTAAGAATGGAATTGACCTGCTGTCGATTTCTTTTCTTCCTCTTATCCCTCCTTCCTTCCTGCCTTTGTTTCTTCACTTATACTTTTTTATATCCACTCTTCAATATTAATTAGCTATGGTCAAATAACAAAAAAATTTTTAGAAATTGTTACAGAACTGAACTTGGTCCAGATTTGGCAGCAAAGCCAATCTACTGACACCAGTTGTGGTGAAGGAAAGTACAGCATTTATTTGCAGGGCACCAAGCCAGGAGAATGGGTAGTTAATGCTCAAAAGACCAGAACTTCCAAATGGCTTTCGGGGAAGGGTTTGGAGTGAGGGTTGCAGCATGTGTGATCAGCTCATGGACATTCTTCTGATTGCTTGGTGGTAAGGTAATAGGGTGATGTTTAGAGAATATTAATCATTGACTTTCTGGTTCCAACCAGTCTGGGGTCTACATGTT
The DNA here is from genome assembly GCF_011762595.2 of Tursiops truncatus. Classification (NCBI taxonomy): domain Eukaryota; kingdom Metazoa; phylum Chordata; class Mammalia; order Artiodactyla; family Delphinidae; genus Tursiops; species Tursiops truncatus. Next base: position 7,655,052 of record NC_047039.1, on the reverse strand, counting down.
TGTGGTCTGCATGTAGTCATCATCCTCCACTGGGTGAGGGTCTTAGTCTCACAGAACAACTCAAAGAGATGCATCAGATTGTTATTTATATCCCTTCAGGAGGAACTAGGAGTCCTGTGACTATTGTTCAAGCTATTATTACTTCTCTTGCTGGACTGCTTTCCTTCATTTCTGCCTTTTCCACTTCTCTAATCATGTATTGCTTGAGTCTGCCCTTTGGGACTTGGGGAAAGCCAAACAAGCAGTGGAGGACATGGAGGGGCTTGTACCCAGGAAGACCCCACAAGGTCCTGCTCAGTTTCATAATGAGCTTGATGTCCTTTATTCAAGGGAAAACCCATGGATTGGATGAGTACAGTGCCTCACAAGCAGTGGAGCATTCCCAAGGGATGTGTTAACCAAAATTTCAGAAACAGAGACCTGATTGAAATTAAAAGGTGTTTATTTGAGGCTTGTTAGGATTGCAGTATGGCAGACACAGATTCAAGAAGCACTTGAATTATGTTCCTTCGGACTACAAAATGGGAGAGGCTTATAAAGGCAAAAAACTGCAAGGTTACAGAGAGTTACATGAGTTGTTTACCAAGAATTATAATTGGACCTGGCAAGAAGTGGGGATGCTGGATAAGAAAGAATTGGTTGGGGTCCGAAAAGCTTCCATAGTTATAAGGGGAGACCTTGAGACCACAAGGTTGCAGCTGGCAGGTGTTCTGAATACAGCTGGTGGTGTCCTTGAACGTGGTACAGTTCAGAGAAAGTTCAAGTTCTCAGTGGTGCAGAGGCGTGTCTGAGACCAGATCCTCAATGGCTGCCTGACTCTATTTTTGTCCGCCTGAACTGTGATCACTCCTTCATAATTTAAATTTGACATTGGATGTATAGGAAGAGTGAGTTTTGTAAAGTGTTGGAAGTAGTATGCAGAAACAGGGCGTGAATGGCTAGGAGGTCAGGGGTTTCCTTAAAAGCTAGCAGGCCAGTCAGGAAATAAGAGAGTATTTGGTTTCAGTTGGTTGGCTGGGGTTGCATATCTGACCTTATTTAGAACCAGGAAATCATTACAGATTTTTGGCAGTTGGGAATCGGCTGCCTGGTTACACGCACTGCATTTCTAGTCAAGGGGAGCATTTACAGGGACACTAGAGTTACCTACGTTTCAGTCTTCTGACACAGCACCCCGGGTAGGAGCAGCTCTATCTTGGGCTTAGAAATCTATTTCAACACTACGTTCTGAGTATATATGGAGTGTCTCTCAGTGAGTGAAACAGACGTTAAGTATCAAAACAGTTAAATATAGTATTATAAATTGTCCTAAGTGGTATTAAAAGAAAACAACACTACTGAGAGAAAAGTATCAAAACAGTCAAATATATTATTATAAATTGTCATAAGTGGTATTAAAGAAAACAATAGTACTAAGAGACAAATGTGAAAACCACTTTAAAAGCAGGTTTCTCTGCAAAAGTATCATTTAAGAAAATGCTAAGAAATATTATGAAAAATTAGAGGAAGGCAGCAGTGCATCCTGAAATTGAGTTTTCAAGGGGAAAAAAAAGAAGCCAGGAAAAAAATTCTTAAGGTTCAGAAGAGCTTGGTATGTTCAAGGAATTGAAAAAAGGCTAAAATAAATGATCAGTATGCAGGGACAGGAGGGAAATTTGAGGTAAGAGAGATGAACAGGAGGCAGATGCATTTTACTATCATTTATGGCATGTGTTCTCAACCAGGGCAACAGTGCCCCCAAGGGGACAAAAATTGGTTCTGGGTTGGGAAGGAGGTGAATCTTACTCTGTAAAGCACAGTGACATACACATATAGTAAGTAAACAGATACAGATTATATCTATGGTGTTAAAATTTAATGCAGAGGCTGTGATTAGAAAAAAAAGTCTAAAAAAAAGCTTTCTACGGGCTGAAAATGAAAATAAGTTTGAGAATCACCAACTTAGGGTAACACTAGTCCTGTAAGAAATAAATCTCCAATTTCAGTGGCTTAACATAATAGAACTGCATTTCTCACAAATTTATTCATGTGGCTCTTTCTTCCACTTGACGATTCAGGCACTCAGACTGCTTCTAAATTTTGGCTCAGACAGTCTGCTCTGGGCTCAAAATCCAGGATCTTGCTATCAGGTATAATCATGTACCCTTATCCCCTCACCCATCCACTATACAGCTACAGAGCAAGGACAAGAGATCCATTATATGGAAAAAAACACCTGGACATTCAGAGAAGGGAATCCTGTGGGAAGGCACCACAAAGACCTGCCCTGATAGAGGTGGAAATTTTACTTGATTAGATCACAATTCTGCTCTTGGAAACTAATGACCCAGAACTTTGTTCTCTATGAACCTTGACTATGTTCTGCACAGTTTTTCCTTCTTCATTTTTCTGTAGAGTCACAGGTAGGGTGAATGTTACTTATATACTCCATGCTGGTAACTTTGGCAGACTGCTTTCTGCTTTGGTAAGTTTTGGGATCTGGTGGCAGTTTAAGGAACAAATGTCGAAGGCTTTCTATGCTGGGATTTGGTTTCTTCGGCGATAAAATTCCCTATGACTTGGGAAGGTTTTTGCTTCTAGCCAGTTCAGAGTACCAGGAACCATGCCAAAATTCTTTCTTAGAAATCGTTCTCAAGCCTGTCTTTTCTTGGTTCCTCTCCCCACACCCTTTACTCTATGGAACTTTAGGCCTTGACATTACAGCTTATATAACCTGGCAGATGAGTAAACAGAATCACTCCTTCGGGTGCCTACTAAAATGGAATGCCTTAAGCACTCATCAGTGCTGGTTTCCACAAGTATTTTCAGGAGTCCACATGTGTGTACTGTCCAGCCACTCACATTTGTCAGTCTGTCATTTTTTGGTCAAATTAATGCACACCTCCCACCACTATCACAAATAAATCCCAATATTTCAGTGAGTTAGTATACTAAAAAATCATTTCTCTCTTATCTAACAGAACAACCAATTTTTCCTGTTATCCTGGGGGCTGTCTTTCATGAAGTGATTGAGAGAAACAGTTCCTTTCATTGCATTCTTCTGCCTAATAGAGGTTAAAAAAAAGGGGGGGGGGGCGGGGGGAGAGAACATGCATACAATTTTCTCCTCTGTCTTGGCCCAGAAGTGACACATATCACCTTGTTGAGAACTATGAAAGGTCTGAGTTTTCCCTACTTGTAACTTCACAGCTTAGACTGCCACAACTTCATGGATACAGACAGAAAGCACAAAATTCCTGAGTCAGAAATGATGGACAGTCTATTACTTACCCCGAGGCAGGTAAAGGGTCTGGAGCCATCCTCTGCAGTTTTCAGTAGAATTATCAACGAGATTGATGATCAGATTGTGTTTGTCACCTGGTGATGATTTGTAGACCTAGCAGTCTATAAAATTTTTCGAGCTGCATTGCATGCAGGATCTTAGTTCCCTGGCCAGGGATGGAACCTGTGCCCCCTGCAGTGGAAGATTGGAGTCCTAACCACTGGACCGCCAGGGAATTCCCAGCAGTCAATAAAATTTAAGATGCTAGCAACAGTCTGTGAGAACAAGTGTTAGGGTTCTCTAAAGAAACAGAACCAACTGGATATATAGAGAGATATAAGAAGAGATTTATTATGAGAAATTGGCTTACATGATTATAGAGGCTGCAAAGTCCCACAGTCTGCCATCACCAACCTGGAAGCCCAGGAAAACCAGGGGTTTACTTCCAGTCCAAGCCTGGAGGCCTGAGATCCAGGGAAGCCAGTGGTGACACCCTTGTCCAAGTCTGAAGGCCTGAACCCCTGAGAACCAGGAACACTGATGTCCAAGGAGAGGAAAAGATGGTGTCTCAGCACAAGCAAGGATAGTGAACTTGCTCTTCATCCCCTTTTGTTCTTCTCAGATGCTCATCCAATTGGATGGTGCCCACCACGTGTGCAGGGAATCTCCTTTGTTCAGTCTGCTGGCTCACATGGTAATCTCTCCCAGAGACGCCTCCACAGACACATCCAGGAGTAATGTCTTACCAAGCTGTCTGAGCATCCCCTGACCCAGTCAGGTTGACACATACAACTAACCATCACAGAGCATATCAAGGCATTTTTCTTCATAAGAAAAGTTCCTTGGGTTGTCAGAAAGATAAAAAAATAATAATGTCCTTTTTTCTCCCTCCCTCTTGGGGTCTGTGTTGTTCCTTCCAAAAACGCTGAGGCTTTCCTTCCTTCATCACCCTTGTATTAGGTTTCTATGCTGTATAACAAATTTTTACAAATTTAGCAGCTTAAAACAACTACCACTTATTATTTCACAATTTCTGTAGGTCAGGAGTCTGGGCATGGCTTAACTGATCCTCTGCTCAGGGTTTCATCAACTGAAGTTCAGGTATTGGTCAGGGCTGTGGTATTATCAGAGGCTTGACTGAGGGAAAGTCTGCACCCAAGATTCCTCAAATAATTAGAAGAATTTATTTCTTTGTGGCTGTAGGACTAGGACTTTAGTTTCTTACTGGCGACTACCTCAGCAACTAGAGCTTACCCACAGCTCTTGAAACCACCGTTCCTGGGAATTCCCTGGTGGTCCAGTGGTTAAGATTTCATGCTTCCACTGCAGGGAGCCCTGGTTCAATTCCTGGTCAGGGAACTAAGATCCCACGAGCTGTGGCATGGCCAAAAACAAACAAACAAAAAAAACCCCCACTGTTCCTTGCTACACAGTAGCTCACTTCTTCTTCAAGGCCAGCAACATGTGGATATCACAATATAATCACAGGAGTGATATCTCATCACCTTTGCCATATAAGGTTGTAAAATAATCATGGGATGACATCACCTTTGCTGTCACAATGCCCATGATTAATGGAAAGAGATTATACAGGGGAATGTACACCAAGAGGAAGGAATTATTGAGTGAGCGTCATCCTGTAGTCTGTGCTCCCAGAGTCTGTTTTCTGCCCCTCAGTGATTTGTGTCCCTCCTTACATGCAGCATACATTCAGTGCCTCAAGGTTGTTATTCATCCAGCAGACCCAAAGTCCAAAATCTCATCGTCTAAATAAGGTCCAGGTGCAGAGGAGACTCCTGGTTGTAATGTGAGGTAATTCTTTGTTCCTAGGGCATAATTCTTCTCCATCTGTGCACCTGCAAAACTAGAGACAAGCCGTCAACATCCACAACACCAATATAAAATGGTGAGAATAACATAGAATAAGAGCTAAAGACTGTGTGAAAGGGAAAAAATAATTTTTTCTCTACTCTTTTTGGTTCTGAGACATCCCTCCCCCATAATAAAAGACAGATTAACAAGAGAAAAAATAAATAGAAGTTTTATTAGCATGTATACTTCATGTATACATGGGAGATACCCAGGAAAACTAATTCCCTGAATTGGCCCAAGCCACCAGCTTAAATATCATCTTCAGCTAAAGACAAAAGAAAGAAAAAGGGGAGGGGAGAGGAAATTCACGGGAAGGCCAGTGCAGAAAATGTTTGATAAACAAAGGTTGCCCTGCCCTGCAGATAAGTCTCTCAGGTGAAAAAATTATCTCTGTTAATAGCTGTCTTCCTGATGCCAAAAACTCTGTGCACCGATACCAAATCGAATCTTGGAGACCAAGTTTTGGGTGAAGTAGAAAAGAATAACTTTATTGCTTTGTCAAACAAAAGGGGACACAGTGGGCTCCTGCCCTCAGAAACTGTGTGTCCCAACCTGGGGGGATTTGATGAGGAGTTCTATAGCAATGGTTCAAGGGTGGCGTTGCTGTTAAGGATTAGGGCATGGGCAGGGCCTGCACTTCTTTAATCTGGCCTCAGGTGGTCTTCTCTGGAATGAAGAATGCTAACATCTTCCATTTGGTGGGGATTTTAGTTCTGCAGAAGAGCTCAAAGATACTGTTACGTGTGTATCCCTTGAGGCAGAACCAAGACCTGCCCCAAGGTGCACTATTGTTTCTTGACTGCTCCTCCCTTGTCTCTGCCACCCCTCCCTTCCCTGATTAGCAACTGTTTGAATCTGCCCTTTGGAACTCAGAGAAGGCCGTGGAGACTGGAGTCTGTTCCCTAAAAACAAGAAATGGGGGACACAGACAGGCTTCCATGCCCAGGAGCCCCACAGGGTCCTGCTCGGTTTCATTCCTAGTACAGAACCCCTTTCTAATGTAAAAATTGTTTATAAATGTAGATTTCCTTTAGTAAAGGGTAACCTCTCTGTTTTCAGAGTTTCTCCTGTGTCTGCAGTTATTCAAATGAGTCAGGTCAAAATGATCCTTATGCCAGAAAGTCATGTTTTGGGGTGGCATATTCTGCTATGCATCAACAGTCAAAAAGGAGGGACACTGGGAGGTACAAAGGGGCCAATGGTTCAGCAGTTCTGAAATACAGCTGGGCAAATGTTTCTGCATTTCTTTTTTTTTTTTTTTTTTTTGCAGTGTGCTGGCCTCTCACTGCTATGGCCTCTTCCGTTGCGGCACACAGGCTCTGGACGCGCAGGCTCAGCGGCCATGGCTCACGGGCCCAGCCGCTCTGCGGCATGTGGGATCTTCCCGGACCGGGGCACGAACCTGTGTCCCCTGCATCGGCAGGCGGACTCTCAACCACTGCGCCACCAGGTAAGCCCTGCATTTCTTGATTAGTTTTCAAAATCTGGGGTTAAACCTCCCTGTCATTCAGCTCCACTCTTTGATTTCCTCCTTTTTGATAGAAGGTTGCACACTTCTCAAGCTGAATTATTTTATCAGTCTGCTTCCTGCCAGCAGAATTTTGGAGATCTGACAACTTCTTTTCATCTTACACTCTCTCTGCCCCTTTCAGTCCAATGATCAGTGGGTTTTTGTTTTTTGAAATAAACTTCTTAAAAACTTTGTAGGACTTCCCTGGACTTCAATGGAGTTAACTCCATTTGACAAAATCCATCTCTACAGATCTTTCCAAATTGTTGCCTTCTCTGTTTTACCTTCCTGTGGAGACGGATAAGGGTCAGTGCCCTTAAGCCTCCTGGAGGTTTGATTAAGAGGATCTAAGAGGCACACCCTTAATCTTTTCAAGGGTTTTTTGTGTGAGAATAGATACTTTTTTGCTGAAGTTTTAGCAGAAGTTTATGTAGTCACCATCCTTGGCTTTTTCCCTATGCCAAGATTTCAGAAGTGATGCCTGAACTGCAGCATCGTTTGCCATCTGAACATGTGAGGATTTCCAAATTCATCAAGTCCTCGATCCTTTTTGTTGACCAGTTTACCCTCAATTTCTCTCACTTGTAGTTTTATTATAAGCAGAAGGAAGAAACCAGGTGGCACATTTACCACTTTGCTTGGAAATCTCCTCTGCTAAACAAACAAGTTCATCACTTACAAGTTCTGCTTTCTGCTAACATTGGTAGACAACTTTGCTAAGCTTTCTGTCACCACATACATAAAGAGGCGGAGTTGCTGGGGATCTGTCTGCTACAGTATCTGTCTGCTACAACACAAATCCCTTTCCAGTACCTATAACTGCATCTTTTTTTTTTTTTTTTTTTACCCAGCCATTGCCTACTCACACCCAAACCTTTTGTCTGGAAAACTTAGGTACAAGAGGTACAAGGGAATTTTTATGAAACCTAAAGAAACCCACTGCATTGTCCAAAAGTGCACACATGGGCCACTAAAGAGGAACTTTGCAAGCAGTGTACTCAAGCAAGTAATCATTTCATTATGTTCTATGACCATGTTAATCCAATAAGATAACCGAAGTAGCTAAATCAGAACTAAGTTTGCATCACCTAGGTCCTCTTTTCACTGGATTGCTACCAAGAGGGTACACAAACAAGGCCAGACTAAGGTTCTTGCTAGGGGGGAAAATAGAAGCAGCATACCCAGGAATGGTCAGGGCAGAATCCTGAATTTTCAAAACCGGTCTATATAACCCCCATCACTTTCATCCTGATCATTACCCAGGAAACACCCAAGAGGAAATGATGCATCTCTGGAGACTAAGTCACTGACTAACGTGGTTTTCTAAAGCATGTGTTTCAAGAGGAAGGAAAGAATATAGACTCAAAAAAATTTTTGAGTAAATTTTTGAAGAGTTTATTCCGAAGTTCAGTAATACCAGATGCTTGTGGATAGTAGGGAGTGTGAAAAGTCCATCAAATACCTTGTCTATGAGCCCATTGTTCATTGTAGTTGGTATTAGAAAACAGGCCCTTACCATGAACACTTATAGGGGCAAACTGGAGAGTTTGAACAGCAACTGCAATTTGTTTCTATAGCCTGTAATACCAAAGAAAGGTGTCTTTAATCTGCCAGCTTGCAATGTTTAAAATGGCATGCCTAACAGCTAGGTCACTTGCAACAGTTCACAATCCAGAAAAAATATAGAAAACAATTTACTAAGGCGGGTATTGGCCAGAGATATGAGAATAGCCTTTGTTTCTGCCTGCTGAGTGGAGTGACACCAGTGCTTTTGGTTCTGCATAGTCAGGGCTGAAGTTGAACAGTCCAGTATGCCAGTGGCTACTGTCGACTAAAACATTATTCACAACCTAAAAGTTGAGAGTTAAGTTTTATTTGGTGGGAATTTTTAGGACTTCAGGCTCCAGAGGCAGCATCTCAAGTAACCCTTAGAGAATTGCTCGACGGAGGAGAGGGTGGGGAGAGGGTGGGGGGAGCCAGGATATGTAGGAGTTTTGCAACCAAGGGCGGGTAGTGTGAAAGTCAAAAGATTATTGTTAATTAAAGAAAACCAGATATGTCAAGTTAAGGAATTTAGTGCTTTTCTGTGTATGGGAAGGTGCAAGAGCCTGGGCTCACTGAAATCATTCCTTTGATATGCACCTCAGCTCTCTGAGGGCAGTATCCTGTGTTTTCACATCCTGAGTTTTCTCAGGGCTCACTGTGGGGAGTGGCTGCAGTCTGATGGCTGCTAGATGGTAGGTATTCTTTCCTTCCTGAGTTCCCTCAGGGCTCACCAGCTCACCTCAGGCTGGGGCTACAATCACTGATGACTGTGACGTCCTTTGTTTACTGATATGGCAGGCAATATTCCATTTATCAATACCTTAGTGATTCAGAACCAGGCCTTTAGGGAAACTTTTGTGAATGGTGGGCCCCACTGAGCTAGCAGTTTTGCTTTAGGCTGTAGAGTGGGATATAATGTTTACCCCAAAGGGACAGCTGCCACCTTTTCACATAAAGCAGAGATTCCACTGGAACAAGGCTGGCTGCACGCTTGAATGTGTCACTTCTACTTAACAAGTGAGGCTTGATAGTTACTTCCCACCTTGTTGATCATCAAGGCTGAGTTGAACCACCCCAAAATGGGAATATCAGACTGGAGAGTCACAGTGTAACTGAGCAGGACCCTATGGGGCCTTCCCAGGACAGACCCTTTCCCCATATCCTCCCTGCTTTAGCTCCTCCCTGAAGTACCTAGATAATAGTATTTGATGCACATTTCCTGAGTTGTTTTACAGATGTGAAACCCCCCCACCAAATGGAAGGTGTTAACTACTTGATGTCCATGAGCACATAGCCCCAGGCCTCTAGGAGCCTAAGGAATGATCATGTTAAACCCTGTGATACCACCCTGTTACCTCACCATCAGCCAATCAGAGACCTGTGCACAAGCTGACCACGTACCCTGTGACCCCCATCCCTCACCTGGCTTTTAAAAATGATGTTCTGAAACCCTTTGGGGAGCTCAGGGGTTTGATTTTTGAGCCACCTGTCTCCTTGCCTGGCCCTGCAATAAACCTTTCTCTGCTCCAAACTCTGACGTTTTGGTTTGTTGGCCTTGCTGTGCATTCGGCATAGGAACTTGGCACTAACAACAGTGACTGTATAAGTCAGGAGTTTAGCTTCGACAAAAGCCCGGTACCAAGCTCATAGCTGCTTTTCAAAGGATCTATTCCTGATAGGCACATCAGGCAGGTGATGAATCCAAACCCCCAACTGGCCACTCTAGGTGGAAACCAGAGCCTACGTATTAGTTCCCTAGGACTATCATAAAGTACCACAAACTAGGTGGCTTAAAACAAGAGGAATTTCTTCCCTCACAGCTCTGGAGGCTGGAAGTCCAAAATCAGGGTGTCAGCAGGGCTATGTCTCCTCAGAAGTCTCTAGAGAAAGGTGCTTCCTTGCCCCTTCCTACCTTCTGGAAGCTTCCGGAAATACTTGGCATTCCCTGGCTTCCTGCTGACTCACTCCACTCTCAGCCTCCATCACTGCAAGGTCTTCTTCCCTGTGTGTCTTATACCTTCACATGGTGTCCCCTTTGTATGTGTCTGTCCAAATGTATTTTTTCTTGCAAGGACACCAGACATTGTATTAAGCCCAACTGAATTCCCTGTGCTCTCATCCTAACGTGATGATATCTGCAAAGACCTTATTTCCAAGTAAGATCACATTCACAAGTATTGGTGGTTGGAACATCAGCATATTTTTTTATGAGGATACAATTCAACCCACAGTAGGCTCCAATTGCAAAATCATCAGTCACTGAAATTCAAAGAGCTAGGGTTGCAGTACTCCAGAGGTAGAAGCAACTTTTCTACAGCAACTCCTAGGAGAACCCCCCTGACACTATTGGGATGGGAAGTACATGCATGTAATATACCCGTTCCTACTATACATGAGATGTAGAAGCAGCCAAAAAAAGTACATTGAGTTGGTCCAAACTTCTCTCACCTACTGTGACCCCTATGAACCCTAGCCTAACTGTGTTAGCTATATTTGGACACCTCCTCGCCCCATGGAAGCGAGAAGGTTGGCACTTTGGGTGCCAGATCCAATAGAGTTATAAAAGTTTAAAACCCTCTCCATCCCATAGTTCAGAGTGTATATGGCCTTTGGTTCTCCTTGGGACCAGAGAGATCTGGGCCTTACCACAAATCCTCCTTATCCTTAAAGCAGATGAAATTGGAATAGAAGGAAGATGAGAGTCCAGTGGGAGAAGAGGGAGAACACAGCTTCACATTGGTAAGCATGGCACATTTGTTTTCAGTTTCAGCTGTCGATCACTCAGGGCTCAACCGAATGAACTTTTTTTTTTTTTTATACAGCAGATTCTTATTAGTCATCAATTTTATACACATCAGTGTATACATGTCAATCCCAATCGCCCAGTTCCTCACACCACCACCCCAAGCCCCCCGCCCCCCGCCGCTTTCCCCCCTTGGTGTCCATACATTTGTGCTCTACATCTGTGTCTCAATTTCTGCCCTGCAAACCGGTTCATCTGTACCATTTTTCTAGGTTCCACATACATGCGTTAATATACGATATTTGTTTTTCTCTTTCTGACTTACTTCACTCTGTATGACAGTCTCTAGATCCATCCACGTCTCAACAAATTACCTAATTTCGTTCCTTTTTATAGCTGAGTAATATTCCATTGTATATATGTACCACATCTTTTTTATCCATTTGTCAGTTGATGGGCATTTAGCTTGCTTCCATGACCTGGCTATTGTAAAGAGTGCTGCAATGAACGTTGGGGTGCATGTGTCTTTTTGAATTATGGTTTTCTCTGCGTATATGCCCAGTAGTGGGATTGCTGGATCATATGGTAATTCTATTTTTAGTTTTTTAAGGAACCTCCATACTGTTCTCCATAGTGGCTCTATCAATTTACATTCCCACCAACAGTGCAAGAGGGTTCCCTTTTCTCCACACCCTCTCCAGCATTTGTTGTTTGTAGATTTTCTGATGATGCCCATTCTAACTGGTGTGAGGTGATACCTCATTGTAGTTTTGATTTGCATTTCTCTAATAATTAGTGATGTTGAGCAGCTTTTCTTGTGCTTTTTGGCCATCTGCTTGTCTTCTTTGGAGAAATGTCTGTTGAGGTCTTCTGCCCATTTTTGGATTGGGTTTGTTTTTTTAATATTGAACTGCATGAGCTATTTATATATTTTGGAGATTAATCCTTTGTCCGTTGATTTGTTTGCAAATATTTTCTCCCATTCTGAGGGTTGTCTTTCCCTCTTGTTTATGGTTTCCTTTGCTGTGCAAAGCTTTTAAGTTTCATTAGGTCCCATTTGTTTATTTTTGTTTTTATTTCCATTACTCTAGGAGGTGGATCGAAAAAGATCTTGCTGTGATTTATGTCAAAGAGTGTTCTTCGTATGTTTTCCTCTTTGAGTTTTATAGTGTCCTGTCTTACATTTAGGTCTCTAATCCATTTTGAGTTTATTTTGGGATATGGTGTTAGGGAGTGTTCTAATTTCATTCTTTTATATGTAGCTGTCCAGTTTTTCCAGCACCACTTATTGAAGAGACTGTCTTTTCTCCATTGTATATCCTTGCTTCCTTTCTCATAGATTAGTTGACCATAGGTGCGTGGGTTTATCTCTGGGCTTTCTATCTTGTTCCATTAACCTATGTTTCTGTTTTTGTGCCAGTACCATATTGTCTTGATTACTGTAGCTTTGTAGTATAGTCTGAAGTCAGGGAGTTTGACTCCTCCAGCTCTGTTTTATTCCCTCAAGACTGCTTTGGCTATTTGGGGTCTTTTGTGACTCCATACAAATTTTAAGATTTTTTGTTCTAGTTCTGTAAAAAATGCCATTGGTAATTTGATAGGGATTGCATTGAATCTGTAGATTGCTTTGGGGAGTATAGTCATTTTCACAATATCGATTCTTCTAATCCAAGAACATGGTATACCTCTCCATTTGTTGGTATCATCTTTTGTGTGTGTGTGTGTGGTACACGGGCCTCTAACTGTTGTAGCCTCTCCCGTTGCGGAGCACAGGCTCCGGACGTGCAGGCTCAGAGGCCATGGCTCACGGGCCCAGCCGCTCCATGGCATGTGGGATCTTCCCGGACTGGGGCATGAACCCATGTCCCTTGCATCGGGAGACGGACTCTCAACCAGTGTGCCACCAGGGAAGCCCTGTTGGTATCATCTTTAATTTCTTTCATCAGTGTCTTATTGTTTTCTGCATACAGGGCTTTTGTCTCCCTAGGTAGGTTTATTCCTAGGTATTTTATTCTTTTTGTTGCAATGGTAAGTGGGAGTGTTTCCTTAATTTCTCTTTCAGATTTTTCATCATTAGTGTATAGGAATGCAAGAGATTTCTGTGCATTAATTTTGTATCCTGCAACTTTACCAAATTCATGGATTAGCTTTAGTAGTTTTCTGGTGGCATCTTCAGGATTCTCTATGTATAGTATCATATCATCTGCAAACAGTGACAGTTTTACTTCTTCTTTTCCAATTTGTATTCCTTTTATTTCTTTTTCTTCTCTGATTACCATGGCTAGGACTTCCAAAACTATGTTGAATAATAGTGGCGAGAGTGGACATCCTTGTCTTGTTCCTGATCCTAGAGGAAATGCTTTCAGTTTTTCATAACTGAGAATGGTGTTTGCTATGGGTTTGTCATATAAGGCCTTTATTATGTTGAGGTAGGTTCCCTCTATGCCCACTTTCTGGAGAGTTTTTCTCATAAATGGGTGTTGAATTTTGTCAAAAGCTTTTCCTGCATCTATTGAGATGATCATATGGTTTTTATTCTTCAATTTATTAATATGTTGTATCACATTGATTGATTTGTGTAAAATGAAGAATCCTTGCATCCCTGGGATAAACCCCACTTGGTCATGGTGTATGATCCTTTTAATGTGTGGTTGGATTCTGTTTGCTAGTTTTTTGTTGAGGATTTTTACATCTATATTCATCAGTGATATTGGTCTATAATTTTCTTTTTTTCTAGTATCTTTGTCTGGTTTTTGTATCAGGGTGATGGTTGCCTCGTAGAATGAGTTTGGGAGTGTTCCTTCCTCTGCAGTTTTTTGGAAGAGTTTGAGAAGGATGGGTGTTAGCTCTTCTCTAAATGTTTGATAGAATTCACCTGTGAAGCCATCTGGTCCTGCACTTTTGTTTGTTGGAAGATTTTTAATCACAGTTTCAATTTCATTACTTGTGATTGGTCTGTTCATATTATCGATTTCTTCCTGGTTCAGTCTTGGGAGGTTATACCTTTCTAAGAATTTGTCCATTTCTTCCAGGTTGTCCATTTTATTGGCATAGAGTTGCTTGTAGTAGTCTCTTAGCTTGCTTTGTATTTCTGCGGTGTCTGTTGTAACTTCTCCCTTTTTATTTCTAATTTTATTGATTTGAGTCCTCTCCCTCTTTTTCTTGATGAGTCTGGCTAATGGTTTATCAATTTTGTTTATCTTCTCAAAGAACCAGCTTTTAGTTTTATTGATCTTTGCTATTGTTTTCTTTGTTTCTATTTCATTTATTTCTGCTCTGATCTTTATGATTTCTTTCCTCCTGCTAACTTTGGGTTTTCTTTGTTCTTCTTTCTCTGGTTCCTTTTGGTGTAAGGTTAGATTGTTTATTTGAGATTTTTCTTGTTTCTTGAGGTAGGCTTGTATAGCTATAAACTTCCCTATTAGAACTGCTTTTGCTGCATCCCATAGGTTTTGGATGGTCGTGTTTTCATTGTCATTTGTCTCTAGGTATTTTTTGATTTCTTTGATTTCTTCAGTGGTCTCTTTGTTATTTAGTAACGTATTGTTTAGCCTCCATATCTTTGTGTTTTTTACGTTTTTTTTCCCTGTAATTGATTTCTAATCTCAGTGTTGTGGTCAGAAAAGATGCTTGATATGATTTCAGTTTTCTTAAATTTACTGAGCCTTATTTGTGACCCAAGATGTGATCTATCCTGGAGAATGTTCCGTGCGCACTTGAGAAGAAAGTGTGATCTGCTGTTTTTCAATGGAATGTCCTATAAATCTATCTGGTCTGTTGTGTCATTTAAAACTTGTGTTTCCTTATTAATTTTCTGTTTGCATGATCTGTCCGTTAGTGAAAGTGAGGTGTTAAAGTCCCCCACTATTATTGTGTTACTGTTGATTTCCTCTTTTATAGCTGTTAGCAGTTTCCTTATGTATTGAGGTGCTCCTATGTTGGGTGCATATATATTTATAATTGTTATATCTTTTCTTGGATTGATCCCTTGATCCTTATGTAGTGTCCTTCCTTGTCTCTTGTAACATTCTTTATTTTAAAGTCTGTTTTATCTGATATGAGTATTGCTACTCCAGCTTTCTTTTGATTTCCATTTGCATGGAATATCTTTTTCCTTCCCCTCACTTTCAGTCTGTATGCATCACTAGGTCTGAAATGGGTCTGTTGTAGATAGCATATATATGGGTCTTGTTTTTGTGTGCATTTAGCGAGCCTGTGTCTTTTGGTTGGAGCATTTAATCCATTCACGTTTAAGGTAATTATCAATATGTATGTTCCTGTGACCATTTTGTTAATTGTTTTGGGTTTGTTTTTGTAGGTTCCTTTCTTCTCTTGTGTTTCCCACTTAGAGAAGCTCCTTTAGCATTTGTTGTAGAGCTGGTTTGGTGGTTCTGAATTCTCTTAGCTTTTGCTTGTCTGTAAAGCTTTTGATTTCTCCATCGAATCTGAATGAGATCCTTGCTGGGTAGAGTAATCTTGGTTGTAGGTTCTTCCCTTTCATCACTTTAAGTATATCATGCCACTCCCTTATGGCTTGCAGAGTTTCAGCTGAGAAATCAGCTTTTAACCTTATGGGAGTTCCCTTGTATGTTATTTGTCGTTTTTCCCTTGCTGCTTTCAATAATTTTTCTTTGTTTTTAATCTTTGTCAATTTGTTTACTATATGTCTCGGCTTGTTTCTCCTTGGGTTTATCCTGTATGGGACTCTCTGTGCCTCCTGGACTTGGGTGGCTATTTCCTTTCCCATGTTAGGGAAGTTTTCGACTATAATCTCTTCAGATATTTTCTTGGGCCCTTTCTCTCTCTCTTCTCCTTCTGGGACACCTATAATGCGAATGTTGTTGCGTTTAATGTTGTCCCAGAGGTCTCTTAGGCTGTCTTCATTTCTTTTCATTCTTTTTTCCTTATTCTGTTCTCCAGCAGTGAATTCCAACATTCTGTCTTCCAGGTCATTTATCCGTTCTTCTGCCTCAGTTATTCTGCTATTGATTCCTTCAGTGTAGTTTTCATTTCAGTTATTGTATTGTTCATCTCTGTTTGTTTGTTCTTTAATTCTTCTAGGTCTTTGTTAAAGATTTCTTGCATCTTCTCGATCTTTTCCTCCATTCTTTTTCCGAGGTCCTGGATCATCTTGACTATCATTATTCTGAATTCTTTTTCTGGAAGGTTGCCTATCTCCACCTCATTTAGTTGTTTTTCTGTGGTTTTATCTTGTTCCTTCATCTGGTACATAGCCCTCTGCCTTTCCATCTTGTCTATCTTTCTGTGAATGTGGTTTTTGATCCACAGGCTGCAGGATTGTAGGTCTTCTTGCTTCTGCTGTCTGCCCTCTGGTGGATGAGGCTATCTAAGAAGCTGGAACAAGTTTCCTGATGGGAGGGACTGGTGGTGGGTAGAGCTGGGTGTTGCTCTGGTGGGCAGAGCTCAATAAAACTTTAATCTGCTTGTCTGCTGATGGGTGGGGCTGTTTTCCCTCCTTGTTGGTTTTTTGGCCTGAGGCAACCCAACACTGGAGCCTGCCCAGGCTCTTTGGCAGGGCTAATGGCATATTCTGGGAGGGCTCATGCCAAGGAGTACTTCTCACAACTTCTGCTGTCAGTGTCTTTGTCCTCATGGTGAGCCACAGCCATCCCCCACCTCTGCAGGAGACCCTCCAACACTAGCATGTAGGTCTGGTTCAGTCTCCCCTGGGGTCACTGCTCCTTCCCCTGGGTCCCGATGCACACACTACTTTGTGTGTGCCCTCCAAGAGTGGAGTCTCTGTTTCTCCCAGTCCTGTCAGAGTCCTGCAATCAAATCCCACTAGCCTTCAAAGTCTGACTCCCTAGGAATTCCTCCTCCTGTTGCCGGACCCCCAGGTTGGGAAGCCTGACGTGGGGCTCAGAACCTTCACTCCAGTGGGTGGACTTCTGTGGTATAAGTGTTCTCCAGTTTGTGAGTCACCCACCCAGCAGTTATGGGATTTGATTTGATTGTGATTGCACCCCTCCTACCGTCTTATTGTGGCTTCTCCTTTGTCTTTGGATGTGGGGTATCTTTTTTAGTGAGTTCCAGTGTCTGCCTGTCAATGATTGTTTAGCAGTTAGTTGTGATTCTGGTGTTCTCGCAAGAGGGAGTGAGAGCACGGTCTTCTACTTGGCCATCTTCCAATCTCTTCCATCCTTCTACTCAACCAGATGAACTTCTAACGCTTTCAGTACATGCACACTTCCATACTGTAGAGCAAACTCCTCATTGCCAACATTATTTCAGCTTAGGAGTTCCCTGGCTCAGTAGCCACAATGGTATTACCTTTCATATGGGACTGTGGAGATGGCCACCCCATCTTCCTGATAATACCTCTTCCTCCACTCACCCAGATAAGATGAAAATGACCAAGGCACCATCTGACCAATTTTTTTCAGTCATATATCTCACCACTCAGCCTCTAAACTTTTTTTTAACAGGGAGGGCACTGCTGTCCCTTAGTCCTCCCCACATTGAACACGTGGGTGACAACACTCTCTACTGAATTCCAGGTAATCATATCACTGATCTCAGAGTGTGAGGTCATTGTCCTTCCTCTTTCAGCAGCCCTCCTCCATAGACAAAACCATCAAGAACTGTGAACAGTTTGAGATTTTACCCTACCTGCTGGTTAATCAGAGAAGGGGACCAGAATATGCAACCCTAAAACATGTCACTTTGGCGTAAGGATTAATTTGAGCTAAAGACAACAGAGGAACAGCAGACACAGGAAAAGCTCTAAAAACAGAGCAAACACTTTCTTTTTGTAAAGGAAATTTACATTTATAAAGGAAATTTAAATTTGTAAACATGTCTCCTTCTCCTGTGCCAGGAAGAGGAAAACATCCTGGGGACACAATCATCTGAGATGGTGCTAGATTCTTATGCGTCCAGACTTTCCAATGTGAGGAAATTCTCTCAAGGCTCTTGGCAGGTGAAATGGTACATTCTACTTCTAACCAATTAGATTTAAGATTTTTAGTTTCAAAAAATCATTTACAAAAACATGAAAATATTCTTACTTTTATATTCTCAATTTATTGATAATATTTCATGATGTCCATGTATCATATGTAGATTATACTGAGGTACTATCATTTATCTTGAAACTTTATCATGGTAAACATAATGGTTAGCTATATATTATTAAAACTCAATTATTTATTATTTAAAGTAAAATTAAAATTGTTTCATGAAGTCATTTGAACTACTACCATATTCTAGGACACCAGCTTTTGCTATTTTTTTTCTGTTTTTGGTTATGGACTCACACTAATCCTCAGAGCTCCTTGAAACCAATTAAATATGTCTGTGAATGGCTAGCAAAACACCAACTTGAAATGAAAATTTGTTAGCAGCATAGTTCTTATAGCCTGACTAACCAGCTATAGATTATCATAAACATTGACTATAATTTTAAAACAGAAAAATCAATTACACCTTTCATGACTCTAAAATATATTCATAGGTAAGGCAGTATACCCTGTCTAAAGCAACAAGAAATCAAGTCATCTTCCTCAGCCTTCCATTCAGAGGTGGGTAAGATTTAATTAACATTAAATCTTAATGTTGGTGAGATGTAGGTAAGAACATAGCCTTTGGAGTCAGGCAGCCATAGGGATGAGTCATATCTGCTCTCGCTGTTTGGCCATGAACAAGTTACATAATCTCTCTGTTAAAAAAAACGCAAACATTCAGCTGAGTAAATTTTAAAGATTTTATTGGCTTTATTCAGTGATTCATGAATGGGGCAGCATCTAATCTGGCTGATAGAAAGGGGGGCCAAGGAGCTGTATAAAGTGAAAGACTTTTATGGGCAGAATGGAGCAGGAACAAGGAAGTTATAATAAGCAAAAAGCAGGTTGGTTATTGCAAGGGTACTTTCCTTTGGAGGTTGGCAGGGGTCTATCAGGCAGATTAACTAACTAGTGTTGATCAGGTGATTTCTGATTGACTGGTTTTAAGATTCTATTGAAGCAGAAACTGTAATTAGGTTAAGTCTTAACTTGGTGACACAGGGTTTAGCATAAGCAACTCCATTCTGGGTCTGCTGTCTTGTTTTTAACATCTCTAAGTCTTGCTTTCTTCTTCTATATTATGGAAATAATACTGGCAACTCCTTCATGGGTTCTTGATAGAGTAAATGAGATAAAGTATGTGAAATTTTAACTCAGTCCCTGAAATATAGTACACACACAATTAATGTTTGCTTTTTTAAAAATAGTTTATCAAGTATGTGTTAAGATTATGATGCTTCCCACCATAATGCAAATGTCCTAATTTTATATTAGCTAGGTTCACGTGTCTTTGGAATAAACCCTAAAAAGTAGAGATTTCTTAATTTTTAAAAACCTTCTAGAGAAAAAGTTTAAAGTCAGGCACACAGGGCATCAGTGGATTAAGCAGCTAGGATTCAAAGGGAGTTCTAATGTAGACATCCTAGATGAAGATTCATGCAAAAAAATACTGGAAGAACATGGGAACACAGTATGCATACTATGTCAGTCTCCTTGGGTTAATGTAACAAAATACCACAGACTAGGTAGTTTAAGCAACAGACATTTGTTTCTCACAGTTTTGAAGGCTGAGAAGTCCAAAATGAAGGTGTTGGCAAATTCAGTTCCTGGCGAAGACCCTCTTTCTGGCTACTACATAGCTTCCTTCTTGCTGTGTCCTTACGTGGTGCAATGTGAGAGTTCTGATCTTTCTTCCTCTTCTTATAAGGGCGCTAATCCCAGCATGGGACGCCATCCTCACGACTTCATCTAAACCTAATTACCTCCCCAAAGCCCCACCTCCAAAACCATCACACTAGGGAGCTAGAGCTTCAGCATATGAATTTTGGTTGTGGGGAGAGGAATAGAAACATTTAGTCCAAACACACAGTCTGGTAACTCACATTTTTCTATTTAACGAAGTGTCATGAACATTTAATAAATGTTCTCTGAAAACATGAAAAAAAATTCTGGAAGAAGACATGGCTCAGGGAGTGGGGTAAAAGTCTGGAAGCATTTAGTCAAATTTGTTACAGAGGGGTGCATGAATTAGGGCTGGATTTCAAGTGGTTTGAGAAATTCAGCTGGTTTGAAGTTTGTGATCAAGTTGTTGTTTTAACAAGACATGACACTGGTAGCCAAGATCAAGAGGCAGAAAGTCCATCAAGCAGGCAGGACACCTACTGTGTAGTTCAGGTACAATAACTAAAGCCCAGTGCTTGTGTGAACACATTTTGGGGCTACAGTTATCCCAAACACAGGTCTTGGGAGTGGTAGACTTTGAGCAGTAAAGGTCCATTAAGAGGAAGGAGACCGTGGCTTGCTGCTATGCAGTGCTGTAGAATTGCCATGCATGTAGTCTGAGAATTGGGTATGTTGAAACCTCCACTTGAGCCAAGGACTCTCAGACAGACAGCACTCCTGCTGTGAAAATATGATCTGTCCAAACTTCCAACTCCAGGAACATGGCATACAGGTCATGATTTCCAGTTTGTGGTGTATATTTCTTTTTGGATCCATGACTTTCTGTTGATTGAGGAGGAAAAAAATAAAATTTCTTTCAGTTTGTTAAGGAAGCAGTTGTTACTGTAAATGACAATGCATCACAATCTTCAGGCTAAAACAGTTCTGATATGAGACATGATCACTTATTTAAATTTATATTGTGACTGTCTGTTGTCCTAAAAGATGTGGCTATGCACATAAATAGTAATTCATTTATTCTTTTGATAGTTATACTGTCTTATCCTCATAGGCATAATATTATGCTACTATATTTGCTCTAAAAGTTGAAAGCATTTTTATATATATATATATATATATATATATATATATATATTTTTGAGGAAAAATTAAAGAAGGCTAAAGATTCATGTTTTAATGTGAGCATAGTTGAAAGGAAAGTAAGTATTCATGTATCTGCTATATATAATTTATGAGATCTTTTTGAGCAAGAAATATTAGTTTATAGGTCCTGCCTTATAGATTTATAAATATCATTCTTACTTTCTAGATATAAAATCCCTATTCTCACAGACAGTTTTACAGGAATGTAAAATACATAATGTCATAAATTGGAGAAAATCCAACAATAACTATAATATGCACCTGTTTTACCTAGAGCAACATTGGGAAAAAGAAAATGAGTGAAAAATAAAAGGTATCCTCTTTGTGTTTGACCCTCAAATCTCATCTCTAATTTCAGAAATACCCTTTAGCTATTTCTTTTTTTTTTTTTTTTTTTTGCGGTACGCGGGCCTCTCACTGTTGTGGCTTCTCCCGTTGCGGAGCACAGGCTCTGGACGCGCAGGCTTAGCGGCCACGGCTCACGGGCCCAGCCGCTCCGTGGCATGTGGGATCTTCCCGGACCAGGGCATGAACCTGTGTCCCCTGCATCGGCAGGCGGACTCTCAACCACTGTGCCACCAGGGAAGCCCCCCTTTAGCTATTTCTAAATTGAATTTCCTCTTAGATAAATGTCAAGATTTAACAATAAATTTGATTTTAGGCTTCATCTATAAACATAAAACATAATTTTACCTGAAACTGTTTTAAGGTTTTGTCAGCTCCTAGGTCTTCTAAGAAAATATGAAATTTTTTTTTTTTTTTTTTTTTGAAAATATGAAATTTTAATACTATCTAGGTGCAAGGTATAAGACTTGGATGAAAAATTATGGTTCAACATCATGTGATCCTAGGCCTTGAAAGTAATGCATGGTCTTCAAATACTGTTGAAGTGATTCTCTGTTGAAGTGATTCTCTGTAGAGAGAAATGGTAGATCACATTAACTATATTAAAGTCACTGTAAGAAAGAATATATTCTATATGATATAGATTAGTGTAAGACACAAGAAAACTCACAACCTTACTCACCACAGGTATTTCCACAAAGTAAGGAACAAAAATTTAAGAGCAATGACCACGGTAGCATCTACTCAACATTTATTTGTGAAACTCTGTGACCAAGCTGAAACCCTTTTCTCACAATTGTGAAAAACTGGCATACAAAACCTAAGTAACCACTAGTGGTCTATTGTTTAGGAGTGGAGACAAGAGCAATGCCCACATTCATAGCCAATACTGGGTTGCTAGAAATTTCACTTTGTGCTACAGAAAAGATGACACTCAAATAAAGTGTTTGTATGTGCTTTACCCTGGGGGGAATTTACATAGCATGACTGGGATATGAGAACATTTGGAAAAGTGAGTTAATAATACTTGTCATGATGTTTTTCTACATTAGGTTGCAGAGAACGTGGCTTTGAACTTAAGGCACTCGAAAAAAACAATTTAATTATTCTAAATATCTACTTTTCCCCTAACTTATATGGCTAAAAAAAGAGAACAATTACTTGTTTTAGATTTTTATATTCTCTTGTGTACAGAAAATCCTTAGAGATAGGTGGTGTTTTTTTTTTTTTTTTGGTGTCCTGATTTCTTTCTCAAAGGGACAAATAAATAAAATTAATTATTTGCAGAAGGAAACCTTTATTTCTTAGACCTCATTTGACAATACGAAAAGATTAAAAACAAGTCTGCAAAGTAAAGTTTCTCTGGTACTGTATGTTCTTATTTATTCTTCAGGAAATCCAGCCTCCCCCAGTTTCTTCTTAGATAATTTTGAGAGATTCCTGAAAGTGTCATACTCAGTGCTCCAAGAATTGAGTTGTCTCCATGACTACTGCATGTATTTTAGCACTTTCTCTTTCTTCTTTTGCTCACTGCATATCTCAGTTGTTGCTATCCCCCAAGTGTCAACTGTGCTACCAATACCTACTGGAGACTCAACTGCATCTGCTGCTGCACAGATTCAAATGTCTGGCCCCAGGAGCTGACCTTGGTGCTGACATTTGCACCAACTACTGATGACTTATAATGTTGAGGACCCACAGCCTAGGCCAGGAATACTCCCAAATTTGCTATTTTTCACCTTGGTCTTCATCAATCAGCATAAATGTTGTCTCTGATCTGACTTCTCAAATTTTCATATCTCACATTATAGAAAAACACCTATTTCCCTTCTCTGTTATCTGTCTCTCTTTTTCATTCTCTCTTTCTTGCATCTTAGGACACAGGAAATGCAGATTGGAAGTCAAGGAGGGTATTTACCTCTTGGACCTTACCTTAGGGGAGGAGAGACAGAGAATAAAAAAAAAAATAATAATAAATAAATAATCATCACCTGTGAGGTACATAAAATGGGTGATGTAATAGAAAGTTATAGATATAGCGCCTGCTTTACACAGGCTGGTCAGGAAGGTCTTCCTTGGTGATTATTCAACTTGAGGCATGAAGGACAAGAGGAGTCAATAATGCAGAGAGGAACTATTCAATTTAGAGGCAAGAACAAATTTAAATTCTTTAAGCAAGAGAGAGTTAAGTATATATAAGTATACTGAGGAACTGAAACGAGGCTAATTTATCATTGAATTTACATGACTTGACTCTACTTTAAAATAAGTTTTCCCCCTTAGTATTCACTTATACATGTACATAGACCCCACTGCCTACTTGAAATGCTCTAAATATGCCTGCATCTTAAAATGAATATGATTTAGTCTCAAGCAAAGTCTTCTTTACAGACCAGAATATGCAGTAATTAAAAAAGACAAGAAATCCCCAAAGCTGTGAAAAATCCCAAAAAATTAAGATCAGGTCAGGCTTTTAAAATACTTTAAGACTATCAGAAACTTCAGGTTTCTGGTCCAGCAGAAGTTGCCACTCATCCTAACAAGTACAAAGGTAAGCAAAGTGAAAAATCAACACTCTGCCTAAATTCATAAGAGAGAAGTGAGGTCACAGGGCACACCAGTGCCCCCAAACCCACCCAGAGATAAACCCACGCACATATGTTCACCTTATCTTTGATAAAGGAGGCAAGAATGTACAACAGTGAAAAGACAGCCTCTTCAATAAGTGGTGCTGGGAAAACTGGACAGCTACATGTAAAAGAATGAAATTAGAACACTCCCTAACACCATACACAAAAATAAACTTAAAATGGGTTAAAGACCTAAATGTAAGGCCAGACACTATAGAACTCTTAGAGGAAAACATAGGCAGAACAATCTATGACATAAATCACAGCAAGATCCTTTTTGACCCTCCTCCTAGAGAAATGGAAATAAAACCAAAAATAAACAAGTGGGACCTAATGAAACTTAAAAGCTTTTGCACAGTAAAGGAAACCATAAGCAAGATGAAAAGACGACTGTCAGAATGGGAGAAAATATTTGCAAACGGAGCAACTGACAAAGGATTAATCTCCAAAATATACAAGCAGCTCATGCAGCTCAATAGCAAACAACCAACCAACCCAATCCAAAGATGGGCAGAAGAGCTAAATAGACATTTCTTGAAAGAAAACATACAGACTGCAAACAAACACATGAAAGAATGCTCAACATCATTAATCATCAGAGAAATGCAAATCAAAGCTACAATGAGATATCATCTCACACCAGTCAGAATGGCCATCATCAAAAAATCTAGAAACAATAAATGCGGGAGAGGGTGTGGAGAAAAGGGAACCCTCTTGCACTGTTGGTGGGAATGTAAATTGATACAGCCACTATGGAGAACAGTATGGAGGTTCCTTAAAAAAGTAAAAATAGAACTACCATATGACCCAGCAACCCCATTACTGGGTGTATAACCTGAGAAAACCATAATTCGAAAAGAGTCATGTACCACAATGTTCATCACAGTTCTATTTACAATAGCCAGGACATTGAAGCAACCTACGTGTCCATCGATAGATAAATGGATAAAGAAGATGTGGCACATGTAAACATTGGAATATTACTCAGCCATAAAAAATGAAATTGAGTTATTTGTAGTGAGGTGGATGGACCTATAGACTGTCATACAGAGTGAAGTATGTCAGAAAGAGAGAAACAAATACTGTATTCTAACACATATATATGGAATCTAAAAAAACCCACAATGGTTCTGAAGAGCCTAGGGGCAGGACAGGAGTAAAGATGCAGAAGTAGGGAATGAACTTGAGGACCTGTGGTGAGGGAAGGGTAAGCTGGAATGAAGTGAGAGAGTTGTATTGACACATATACTCTACCAAATGTAAAATAGATAGCTAGTGGGAAGCAGCTGCATATCACAGGGAGATCAGCTCGGTGCTTTGTGTCCAGCTAGAGGGGTAGGATAGGGAGGGTGGGAGGGAGACGCAAGAGGGAGGAGATATGGGGATATATGTATATGTATAGCTGATTCACTTTGTTATAAAGCAGAAACTAACACACAATTGTAAAGCAATTATACTCCAATAAAGATGTTAAAAAAAAATACAGTTGAAGACCCCTTGGTTGGTATTCCACTCACATAATATCTGGTCCCTTCCCTACATAGAAGTAATCATGGTACTCAAGTTGTTATTTATCATTCCCATGTAAACTTTTATTACATATAACTGCATTATTAAATGAATCATTTTCTTTTTTGACTTTAAATTTTGTAACACTATATATATTCTTCTGCAACTTGTTTCTTGTTTTTTATTGAAATATAATTGACTTAAAATATTATGTTAGTTTCAGGTGTACAGCATAGTTGATTTCTGGTCTCGTAGTATTGTGGTCGGGGGGCATGCTTGATATGATTTCAGTTTTCTTAAATTTGTTGAGACTTGTTTTGTGGCCTAGTATGTGGTCTATCCTGGGGCATGTTCCATGTTACTTGAAGGGAGTGTGTATTCTGCACCTTTTGGACAGAATGTTCTATCTATCTATCTATCTATCTATCTATCTATCTAACTGATGATTGACAGGGCCAGATCCTGGGGTAGAGCTTATTTCTTTGTGTACAAGCTGGTACAGAGAGCTCCAGTTCATACACTTAACATTGTGTATAATATTTTATTATTTAAAAAGTACAATTCATTTTCCTATTGATGGACACAAGTTTTCTCTATTTTGTGGGGCTTAAAATAGTGTTGTAATGAATATCATTTCATTGCCTGCATGTGTTAGAGTTTCTCTAGGTTGTATAGTTAGTAGACTAATTCGGGGGTCAAATTGTACATGCATAGTTAGTTTTGATAGATATTACCAAATTGCTCTTCTATGTGATTATTTGAATTTTCTTTCTCACAAGCGATGAATGCCACTGCTTAGTAATGCTAAGGATGTTAATTGTTGCTAGTATATTTGAGGTCAGTAATATTTCATTTTTTATTTTCATTGGAATTCCATAATTACTACTGAAGTTGACCATCTACTAAAATTGAACACCTGTAGAAAAAAACAAAAAAAAACCAAAAAAAACTCCAGAGGACCCAGGATCATGTGAGTGGGTCCCACACTTCTGTGAGTTTTACATCCTGGAGCTCTACCAGGTTCTCAGGGTGAATAGCAGAGAAAATTTCCTCTCATACTTCCAGCAGGAAGATGAGAAAGAAGCCTTTTTTTAAAGACACCAGAGCATTCTGTTCTTCTTTACAAGGTTTGTCCTCAGGAGAAACCATTTAACTACCGCCTAATTTAAACTGCTTGGGTTTTATCAGAGCCTAACTGACCTGAGGGAAGAGAATACCCAACTCCAGACCATTCTAGCCATCTTGTACTGCCTAAGGGGTAAAAAAAAGAAACAACTGAGAAGCATTGGTGAAGTTTACCACCCAGAGGGCATAAGCTTATTAAAAGACTGAGAACTAAGCATAGGAATGTGTAACGCGCCTGCACCTCACCATGGCATTACTACAATCTTTTCACACCAGTTCCACTACTGCAACTGAATCCACTATCAGAATTGGAGATTTCAACACACCTCTATCAGAGATGAATAGATTCAGCAGGGAGAAAATCAGTAAGGACATAACTGAACTAACAACCCCATTAATCAACTGCATATATGGACATCTACAGTCTATCTCCTCTAACGTCAGCAAAATACACATTTTTCTCAAGTTCACATCAAGCAATTCCCAAAATAGCCCACATTTTGGGCCATAAAACACTCCTTAACATATAATAGAAATCATATAATATCTCTTCTCATACCACCATGGAATTAAAATAGAAATCAATAACAGAGAGATAATGGAAAATCCCAAGATACATGAAGAATAAACAACATACTTCTAAATGACCCATAGGTCAAAAAGAAATCTCAAGAGAAATTAAAAATATTTTGAACTAAATGGAAATAAAAACACAGTTTATCAGAATTTGTGAGATGCAGCAAAAGCGGTGTTTATAGGGAAAGTTATAACACTGAAAGAATATATTAGAAAAGAAGAAAGATCTAAAATCAATACTCTTAAGTTTCCACTTTAGCAAACTAAAAAGAAGAGCAAATTAAACCCACAGTAAGCAAAACAAAAGCAATAATAAAAATTGGAGAAGAAATAAATGGAATTGAAACAGTAGGTGAATGGATAAACTATGGTATATCCAGGCAATGGAATATTATTCAGTATTAAAAAGAAATAAGCTATCAAGCCATTAAAAGACATGGAGGGGGACTTCCCTGGCAGTTCAGTGGTTAAGACTTCGCCTTCCAATGTGGGGGATGTGGGTTTGATCCCTGGTTGGGTAGCTAAGATCCCACATGCCTCGTGGCCAAAAAACCAAAACATGAAACAGAAGCAATATTGTAACAAATTCAATAAAGACTTAAAAAAATGGTCCACATCAAAAAAAAATCTTAAAAAAAAAAGACATGGAGGAAACCTAAATGAATATTACTAAGTGAAAGAAGCCAGTCAGAAGTACATGATTCTACCCATATGAATTTCTTGAAAAAGCAAAATTATAGACAGAGGTCAGTGATTGCCCGGGGTTTGGAGGCAGGAAGGGAGGAATGAACAGGTGGAGCACAGAGGATTTTTAGGGCAGTGAAGCTATTCTGTATAATACTATAAGGTACATGTCCTTATACATTTGTCCAAGCGCATAGAACGTGATACAGCAAGAGTAAACCTTAATGTAAACTACGGACTTTGGGTGATAATGATGTTCAGATGTGGGCTCATCAATTATAACAAATGTACTAGTCTGGGGATGTTGATGATGGGGAGGCTATGCATGAGTAGGTGCAGGGAGAAAATGCAAAATCTCTGTGTCTTCTGTTCTCGTTTGCTGTGAACATAAAGCTGTTTTAAAAAAATAAAGTCTATTAGATAAAAACAAAATAGAACCATAAGTACTTATGTTTGCTAGACATCAAACTAATTTAGGATATCAGGGTCAATGTATTACAACAAATCTGAAAAACATTATGCAATGAAAGAAATTAGTCACAAAAGCACACATCTTGTATGATTCCATTTATATGAAATGTCCAGTATAGGTCAGTTTATGGAGACAGAAAGTAGATTCGTGGTTCCCAAGGGCAGAAGACAGGGAAAATAGGAAGTGATTATTAATAGGTATGGGTTTTTGTTTTGTTTTGTTTTGAGTGGTTAAAATGTTCTAAAATCAGATACTGGGAATGGTTGCATAGTTATATGAATAAACTTAGTTACCACTGAAATGCACATGGAGGAATGTGCATTTTAAAAGGTAATTTTAAAGAGTGAATTTGTATAATGTGAATGTAAATTATATTTCAATAAAGCTACTATTTTATTTTTTATTTTTTTAAAGATTTTTTTATGTGGACCATTTTTAACGTCTTTATTGAGTATGTTACAATATTGCTCCTGTTTTATGTTTTGGTTTTTTGGCCGCAAGGCATGTGGCATTTTAGCCACCCCACCAGTGATGGAACCCTCACTCACTGCATTGGAAGGTGAAGTCTTAACCACTGGACTGCCAGGGAAGCCCCAAAGCTATTATTTTAAAAGTTAATAAAATAGAAATATCTTTATACATTAAAATGTTTTTTAAGTAGATAAAACCAAATAGGAATATAGAGTAACAAACTTTTCAGTTAATAATTATGGAAGTTTCAAGAGAAATTCTAAAGAAGTCAGACTTATTTGGAGAAACTGAAGAGGAAAGGAAAATATATAAAATATCATAACTTTAATTTTATAATAAGTAACTAAAGCTAAGTTAGAACAAGGATTTCATCCAAAATAACAAGGAGGTTAAGTGACAATTCTGGGACCTGAATTCAGACCAGTTATATCCAATGCTAAAAATCTTTTTTGGTCTTGAAGTTTCCTTAAAATTCCAGTGTCTCAGCAAATAAATATCTTTCTCACATTAAATTATATTTCTAGAACGCAAATAATGAAAAATCTACAAGGTGTTAAAAATTAATCCTTTCAAAATATTTACACTTCTCACAGATTTCCTCCAGGGCATAAGAAAGGGAAAGTGCATATTAAGTATTTCAGATACTTAGCATTTCAAACATGTCCAGAAAATGACTAATAAAAATTTTTTGCACACAAATAGAATACTAACCATCATGACCACAGATTTGAAACTACAACTGTGAAACATTTGTTTGTATATGTGGCATCAGCTCTGTTTCATTTGTTTTGGGTACCTAATTGAGGAACATCTGTTTCAGTAGTATCTGTTTAATATGAAAAATATCCTTTGGTATGAAAACAGGCTGAATTGGTATGTAGACCATTTATTAGTTCTGTTACTATTAAATGAGGGCAAATCAATCACTCTGGCTAAAAATTCCAACTTAACTAAGAGATGCTACATCAGTTGTTAATAAAAATACACACTTTACTCATTCATTCATTCTAAACATTTGTTTAGCCTGTATTCTGTGTCAGGTATGTAAGTAAGTTTCAAGGCTGTGATGTAGACCAAAGACAATATTATCCTTAAAGGAACTCCCAGTTCAGTTGAAGAAGCAAGCATGTAAATAAAAATTTAAAATATAATAAATTCTATAATTGATATAAGCATACAGTATAGAGGAGGGATATCTAAATCTATTAAGTGGGTAGATGGATGGAGGTGTTAAAGTTTGTCAATTAAGAAGAATTCGTTTTCCGAAATAAATTTGTGACAATTATTAAAGCTGCAACTGTTTCAGTTTTGAAGTAAAAAGCAAGCCCCAGTACATGACAAGGTGCTCAACATCACTAATCTCCAGAGATTTGCAAATCAGAACCACAATGAGGTATCACCTCACACAGGCTAGAATTGCTATTATCAAAAAGACAAGAAATAAAAAGTTGTGGCGAGGATGTGGAAAAATGGAACCCTCATGCAGTGTTGGTGGTAACGTAAATTGGTGCAGCCACTATGTAAAGCAGTGTGGAGGTTCCTCAAGAAATTAAAAATAGAGCTACCATATGATCCAGCAATTATACTTCTGGGTAAGTATCTGAAGAAAATGAAAACACTACTTTGAAGAGATATCTGCAACCCACATGTTCATAGCAGCATTATTTCCAATAGCTAAGATATGGAAGCAACCTAATTGTGCATAGATAGACTAATTGGTAAAGAAAGTGTTTTTTATATATATATATATATATATATATATATAATCATACATAATATAAAATACATATATACACATACAAAGGAATGTTTTTCAGCCATAAAAAGGACACTCTGCCATTTGAAATGACATGGATGAACCTTGAGGTCATTATGCTAAGTGAAATAAGTTGGACAGAAGAAAGACAAATACTGTATGATCTCTCTAGGAATCTAAAAACAAACAAACAAACAAAACAAAACAAAACTCATAGATACAGAGAACAGATTGGTGGTTGCCAAAAGTGGAGGTTGGGAGGTGGGTGAAATGGGTGAAGGGGTCAAAATATGCAAACTTCCAATTATAAAATAAATCCTGGGGATACAAAGTATGGCATGGTGACTAATTTAAAAGAAAAAAAAAGCAACCCTCAGCTACAACCTAACTACTGTGCTCAGGAAAATAAATCAGTATAGTTTCAGATAAGTAAGAGCACAAAATTATGCATGAGTGTAATGAATCACATTATCCCCTGAACAGATCATATATTATGTATAAAACAGAACACTTAAGAGATTGGAACTCATTTGAAGTTTTGCAAAGCAAATTATCATAATTCTTCTGATATTATAGTTTTCACCTAATACACTAGTTAATACATTTGAAGAAGTTAGGCATGTAGGAAAATTCTATTTTAAGATAGAAAAAAACAAATTATTAACTGGAAAATATAATCTGACTGGAGAAAATCTTTTGTAATGAAATTATGATAAAATGCTTTGCCTAAAAGCAAAATTATGAATGCCAAAATAAAGCATAAATGATATCATAATACGAAAAATTATTTCAAAAAGGAAATATATAGTATACATAATCTTATTAAGATAAATGTTTTATAACATCTTTAAGTAAGAGTACTTCTATGTTTAAATTGGTATTATAAAGACAACAAGCATGATATTCTGAGAATAATTCAAATATTGAGGATGAAAGAGTTAAGTACGTAATAGCTGTTTATTAATTCCAAAAATAATAAGGACAACTCACAGGACTTAACAAGTTTTGTTCTCTTATAACTCTCTTCTTCATTTTCCTAAACACTACATAGAATGAGGTGAAGTTAATATTAACAAATCAAAATTTCTAATGGTAACCCATAAAACACATAAAATATCATATTGTTTCTTAGCCACAGAATTAATATCATAAACATTATATATGTGATACAGTAACAAATTTTCAAACAGCAATGTTCTGTGTGACATAGTAAGTATTAAATTTTCAAGCACCAATAAACATGAGGGAACAAAACTGACAAAACTGTACATGTGGCAAAAACTAATTTGATTGGCTGATGTCAACAGATTTTTCATAATTTGAAGAAAATGAGAAAAACTCTCTGTTAGTAACTGACAAGGAAACGGGCCTAAAAATGTTTAATTCAGTTATAGTTCCTCAAAACAAACTCAAGTGATTGGGATACACTTGAGTTTCCTTAAGTGTTTGTGTTATTTGTTCAAGTGGCTTTCTGTCTCTTACAGCAACTCTGCTTTGCTGGCATGAAATGTGTTTGTACTGACTGGATCTTCCTCCCTCTGGCTGTTAGAATCCCTTAGATGGTTTGTTATTTTCTTTATTAGCCCTTAGATCTGGTGGTAGAAGTAAACAAGTGGAGCTTGTTTCTGCAACACTGAGCTAGCTGCGCGGGGCAGAGGGGCTGCAGGTCCCCCGCTGAGTAGCAGGCTAAAGCTTCCCTGTTTCCAGGTCTCCAAGTTTATTCTCAACTTCAGGAGCAGAGGACCTAGTCCAGCTCCCCCATAGTCCCTAAGGTCACACTTATTGGACAAACTTTCATCAATGTCAAAATTTCCTCTAAGAATCTCTGTGCCAGGTTTTTCCAAGATTGTGGTTAACTTTACTCTATCCCAAGGAAGAAAGAGTCTGTACCAGTTCTCTCCATCAAGATCTCCTCTGAGCCTAAACCTTCACCTGTTCCCAGATATAGATCAATTTCAACACCAATTTGACTTGGAAAAGACAGGTAGTCAGGAATTTGGAGAAAAGATGTAGAGAGCCATATTATTAATTTGGTAGGGCTACCATAGAAGTGTAATGCAAATAGGGTGGCTTAAACAACCGAAATTTACAGTCTTACAGTTCTGGAGTGTAGGAGTCCAAAATCAAGGTGTTGGCAGAGTTGGTTTTTTCTGAAGGCTGACAGAGAAAGATTGGTTCCAGGTCTCTTTCCTCGGATTGTTAGATGGTCATCTTCTCCCTCTGTCTCTTTACATCATCTTCCCTCTAAGCCTGTCTATCTCTGTGTCCAAATTTCTCCTTTCTATAAGGACACCAGTCATATTGCATTAGAACCCAAACTAATGAATGATTCATTTTAACTTGATCATCTCTATAAAGACCCTATCTCCAAATAAGGTCACATTTTGAAGTACTGGGGGTTAGGACTTCAAACATATCTCTTTTCAGGGGATATGGTTCAACCCACAACAGCCATATTTAAGTCAACTGTCTATCCCTGAGACTCTACTGAATATATTAATTAAGCTCTAGATTGGTGATGACCTCAGATGCCGTTAAGGTAGGCGTATTGCAACACAAAATTCTTCAGGTAGATAGAATGATAAAAGGATTCTAGTCCAAAAGACCTGAGGGGATCATGAGAGCCAAGAGACAATTATCATAAGAAACTAAAATTTCAAATGTTCATCGTACATATTACCAGCTGAAAAATAAATGAGTATTTATAAAAACACTCAAAGGCATTATTGTTACTACAAACTCTCTTATCTATAAACCACCTTTTGGGTAATTTATTTGCATTTTCACTTGAGTGAACAATAAAGCATAAAATATTGCCTTTGCAATACATTTTTTTTTAAAGCAGAAAAGTAACTAGTGGGCGTAAGAACTTGTCATTGTTTAAGTCTAATCACTTTATTTAAGTGTCAAGTGGGACCCTCTCTAGTAAAACAACTCATAGCCTACATTTCAATTAAGTTTAGTGAAAGGCAGGGAAAATTACAGAAAGTAAAAGAAGCTTTAGTTTGAAGACTCAAGAGTAAAAGAATCAGTGAATCATTTTAAACAATGTCACTTTTTGTTAAATAGGATAGTTACTAACTTCTTAGCTAAGTAGACTTTAAAAAAGAAATATTCTTTGATTCACTTTGCTGTACAGCAGAAACTAACACAACATTGTAAAACAACTGTACTCCAATAAAAATTTTTTAAAAAGAAATATTCTAAAATATGCCACTCAAAATAATTTTTTAGACAATTTTAATTTAAAAGGAGAAAATAGACAATTTCCTTTTGCAAACAAAATACACAACGTGCTCACAACCGTTAGATTAATTGGTATAATATCATGTATATTTTCATTAACACTGTATAACTTCTACATTGATCCACATTCTTGGGACAATTGGTATTATGATTAAACTTAACTTTGCCCATCTTTTGGCTCTAAAATTGTGTCTCATTTAATTTGCATTCCTTAACTACAAATAAAGTTTAACATCTTTAACTTTATAAATGACCTAATTCTTTTTTTTTTTAATTCCTCTTCCTGAAATCTTTCCATATTTGTTTTCTATTGGGTTGTCAGTCTTTATTCTTCTTGATTTTTTAAGAAATGCTCTGCCTACCAGTACTTGACTAATATATTATTATTAAATTTGTGAAATATAAAATTCAAAACCAACATTTTGCTTTCCTGATCATCTATTTCATATTTGTTTTCCATTAAATTATTTTTGTTCTTATGTTTCTTATTCTTTATTTCTACATTTATGAGATTCATTCATTTGTTCATTCCAACATCATAAGTTGTATCTTATTAATTTTCAGCCTTTATTTTATGACCATTTAAGGCTATACATTTCTAATTAATCACAGGTTTATCTTCTTTTAATATGTAGTATTTTTATTTTAAAATTTCAATTATTTATATCATTGCTTATATCCACAAGTTTCTTAATGCATGTTTATTCATTTTAATTTTATTGAATTCCAGTCATGGGTTCATTTTCTGAGATGATAACCACTTCTTTAAATTAGTTGAAACTTATCTATAGCCCACATTATTATGTTCAATTTTTATAGATGTTCAATGCATGTCTAAAAAGAATGCTTATTACAAAATGTTGGGATGTAATATTGTATAACTATTCATTAGAACGAATTTGTTAATTACATATATATTATATATAAAGCATTGAAAAGAATTTTTTCAAAATTCATATCTAGATTTTCTTGTAAGGTTGGTCCAACAGCTACTGAATAGTATATTAAACTATCCCATTATAGTGGTGGATTTTGTTTTTTTTGCTCTACAGTTTTGAAGCTGTATTATTCATTTTTAAGTGCATACAAATTTAGTTTTCATAGCTATTTGGTGAAACTTTTTTCATTATGTAAAGACCCTCTTTCTCTGTACATAAGTAATTTCCTTTAATTTTGTCTAAAATTAGTGGGCTACACCAGCTTTGTTTTTTTTTGGTTCGCAGTTACCTGATGTACTTTCCCCCCTCCTTTTAGTTTTACCCTTCCAGATAGCCTTTAGCTTATTCCTGATTCTTATAAACTATATATAGCTGTTAGTCTTTATTTTCATTTTTAAAAAATAATCTGTCTTTTCTCTGTAGTGGATTTTGAGACCTTCTATTTGTCTTTAGTAATACATAGTTGTATTGACAAAATTTTCTCAGCCTCCCCTGCACTCTTTTCCAACTTGGCCTGACTTTTGGCTTCTGTGTTCATCTATGCATTGTCCACTTTTAGCAAGAATTCTGCTAAGTCATTTTAATCAGAATCCCCTCCCCGCTCCAATATCTGATGACCATTGATAATCTCATCAAGTTCCTCATCCTCCACCAGCCCCAAGGTGGGCTGACCTGCCCCATAGCAAGAATCCTGTTAGGTTGGTTTAGCCAGAATCTTCCCTTACCCCTGTTTCCTCTTAGTAATATTCTAGCCACCCACCCCCACCATGCTCCTTGGCTATAAATTACCACTCGCCCATGCTGTACTTGAAGTTGAGTTTAATCTGTCTCCCCCACTGCAAAATTCCATCTCAGTGGGCTTCTACCTATTGTGATAGTCCCCTTGCCCCCTTGAATAAAGTCCTCCTTACTGTGCTTTAACAATTGGTATTGAATATTTTTTCTTTAACAGTATTAAGATGACTTTAGTTGTAGTTTTCTCTCCACCTGTCCTACTGGGACACTTTGCACTTCTATATTGTGAGAATTCGTGTTTAATCATTCTGATAAAATTTCCAGTTATTATTTTTTCATATTTTACTTACACTCCGTTTAATTTACACATCTTTCTTTTGGGGGGAACACAAATCTAATGTTTGTAAGAAATTATGAATCTCTTTGCTGTGTCTTTAAACCTGTTTTGAATATCTTTTACTCTGCATGATTCATACTGTGTAAATTTTTGGATCTATTTTCTAACCCACTAATTATATTTCATCATATTAAATCCACTGTTTCAGCTATCAAATGCTTTTTTAATTTCAGCTATTGTAACTTTTACTTTTAGATACTCTCTTGGCTATCTTTCACAACTACCTGGCCAATTTTATAGTCCTAGTCATATTTTTGTTCTTTTCACATATTAAACGCACTTATTTTATATTCTGTAGCCATTTATTCAAATGCCTACAGTCTTTGCACTTGTAATTCTGTTTTAACTGCTTTGTTGACTATAACTCATGGTGATTGTCTATTCATGTGTTTTGTTTTTTGATATTGAGCATATGTTCTTTGGACTTTTATCTAAGGAAATTTTTTCAGACTTGGTCCTAAGATATATTCCTCTAGGAAGTAACTATAGTTGTTTCTGCCAGTTTTCTAAGGATATTACATTGACAGCACCAATTAAATACACATTTGTAACTTGCATTTATGTGACCACATGTGGTGTTAATTCTGGCTCAAAACTGTGTGTGAGCTAGTTTTTGGCAAATAACTCTTCAATGAGATTTTTTTCCTCCATTCCAAGCTAAAGCTGGGACAGACAAGTTTCTTTCTCAGAATCCTTTGGGATGTGTATAGTTTTTATCAATTGCTTCTTGTGGTTATCAATTCCAGGGATTTCTGGTTAAAAAAAAGCAAGTCTTTTAGGTCTTTGAGTTCTAGTTCTTGTCTCCAATTCAGTGGGCAACTGGTAAACACTGAAACTCCAGTCCAAGAGGGATCAGCTTGTTACTACTGGAATCTTTTCAGTTTTAGTTCTCATTTGCATTTTTAGCTTCCTGATTTTTCATCAGTTTGGGCCTCTGATTTCTATGCAATCTCAGCTTGCCACTTAGGTTTTTTAAACAAGTATTTTCTTCATACTTTAGGTATTTGGGGGATGAGCTTTTTTTTCTTCGTACTTTAGGTATTTGGGGAATGGGCTTTTTTTGTTTTTAGTTTGTCAAAAATACTAAAAATAAGTCATTAAGAAAATCTTAAAGAAATTTTGGAGAAAGTTGGGAGTGATAATTTTCCTGTAAAATACATATAAATTTGTTCGTTTTCAGAAATTAGAAATTAATAGTCAAAATCATAGAATATTTATTAGTTATATCAATTCATGGATGATAATTGTTTCTATAGAGGTAAATTATTAATTTTTATAGCATATCATTACATATTCTGATAATTGTATATGCACCCTAATTATCTTCTTACTTTATTTCTGACAAAAACTGTAGATGAATATATGCCTTATTATGTATTATCCACCAATAATAGAATTGCAATATTTAGACTTCAAATCACAAGTAATTAAAGTTTAGTAGTAGTACGTGTCCTGTGGCTGACCTATGAATGAAGAAAATAATATTATTTTAGTGATAATCAACAAGAATATATAAAGTATGATAAGGCTAAGGGATTGCTGAAATTTTCAGTTTTTTTCTAACCTGGATATTTAACAATATATATGAATATTCTTCATTTTCACATTAAATCAGAGTTTTGGAGAAAATATTCTATTGGATTTGTTTGGAAGTAGTGTTGTTACTCATTTTGAAAATAACATATTGCAATATATTCCAATCTGTAGTTGACTGCCATAATCAATTTAGCATATCATGACACATATATGATACTGAGAATGAGTATCATACTCATAATTCATCTCAGGTGAAAAATGAAAACATCAGTTAAGGTTCTGGTGTTTGGGGTTTTGTTTGTTTTAAAGCTTTTTATATTTCTTATATTTATATAAGAGGCCTGTGATGAAAAAAATCTACATGATGAGAAAACCTCCTCAGGAGTGTAAGTATGAAATGGAGGTTTTATTGGTTGGTGTATTAACAAGTGGGTGAAGGTATCTCCTTACATTACAACCACATTTACATGTTGTCAACTAACCAGAAAACTTAGCAACAATTTTTAAATTTGTTCATTATTTGACCCAGTATTTACAGTCCTCCATGATACGCCTCTAACTTATTTACCACTATTTTCCTTCAGTCATCCTTTTTTTTCATACCAATAGTATAAATTGTTCAGAAGTTAGATAGTATAAATTGTTTAGAAGTTAGATAAAACTTGGTCATTTCTGCCTTAAAATAATAATAGTGTGATATTGGAAAAGCTTCTTAAAATCATGGGAACTCAGTTTCCTCATTATTAAAACATGGTCAGAAATATGTATACCTTAGAATCTTGAGAGCAGAAATTAAGATAAGACGTAAAATATCCAATACAGTAGTTAACTGCACAAATATTGTTACTGAAATCCTATTTGCCCCACTTTTTTCTGCTTCTAAGCTTTTGAAGATTTTTTTTACCCTCCTACAAAGTTTTTCTGCTATAGTTTCCACTCATTCAAATTCTAAAAATGAACCATGAACTGGTTTCAAAGCTTTGTTGAATATTCCCCACTCTATCAACATTTTCTAATCTACTCGTGCTTTCTATTTTGAAGTAATGCATTTGAATTCCCATAGCATTTCTCTTTGCTTCTTTCAATACTTAACATTCTATGAGATACTATGAATATTCACGTACACCTTACACACTATGTATTATAGTTCCTCTAGGACAAGATTTGTTT
The DNA here is from genome assembly GCF_011762595.2 of Tursiops truncatus. NCBI lineage: Eukaryota > Metazoa > Chordata > Mammalia > Artiodactyla > Delphinidae > Tursiops > Tursiops truncatus. The sequence goes on along the minus strand of NC_047039.1, from coordinate 7,616,682 downwards.
CCCATTCACATGTATATCTCAGGAAGCTCCCAAGATGCTGCATATTATAAACCTTATATTTGTTGGTGAAGAAACTGTTTAAGGAAATAATTTGGAAGTACTTTTACAAGTCGTGCCTACTTGAGACCAAATATTCAGAGAAAGAACAAAATATCCAGTTAATTAAGCGCTTCAAATATCCCACTATTTGAAGTCATTTAGGGAATTATGGCAGATTTTCACTGCAGTTCGGAGAAAAGATGACAGTCTGAGAGTTAAAAAAGTAAATATCATAATAGAGTGTATTATATTAATCTTATTTATAAATAAGGCACTCTCAGAGTGAACTGAAGACCCACATATAAACTCAAAGATTACTTTTAGATGGCTAAGGAATATATCTGGCCTGGAGAGAACACTATAATCTAAACAATTTTATGAAGAAAGAATAGGTTAAAAGAGATTAGTAAGAATGGAATCTTGAAAAGAAAGAACTAAAGAGCAGAGAAAGTTTCTGCATTTGTTCATTCAACAAATATTTCTTGCTCATTTACCACCTGCCAGACATGTGCCAGGCATAAGGATGCACATTTCCCCTGCCTTTCAGGAGTATTCAAACAAAGACAAATTCTAGTTTGATTTCTGCAGGAAATAAATCCTAATATAAAGGTTTAGGGGAAATCTTGTTGAAAGAAAGGAAGAGAGAGATTTATACTGTGAGTTAATGGCTGAAAGAGACTAGACATAAGAAGCACAGAGGACGAAAGTTTGAAGTAGAGAAATCATGAGATAAGAAACAGCTCATGTGACTGGTGCATTATGGGGGAAAAGCACACTAGAAAGGGCTGAGGAGATTGTCAGTGGAAAATCATTTAGAGCCAGCTGTGAAGAGGAATGTGGATTTCAATCTGTTGCAATGGAAAGGCATTGAACAGTCTTAGGAATAGAAGTGACATCATTCGGTATACTAAAACTAACAAAGAACAAACAAAAACCCCTTAATATTCACAGTGGAGGGTTAATCAAGGGGAATAAGAGAGCAAGCAAGAGAAAAAATTAGGAGACTTTTGCTGAGATCCATGTGAAAAATTTTGTAGCCTGGAAAAAAAAGAAAAAAAGGAGATAAATCATTGGATATTTCTGCTATTATTTCAAAAAAGGAGGGTCACCTGATCAGCTAACATGTCATTATTATTGTAGTCTGTTCAGTATGTAGATCCCTATGCAAAAGACAAATTCACTAGGCACACATACTTGGTGATGATATCTATCACTGCCATAGGATTAATTCTCCTCTACCTAATTTGTATTAAACATGTGACTTCCTGATTGATTTTTAAATTAAAGCTTTTTTTTTTTTTTTTTTTTTTTTGCGGTACGCGGGCCTCTCACTGTTGTGGCTTCTCCCGTTGCGGAGCACAGGCTCCGGACGTGCAGGCTCAGCGGCCATGGCTCACGGGCCCAGCCGCTCCGCGGCATGTGGGATCTTCCCGGACTGGGGCACAAACCCGTGTCCCCTGTGTCGGCAGGCGGACTCTCAACCACTGCGCCACCAGGGAAGCCCTAAATTAAAGCTTTGTTTCAATCTTCCTAGAGTGTTAATTCAAAGATGTGACTATTCTAATTATTCCAAAAGTGACATTGCCTTTTATAAGTTTTAAAACTGACATTTTGACTCATACACAAGCTTTTGATGAGATGACTAGAATGACCCAGTGCTACTGAATCTGATCGATTCTCAGTAAATAGTTATTAACCCGATACTACATTAACTTCAAAAAAGTAAGTAAAATTTTCACTAAATAACAAATCATTTTAGCAGTATGTACAAAATATTACATATGTTTAGCTCATTGGTAGTAACAATTGAGCATATGAAAAAAGCTTTATCTTTACATTGAAATTGATCTACTTTTCTGTAGCTTAAGTAATATGCATATATCTTGAAACAATAGTGAAAATACACCATTAAAGATAGCTCTGTGGTAGTATACAAAATACTGGACAATGCACCTGAAGCACCAAATTCAGTTTTGATATCTTCAGCTTGCTGAATATGAAGGTTAGTAACCATCACTTAACCACTTTGGGCTACAATTCCTTCCTTGTAAAAGGAAACTATTAAATATGAGGAAGATTAATATCTCATTTAGCTCAGAAGTGCCATGTCTTGTCCAATGTGAAAAATAATCTATTAGTACAAGAAGGAAATAATAAAGGCCTGAAGAAGAAGAGCAGAGATTTGGCTATATCAGAATCCAGCTTAATTTTACATGAATGCTAGTCAGATGCTCATCAGCCATAAAATGGTCTTTTTTCCCAAAAACACATTCATTCACCTACCATACAATCAGGACAATTATTCTCCAAAGAGTAAAATTTACAAGAATGGCTACCACAATATGTAGTTGCATAAAATTTATTTTGACTTTATAGAAATTAAGAATAAACAACATAAACAACATAGACAAGAAGCACTGGGAAATTAATCATCAAATGTTAAAAGAAACAAGACAGTATGACGCACTTTGATTCATTTCTAATTATTTGATCAAAGTTAATCTAGTACCCCACACACTGTAACAAATTCATTCGTTTACTAATTTAAAAATAATCATATTTCTAGTATGATCATTGACACATTCAACAAACATTGATTATCTACTGTATGCTAGCTGCTGTGCTAAATAACAGCCATTATTTCACTCTGGTGGAAAAGTCAAACAAATAAATGAGGGGAATGGTAGCTTGCCATAAGTAATTTGAAGGAAATAATCATGATGCTATGAAAAACAAGTAATATGGGGAGAATTCTCTGGCGGTCCAGTGGTTAGGATGCCACGCTTCCACTGCAGGGGCACGGGTTCATTCTGCGGTTTGGGAACTACTAAAATTCCTCATGCCTCAGGGCGCAGTCAAAAAAAAAAAAAAAAAGCAAGAAATAGAAAAACAAGTAATATGGGGATTCCAGCCATCCTCTTATATGACATTATATTCAATAAACTGATTGACTATATAAATTTGATAAAGTCTAACGTTCCTATGTTTTCGTGTTAATGATGAGATGAAACAGCTAAAATTATCCTGCCTTTTAAGCTATCATGTAACATAATTATCCAGATTAATGTAAACACAGAGCTTTAAATATTATCCACTGATTTGCTCACTTAAACATTCACTGGCTCTCTCCTTTGGGCCAGAGTATAAATCTCAGAAGTCATTTCATTCAGTTCCCTCAATAAATATATATTTTTAAAGATATATTAAGTAAAAGTATTTTAAAAAATGTATTACTTTTCCAAAGATAGTTAGTGATGAAGCAAGGCAAGGAACCCAGGTCTTCTTGAAATATAGTAAGTTTTGTTTTTTGATTGTGTGTGGTTTTTAAAACAATTACTGCTATTAAAAGAATGACCAACTAAAAAGCATTTGCACTTAGAAAGCTTTCCAAAGATTCACTGAAAAACAGCGTTAATTAAAATTATATGACACTTCTCAAGATAGAAACATTCATGGGCAGAATCAACTATATTCCTTAAGAGGCTTCTGGAAGTTTGTGATTTAAGTCAGAAAACCAAATGTGAAAAGAGGCAGGTTTAATAATAATGTCTGGAAATAAATCCAAAATTTCTTTATTTACACGGAATATAAATAAGCTTGTCTACCTAAGAGTAAAGAGAAAGATTTTTTTTTTTCACCGTGCCCTCATTTGGAGGGTAAAAATTAGTGACATACTTTTCCAGTTAAACAGAGAATTATGGGATAATTGATATGTCAATTGCTCTTGGATTTAATTAAGAAGAAAACGTTTGTGAGAAAGGAAAGACATTCTTGGCATGTAGTTTGGTCATTGAGAAAAGTAAGAGATTAAAGTAGGGCTTTCAGAGTAAATACCTGAGGGAGTTTTGGGAAAAAGCTAAGATTCAAGGAGTGAATATTTTGATCCTAGTTGATAGTAAATAAAAGCCACTTAAAGATCTAATAGCCTAAGTTTTAATGATTAAAAATTCCATTATTTTGAGGTGCATGAAGAAGCATAGAAACGTGTGCATGATCTCTCTCTCTCTCTCTCTCTCTCTCTCTCTCTCTCACACACACACACACACACACACACACACACACACACACACACACACGCGCGCGCGCGCGCGCACTCACTTTCCCTTTCCAGTCTTCCAATCCAAGTCCCCATATAAATGGTTAGGGAGGGGTGGGCGAGGGGGAGAGTTGGATGGCAGAAGAAAAGATGAACCATATGACCTAGTTGTCGTTCTCCCTGGAGCTTAATGTTAAGATATGGAAAACGCCTAAGAAAAAACGGGTGTGTGTGTAGCGTTGTCCCCTCAGAAGCCATCTCTTTAGATTTCCCACCTTCATCTTTTTAGAACCCGTATTGTCACTGAAGGAAACTCAATTGACTCTAGTCAACAACGTTTCCCGGCCAGAAGCCGGCCAGGGTTGTGAGACGATTCTAGAAGCAGCTGATTCTCCTCTTCCGCTGGTTTTCAGCACCACATTCTCTGCTCTTCCCTAGACCTCTCCAAGGGTCTGGGTTTACTGTTGACTCTTGCATTTTGATGTAAGGTCAGAGACAGGGTCACATCCGAAAAGACCTTTTATTACTAAATTGCGCCTTCTCCCGGAAGGGAACAATGGAGGGTCCCTCTAGCGCGATTCTGCTACCTAATCCATAAATGCTGCTGACTCCCCCAGTTCTTAGCGCAGAGGCTTCCCCTCACCCAGTTCCTTCCAGTTGCGGTTTAGGCTCTGCACCAGTTACTCAACGCCTTTTTTTTCTTTCTTTTTCTTTTTTTTTTTAAAAGCCTGGCTAGCTAAGCACCGCCTACCGTCGTGAGTGGCCTGTCACTCTGCCCCGCTGTGCGGTTGTGATTGGCTGGCAAGACCGTGTCGTCTGGCCCCGCCCCCGCTTCCCTCTGCCACGCTAGTGGCCCGGGGTTTACCCAAAGGTGGACAGTGGGATTCGGGCGGGCGGCGCTTGGAGCAGGTGCAGACGCATCCTTGCTCCCGCTGTTGCTCTTTCTCCAGTCGTGGGTCTGAGTCAGGAAAGGACTAGCATTCTTCTTTTGCCGCTAGAGCTCCCGTGAACTGCTGCCCAGAACCTAGGCACCTCAGACTTCTCATCTCATCCGTTATTCCGCTGTCACTGTATAAATCACCTGCACATGTGTAATCCTGTGAATCTCCCTTCAGCTCCTGCTCAGAGAAGGGGTCGAAAGGGAATTTCAAGTGTTTGAAAGAGAGGGTCTCCGCGGATCGCGGGGAGCTGTCTCAGGTGCTGAAGCTTTCCAGGCGTTGCTCTCCACCAACACCACACGCAGTTAGACTGCACACTCTCATTCCCGGCTTTCTCCTTCCCCATGCCTTGGCTAAGACTCATTTCAGAGTCGTGAATCTTTCCCTCCGTATCATGGCCTACGTGAGACACTTTCGGACATTAGTTTCGGGATTTTACTTCTGGGAAGCAGCACTGCTACTCAGGTGAGTCCACTTGTATTTAACAGTTGGAGAACTCATTCAAGCCTTGCAACTACTTGTCATGGATGAAACCAAGAATGCAACTCGAAGTTGACTTGTTGAAAGTGTCCCTTAAATCGTATTGTTTTCTATCTAAAGGTATCTAGCAGTCTATCTCTTGAGACCTCTACAACATATAACTTTGCTCTGTTTTCACTAATTAATGTATTTTAGTAACTGGCATCTTATATTATTTGCAGCTGAGGTTACCCTAGCAAAAAAATATTTCCAAAGCCTAGGTCTTCCTTCTCAAATTGCTTTAAGTGTTTCTTTTTTCTAAGTGAATTATAAATTCTGGGTGTTACTCTCTTTTGTGAAAGTTACAAAACATTTAGTAATTAGAAATGGAACATTACTTACTTTTTAAAAGACAAAAAAAAATCTAGAGCATAAACATTTAGTTATCAGAGATATTCTGAACATTGTTGATATATCTAGAGGTTAAGTTCAAATGAATAGAATAATAAAGGCCTTGCAAGTACTATTTTCTAAAGAGCCTGGTTCATGGAGGCAAAATAATAAATAAATCACCAGATATGTTCTATGCCAAGAATAATTATTTTGGAGAAAGTAATAAGAAACCTATTGAATGGTAAAATTGTTCTATGATGTGTCATTTTCTTATCATATCCAGTCATATTTGGTAGGCTTTCTTTTTTTTTCTTTTTAATTAAAAGAGAAGAGAGACTAAACACAGATCAAGTAATTTAACCCCCATTCTTCATCAAACAATGTATAAGCAAGATACTGCTCATGGATTTTTGAACCAACAATATAAATTTTACTTTACTATTATAATTACCTTAAAATTTCCATTTTTTGGCTCACAAGACTTTCAAGAAGATTGAAATCAAATAATGAGAGTAACTAAGTTATTTGTATAATGGTTTCCATTTGAAGTATGTAAATATTCTTTTCTGGGTTGCTATGTCAAGTTTTTATCGTTAGGCACATTAGAAAAACATAGCATATCCCATAATAACTACCTTTAGTAACAGGAACTAGTTGTGAAGGTTATTATATTTCTGAAATTATCCATTTTTTCTGAAGTGAGGTGTTGAAACCATTGTAAATCAGAATATTTTCAGTGAAAAATATTTTAATGACAGTAAATTTTTGTAACTTTACAATTGTTACAAGTTTCATACGTAGTGACCAAAGCAAAGAATGTAGAGCTTTTACATTTATGTAAATTGTATGGAAAGGAGTACAAAATTCATGTCATAAGATAAATTATTTTACCATAATTATTTCTTAATATCTTAGATAATACACATATTTATTTTTTTCAAAGAAATCAGAAGAGCTTAGTTGATAGATACTTAGGTTTAGAAAGTTTAATGTTAATAACTAAAATATTTTGATCGATGAGGTCAAATTTGTATAATGGTAAATCACCATGATATTTGTTATGATATATTCTTAGAATTTATCTTCATTAATATTAAATAATTTAGTTTAAAATGCTTTTTATGAATAGTCTAAAAATGTAATCACTTGAAAAAGACATACCCAATATAGAAGTTTTGGTGATACATATATTCTTCATCAAGTTTTTCTGTTTTCGTTCACAAATCGAAAAAAAGTTTTCTCTATCTTAGACTGGTCTTAGTAGCCATCACTCTATGAAGAACTTTAATCATACATAAAAAAATTAAGTATTTTTATTTTTTAGTGATGGTCCTTGAAGGAAAATTTTCTATAGAAATTTCCTTTAGAAAGTGAAGCTCCCTCTACTGGAAATATCTTGCAAAATACAGTTTCTTTATGGAGACCATTTTTTGTTCGCTAAGCCTATTCGTGAGGTATTGAGCAAAAAAGGAAACATGTAAAGGAAAAACTAAAGTCAAAAAAGTATTTTGTTTAAATTCATAAATATATCTTTTTAATTGAAAAATATTATTTCCAGGGAAATTTGGAAGTAAGAACAACAACCAGAAACCATATATGAAGTTTTAATTAAATAACATACTAGTAGAAGCGTTTTTTTCCCATAGGTTTAAGGTTTTAAAAATTTTTATTGAGATATAAATGCACAAAGAAAAATGTGCAAACAACAGAGTTCCAAATAAAGTGGCACAAAGGTAACACCATGTCAAGAGACCACGGATCAAGAAGTAGAATTGTCAGCATCACACGAGCATTCACCATGCCCCCTCTTACCACCATATCTTTTCCCAAGCACTACTTTGCTGCAAAATCATCTCTATCCTGACTTATGGGACAATAAAACTTTTTCCTGCTTTTGAACTTTATATACTTATTTGAGTCTGCTTTATTTTTATGAAACATATGTGATTTATCTGTGTTATAGCATGTAGCAGTAGCTTGTTTATTCTCATTTCTGTATGGTATTCCATTATATGAAGACATCACAATCTACCCATTGTCCTACTGAGGAATATTTGGGTATTTTTTTGGGTTTTGGCTAGTGCTGCTATGAACCTCCTTGATCATGCCTTTTTTTGGTGAATACATGTGAATACGTGCATTTTGGGGACTATATGAGTTGGGTCCAAGAGTTTCACTAGGCAGAGGAATTGCTAGAATATAGGGTGGATATGAGTATGGTTAGCTTTAGTAGATACTGCAAGTTTTCTAAGGTAGTTTTACCTAGTTAAACTCCTATCAGTAATATATGAGAGTTCCTGTTGCTATTACTAGTACAAAATTTGATCAGTGCAACATTACTATAAAAATTTATAGTGCTTTCGTAGACTATTATTGCAAGTCCACAGATAATATTTTAGTTTCTATCTTGGCATAATTTCTACATTTTAGTAAATGAGTTTTTTTTTTTTTTAATTAGAAAGCTTCTCTCCCCACAGAGATTCTACAAGTCAGTACCACTTTATTTTTTTTAATTAATTAATTTATTTATTTTTGGCTGCATTGGGTCTTCATTGCTGCGCGTGGGCTTTCTCTAGTTGAGGCGAGCAGGGGCTACCCTTCATTGTAGTATGCAAGCTTCTCATTGCGGTGGCCTCTCTTGTTGCAGAGCTCGGGCTCTAGGCGCGTGGGCTTCAGTAGTTGTGGCACACAGGCTCAGTACTTGTGGCGCATGGGCTTAGTTGCACCGCGGCATGTGGGATCTTCCTGGACCAGGGCTCGAACCTGTGTCCCCTACATTGGCAGGCAGATTCTTAACCACTGCGCCACAAGGGAAACCCCAGTAAATGAGTTTTATTAAGGCAAAAACAGCAAAACAAAAACATTTACTGCTATACTATAATTAGGAGTATTCATTATCAGAATACATCAGGTATTAGAAATGTAATATTTAAAGGGAACTTATTAAAGAGGTGAATTCTTTTAATAAATACAAGTCAGACACAGACATAAAAAATCTACCTTTCCTAGTAGTGAAGTTTTTAAAATTTTCACATTTTGCTCAGATATTGCTGTTTTTTGAAAAAATTTTCCTATGGCTTTTGGATTCTACTTCTCATACTAATAAAATAAAGAACAAAACACCAGTGTTCAGCTTTCTTTGAAATGTAAATAAGTGATGATTATGAAGAGCTTACAGAACAAATTCCAAAAGCAGGAGAACTGCCAAAAATATTTCATCTAAATTAATTATTTTCACAACATACAATTTTGTTTTTCATCTTTATAGTTTGATACCAACACAGACTTGCTATTTGAATAAATTATGGTATATTGTGTCAAAACACTGAATGTATGAATTTCATACTTTATGATAATCACAAACAAAATGTTTTCTTGATTTACTTCAAAGCCTAAGAAAAACATTTTGGCATAGAATTTCTTATTTTTTGCTTTTGGTACGTTTTGGAGGATGGGGAAAATTCTTTTTAATGTTGGGTCTATTTTCTTATGTAAGATTTTGAAGAAAATGTACTTCAGGGGATAAAGTCATTATTATGATGATTTCTTGTATGTAGGTACTGTAGCAGGATTCTACATAGTGTTTTTAAATTATGCTACACATAATATATGCTTCTTCCCTTTGTATCTATAAATAATCATATGCTTTCCTAAGTGTAGAAGGATCGTGGCCCAGTTCTCTAGTCAATGCCTCAAGCAGTTTGCTCTGCAGATTCAGGAAACAGCTTTTAAATATTTCCTCTTGTATGTAATTTTTCTCTCCCTTGATCACACAACTATGTACTGAGGCAAGTCAATCACCAAATATGTGTTTAACGTGTAATGTTAAGCAATTCAACAAGATTTCCTCATCACATTCTGTGCACACATGTTTGTGCTAGGTACAGTTTGGCTAGGGATGATTGGGAAATTATCCCCTTTCCCATCATGGAACTTAGAGTCTAGCAGGAAAGAAAATACAAAGGTCCAGTGACAAAAGACAAACAGAAACAGCAATGTTTTAGGCAATGTGAAATAGGGAAGTTCCCCAGAGGGTTGGTACTTGTGCTGGATCTTATAAGATGCTTGTTCAATGGGCAGAAATGAGATATAAAGAAAATATTCTATGCAATAGGAATGATACAAGCCTATCATGTACTAAGGGAATGGTGATGGTCAAATTCAGTTGAAAGATTTCCAATTTATGGTTTAAAATCATATTCTGCTAGCAACAACTATTGAGCTGACTACAATAATAAACCAGCCAAAATGTGGAGTTGCAGCTTCCTTTCATAATGGAATATGGATGAAATTTAGAAGCAAATCATTTAATTATAACTGGATAGTTATCATTATAGGAATGGTCTGGTAACTGGGCTCAAAATATCTCTATAAATCCCTTTCTTTCAGAGGTGAGTTTACCTCAAAATTACAATTAATCATAAGATTGCTAATAATCATCAGTAATAGTAAAAAACTATGTAAACAGACAACAATGACAAGACTACTAGAAGAAAAGGACAACCTGCTTGTTTTAGAGTTTGGAGATCATGTTTGAATTTTTCATCAAAATATGATCTCTTTAAAGAAAGAAAATCAGGTAGAGGATTTGGATTGTTGGAAGAAAAGGGGACAGTGAACTTGGTTTTGAGTTTGAGATGGTAGCAGTAGATCTGGGTATCCTGCTGTCAGCTGAGAAGACAGAGACAATGCTTGAACTGTAGACTGAACAGTTAAACTGTTACAAAGGTGATCACACTGTGTGCAAAGAACAAGAAACAGAAAAAATATTTATATGAGATGAAGGTAGAATATTTAGAGCAGGGCACAGAGACGTACTCAGAGAGAGTCCTGAGCTAAACTATGGAGGTGCGACTGGTCATAAATAAGTGACAAAGTCATAGATTTATCATAATTTTATACTGTCGATCCCAAGGACTTGCTCTTATCAATAGCATATGTCTATCCCTTTTCTATAGAGCCTTTGAATGCTCTAATTTCAACTAATCTCATAAACTAGTCCACAGTCACAGATGATTAAAAACTTAAGTTTTCTCAGGAGACTTTTAGGGAATTATTTTGGAGAAGATGCATCTTTAACTTTTACTTACTACATGAAGCATATTGGATGAATCCTCCTTGATTTTCCCACCAAACCTGTCTCTTAAACTCTTCGCCAAATGATTAGCATTATACTTGGATTAACTGTATTTATTGAAAATGAACTCCTGTGTATGCAGATGTCCATTTTGAAACATGGGTGGTTTGTCTTTCTCCACTAGAAGAAAGCTGTAGCTTTGTCTTGTTGGAAAAATGCATCAAGAAGAGAGATAAGCAAGTTAGCTTCGAGAACTGGTTCTGGAGTGAAGGCAGGCATTCTAAGACAGGACCAACTGTTTAGTAACAAACAGAGTGTGTGAATAGAATGAGCTCTTTCATCCCAGAAAATGAAGCTATTCAAACAACTGCATGGCAACCACACACATTTTAAGAACAGAGTTTGAAATCCTCAGATATTGTCAGAAGAGGAAGCAATAGCAAAAAATAAAATAAAATAAAAAAAGCAGCTCCGTTACAGTGTATTTCTGAAATTCTTTCAGAATCTCCATACTAGAGATATTTTTAGGAGGAAGTATTGCCAGTACCTCTCAGACAATTTGATGCACAGAAGCAGTAACCTCAGTGGTACAATTAAGAATAGCATAAAGTGGAAAGGTTATTAACATCCTCTGAGATAGTTTATTGCATGGAATAACTTCCAATGCAAACGATGAAGCATTCTCTAGGAGTGCATGCAAAATTTACACACTGACAAAAATAACCAATTAGGATTTATAGACCCTGAGATATTTCTGATACTACTTTACAAACATTGCCAATATAGGTTGGTTGGGCTTACATTGGAGGTAACTAGTCCATCCAATATTGTACCTAAATTTGAAAATCTCTCAAAAATATCTATAACAGGGACTTGCCTCGTGGTCCAGTGGGTAAGACTCTGCGCTCCCAATGCACGGGGCCTGGGTTCGATCCCTGGTCTGGGAGCTAGATCCCACATGCCGCAACTAAGAAGCCCGCGTGCCGCAACTAAGACCCGTTGCAGCCTAAATATTAAAAAAAAAATCTATAACAGGTAGTCATCCTGTAAACGTTAAAATTTCCAGCAATAAGGACCTTTTTACCTGAAAAGGAAAATGTTTATCAAATAATTTTAATGAATAAAAAACAAAATGTCATTCTGTTTTCTCCTGGACATAGGAAACTTCCTTTGGGCACATGTGCTCCCTCTCCCCAAATATTTGTTTCTGTATTTTTTCCCTTTTTTTTCATGCTTGCTTCTTCACTTAAAATGACCATCCTGCTTGTGGAGAGTGTGTTTTTTATTTGAGACACAGTTTGAATTGATAATATTTTCCATGTGGTTGCTCCATGCATGAAGCTTGTATACTCCAGTTGCAGGGTGCCTGTAGCAGTCTACCTGAATCTCTTTGTAACTTTATAAAAGTCTATGGAGCAATGACTGCATTTCCAGGCAGTGTGCAATGTGCTAGAGATGCAGAATCTCAACTTTCTATAATATGCCACCGTAGAGGGGGGGACGTGACATCACCTTCAAATGTGTGTTTTAGATTTTCATGCAAGTCTTGTCTCTCCTTCTTGATTGTAACTCCCATGAGGATAGGATTGTTTCTGATCTTGTTTTACTGCCATAATATTTAATTCAATGTCATGCGTGGAGTAGATGCTTGATAAAACAACAGATCCGCACTGAGATGACACCTACCTACCTGTCATCTCTGTTTATCTGTCTATAACTCTAGATTTGAATTTTATTTCAACCTGTGTTATTATTTGGAGTGGAAAGAGAATCTTGTGTTCAAGATACCATAAAGGCTATAAGATCAAATAAATTGCCTCAGAAGATGTTACCAGCTCTGAGAAGTTGTAAAACAGACATAAATTGGCAGCTCCCAGTGGAAAAGTGATAGATTTGCTTCTCCTTATCACCATGAGAAATTGAGATTTCTATTGTATAATGCATTATTTCTCAACTTATTTTCCCCATCATTGCCTCCTAAGGAGCCCTTTAAAGATATTTTTAGACTTTTTTTTCTAATTGCCTGCATGAAATTGTAATATCACAGTACATTGTATATTTGCTCATGTGTAGTATATAGCCATAGATACATAGAGATAGAGATAGATTTGTGCTTTATATGTAAGAAGAATAAGATTTTTCACCCCCAAGATAAAACTCACCCACCCTCCTTGGGTTGATAACACCCCTCTTGAGAATGCATGGTGTAAAGGTTGCTACTTTTTATGATACTTAGACTATGGTTGTATAGTTTCATTGTTTGGAGTCATGACCTAGAAGTAAAGCAATCATTTATCTGTTGACACCGTTTAAGATAATTTAATCCTAAAAGCATTAGGAAACTTTAGTGACATCTTTTTCTGTAAGTACATAAAGTTCCCAGAAGCCACTAGGCTTCCATCAATAAATTTCAAATCACAGTTGCCTCTACCAACATCACTGTTCAATGACTTTCATAATTTCATGAAACTATTTTTTAAAAAACAAAATCTTGGAGATAATATCATTTACAGTTTATTTTTCTATGATTTAGACTCTGTTGACTTTCTTTTGTTTTCAAAGTAAGATAAATGAAAAAGTTCAAATTCCTTTTTAAAGTTAAATTTATAGTTGTTATAGAAAGGATCTCAACAGTTAGTACTGACATAAGGTCTGGATATTCTTCAATTCAGGAGTTCAGGGATATGTACAAAAAGCTGAGAGTAATGTTACCATTAAAATAAAAACTGATTGGGACTTCCCTGGCGGTCCAGTGGTTGAGACTTCACCTTCCAATGCAGGGAGTGCAGGTTCGATCCTTGGTCGGAGAGTTAAGATCCCACATGCCTCACGACCAGAAAACCCAAACATAAAACAGAAGCAATATTGTAACAAATTCAATAAAGACTTTAAAAAAATGGTCCACATAAAACAAAAAAACTGATTGAAAGAAAATAGAGTAACAAGTAAAATGCTACTAATAGAAAAGAAAGTAGGAATGATTATTAATTGGCAGTAAGGTGTCAGCAAATCATCAGAAAACGATGTTTATTTTGCTGTTTGGTTTTGTTTTGCTTTGGTTTGTTTTGCTTTGGTTTGGTTCATACTGGCCATACAATACTTAAGGTGGGGAATTGGGGGAAGATAAATGATGTGAACGTTGATGAAACAACCACTCAAATACCATCCATCAAATGCCTGGGAGGACCATATGCATTCTATCTGTCTGGCTAATTTCTACTCAACTCACTTTACCTTCTTGAAGAATCCTTCTCTGAGCTCCCCCAAGTCTAGGTGAGGATACCTCCTCTGTGCTTCCAGGAATACAGTACCTTTATTATTGCATATGTCCCAGGGCTGTGGTAATGGCCTGAATACTGCCTCTAGTTCAAACTGTGAAGCCCTGGACGGCAGCGACAGTAACATATTTCTAGTTCTATCACCAGGGCTTAAAAGAGTGTCTTGCACACTGACAGGGCTCACTCATTTCTGAAATGAAACACTTCTCCCCACCCCCCCCAAAGCAGATTTACAATTTCAAATAAATAATTCTAGGCATAAATAAAAATACTATGCTGTCTTTCTTTCCTTCTAGCATTTAGGAGGAAAATTAGTGAGAGATTTGGTGCTTTGTTTTTTCTCTTTATTCCCAATTTTATTTGTCTGTGGTAATATATTTACCCACTTGCCTCTTATCTCTCTTTTCTTTCACAGAAAATATTCTACGTTTTTCCATTTCCTCACTACTTACTTATGTCTCACTTGTTCCTATCTGGGATCTATCCCCACCTCTACAAAATGAAGCAGTACTGAGCTTCCATGTCATGATAGCTTCTTCTTTTAAACATTGGAAAAAGGGAATAGCACTTAATATAAAAATGGTTGTAGCAAATAACTATTTCATGTATATATAAAATACATATATACGTATATAAAATATATTTTAAAGCAACATATAATTTTTAATTATCTACTTTTTGTAAGATCTCTGCAGTGAAAAAAGAAGACATAATTAAACGACCATTCTAAATAATAATCAAATAAATAATGCATATTCTCAATGCATAATGTTTGAATTTCTATTATGGCACCTCTCACAGTTCTGGGATCAGAATCACTGACACGTTTCCAATTCCCTAGATAAACTGAGAACCATTGATATCACAGAATATTTATTTTTGCCTTTAATCTGTTTACTCACATACATTTAATGTTTTAAGCCCAAGAGACTCTATAAAGGGTGGTTGATTGACAATTTCTTTTTTGCTGGCAATTGTTGAAAATGTAATCATGAACAACTACCCAAAATAGTAACAATTATAAATACTGGGAAAAGAAAATATCTTTTTTGGAATGCAGAGGAGTATAAAATTTTTATAAAGAGGCAGAGAATTTAAATGGACCGTGAACAGTTGATGGAATGTGAGTGGGCAAGAAAGAGGGAAGAGTGTTTCAGACAGAAAAAGCATCCTTAGAAAAGACAACGGGCCAGTCTCCATGTGAAATGGAGGATACGGCAAACTTGATAGTAACATCTCAACCATGGGCCCCCCAAGTTTTCCTGTCTAATAAATTCATGCTTTATGTTGTTTTAGAACTAACTTCCTGGGGAAAATCTATATGACTATTGTAGCGTGTTAGAAAACATCCACAAATATTTATTCCAATAATAGTTTTCTCTAAACAAAATATTTCATTGTTATCACTTGCTTATGAGGGAAGAGAATATTCACATAAGCTACTTTGTATTCACTAGTTCTGTTGATATCACTATACATATATTTTTTTAATTTGTATCATTTAAATGTGTATCCGAAGTCTGAGTACTGAAACTTAATTATTAGTAGATCAAATAAAACAAAAATCCAAGAAAAGGAGAGAGTTATGACTTTTCATAGTTTTATAAACAATTACATTCCTGACAAGGGAAAGAAGAATGACACATGATAAAATCGTAATGAAAAACTTAAAAGCAATCTATCTCTATAAATTCCTTTCTTATTATAATAAAACACTAATATACATTAAATGATATTTTCCACCAGTTCTTAAATTGCTCCTATTTAAGAAGAGAATTACCTTTAGTCTATTAAAACACTAAGGGACCCAACTTTGTATAGTACTGCCTAGTAAGAAGAAATGCACCTTCCGTGTTTTTCTCTTGCCTCTTGTTTTATTTATTGGGAAGAATAGAGGTAGCAGAGGATTATATGGATAAAACCATTAGAAATCTCCCTTCTGCCTCATGTTGCTTCTTTCTAAAAACTTTAAAACCCTTTAAAAGATTATGAAATCTTTTTTTCCCCTCTTAAATTCCTGAAATTGGGCTTATCTCTTTCTTCCTACAAATCTTAAATACGGTACGTATCATCAAAGACACAGAATCTACTGCAGACCTCAGTTGGTGCCTACTGAGATTATATAGAGAATTAGGTTTTATGTGTAGCCTAACTATCTCCCCCTAAATAATAATATGTAAACTTAAAATTTTGCTCTACTTCAAAAGGCCAAAGTGTATGACATTCTTTGTGTGCTTTTGTACGGTTATATACGTCAACTTACAGCAAAAATTACATCGGAAAATCTTAATCAGTATGAAAAAAATTCAAATTCCTGGAACATATGAAAATTCAAGCTCAAAAATACAGTAGTAAAAGAAGATGAGATTTATACCTCTACAGGAAAGAGCTAGTTTATTTTAGATGGTTTCTAAACTAACTTTTCTTGCCTCAGTCTTCTCTGTGCATGCACTTGTGTGCACATGTGAAAACAAGAAGGAATTTAGAGAAAGACGACTCAGGGTCAGATCTCAGCTCTGTCTTTGAAGGACTGGGTGGCTTTTCTATACACTGAGTGATTGTACTTAACATGCTACTTTAAAAATGTAATGGGTAAAGCTGTATCCATCTATGGAATACATTTTTTTTTTTAAACGAACACAGTCAGAAACGCACTAATCACTCCTTAAGAGAAAATATGTACTTAGGATTACAGCTCTAATTTCTCACTTCACCTAATATCAGTAGCCTTTATTCAAAGAAGCTATTTTTTTTCCTAAAATCCATTGTAGTGGTAGATGTGAAAGATGTTGAGTGGCAGGAAAATAAACAAGGGATAAACAGACTAGCCCTTTATAGCTGTGTTAGTTCAGATTAGGTTCATTTGTGACTGACAGAAAGTGCACAATAATATTGGTTTAAGAAAGATTTGTTTTTCTTTCAAAAAAAAAGGAAAAGAAAAACCATGGAAGCAACCAGACCACATCTGGAATGGGAGTTCACTGATCTTTCTATCTTCTTGTTTTGTCATTCTTAACGTAGGATTTCTTCCTTGAGATCCAAGATAGATGCTCTGATTTCAGAAATCATAGCTGCTTTCCAGCTATCAGAAAAGAAGAAGAGGCTTATCTTTAAAGGCATTTCCAAGAAGTTAAAGATTTCTCAGTTTCACTCTTAGCTTTGAGTGTCCATGTGGCCAAGTTCCGGCCACTAAGTTGCAAATGGAAGTGGCATGTTTGGCTTTTTGGAAGTGCATGTGAAGGGAGGTCCAGAGGCTCCAGCTCATATTTTACGTTCACCGTTATGGAACTCAGTCTTTCAAGTGAAGCCAAAGGGAATTATTGCAAGTAGGAAAGGAGCATGATCAGACTGTGTCTCAGAAATATCACTAAAGAAGTAATATGGATAAGATACAAGGATGTAATGTACAGCACAGGGAATAGAGCCAATATTTGATAATAACTACAAATGAAGTACAATCTATAAAAATATTGAATCACTATGTTTTAAAAAATAAAAATTGATAAAAATAAAATAAGGCTCAGGCAAATTTGATATATAGATTACTAGTAATATGCATATATATGAGTAAAATATTGTCAAGGAACATATTTATCAATACGTATACATGCAAGCATATACGTAATAATGTATACATTTATTGGAAGTGCATGTTTGGATATTTTTGAAGTTTCGGAGTGGGCAATTATAGAAGTTTGGAGAGCACTTGTCTAGACGAGAGATACACAGGAAAGTGATAATACGTGTGTGTGTGTGTGTGTGTGTGTGTGTGTGTGAGAGAGAGAGAGAGAGAGAGAGAGAGAGAGAGAGAGAGAGAGAGAGAGAACTGCTTTAATGAGAACATAGGATTCACTAAGCGCACAAGAGGGCACATAATTGTTAGTGGGGGGGTGCAGCGTGGAGGTAGGACAACTTTTCAAAAGATGTGGTCCTTGAATTGAATTGTCAAAGTGAGAAGCAAAGGTGATCTGGGCAGAATCAACTGCCTGTGCAAAGATGTATGCACAAACCAGCATTAAAAATGTAGGAACCACAGCTGGTTCAGTGTGACTGGAAGCTACATTATATGTCAGGCGCGGGATGACAGACAAGGCTGGAGGGGATGTAGGTCATATTTTTTATATAATTTTCCAGAATAAAGGGAAGTTTCCATTTTATTTTATTTTTTTGCCACACCACGCAGCTGGTGGGATCTTAGTTCCCCAACCAGGGATTGAACCCGGGGCCACAGCAGTGAAAGCACCGAGCCCTAACGACTGGACCACCAGGGAAGTCCCAAGAAGTTTCCATTTTAAAATGTTTCTCAAAATGTTTCAACTATACCACCTTTTACTTTTTGCCAAAATTAATTGTTTTTCAAACATTAATTTTTAAAATTGGGGTTGTATATCTTTTTTATAATATGAATCATTTCCAAATTATTATATAGAAAAAAGGGAACACTTTGATAATTTTGCAGGTTAGTTAAAGTTACTGCAAACACTGAAGAAAACTTAAGACCTCTGAAAATCTCCAAAACTTTTTCAAATGTTTCTAAACATCAGCTTATTCTAAATAGTAGATATCATGGTTGACTCTTCTAATTTTCAGTGTTTAGCATTATTTTTATTTTTACCCTCTTTTTCTTATTTTTTCAATCCTAATATTTGTAGAAAAATGCACAACTTGAGATCATTACCTTGATTTTTTCTCAAGAGAAAGGGGAAATTTATTATTTTTCTACAACACATTATGCTGCTTATATTCAAGCAGAATGGTTGAATGTTTGTGATAAGAATAAATATTCCAGTATACAAATAAAGTATAACTATTATCCAAAAAAAGGAAGCAATATGGAGAACTTAACAGAAAGTATGTTCACAGTGGGGAAGGGAAAAACTGGCCTCAGGGAGAGTAGAAAATGGTTAATGCAATAGGACATCCTAAAAATGGAGAGAAAGAAGCAATATGAGAAATGACCAAAAAAAAAAAAAAAAAGTCTTGTCCGCTGCTTGGACGTGGAGGATCAGAGAGAATGGTCTAGGATAAGCCTCATATTTATACCTTTAGTAACTGGGTGAAAAATAGTGCCACGGCAAGAATAGGGCATAAAAGAAGAGGCATAGCCATGTAGAAAAGTATCATAAGTTAAGTTCCAGATATGTATGGTGAATGTAATGCCTATGAGATATCCAGTTGATGGAAAACTTCAGCACAGAGGTGAGAACACAAGACCTGGGACTAGATAAGATTGGATGGCTAGAATTCTGGGGCAAGGTTTTCCTACATTTTTTAATACTTGAGCACACATGGATGTTTCATCTCATTGTACAAACAAATAAGCCTGGTGACTCTCAGTCCTCAAGCCTGGCTCTAGCTGCACCATCTCACACACTGCAGGCTGAGCTGTGGCTAACACAGCACACCTGTAATCCACTGGGGCTTGCAGATGTCAAAAAGTCCTTCCCTGCCGAGGGCACTGCTGCTCAAAATGTGGTCCTTTAACCAGAAGAATAACCATCACCTGAGAGGCTGTTAGACCTGCAAACTCACCACGACTTACTGAGTCAGAATCTGCATTTTATCCAGCCCGGCAGATGAGTCATAAAGCACATTCAGATTTGAAAAGCACTGTCTTAAAAACACCAGCTTCTAAGGGATGAGCAGAAGGAGAGGTACTGGCAAAAAAAAAAAAAAAAAAAAAAAAGGATGGGGATTATGATAAGAGAAAAATGAGAACTAACACGGAGTGCGTCAGACAACCAAAAAGAAAAGTTTTGGAAATAAAAGAATGATCAATAACACAATAATATCAAATGCCATAAAAACCAAAAGAAATGTGGAAGATTATAAATAGCCTTTTGATACAAAAATACATGTACCGCTATGTTAGAAGATTGAATTGTGCGTTAAAGAAAAATATAGATTCCCTTTTTTAGAAGAGGCTATACTGTATGAGGAAGTAACAGTGGACACAGATGTGGCAGGCACTTCTTCATTTGCTTGTTTAATTTTGCTTTTACAATGAAAGGAGATTTGAGCTTGCTCACATCCTGGAAGAAAGAAGTCAGTAGATTAGGAAATGCTTAGGAAAACACAAGAGAGGTTCAGAAGAGAAAGGGCAAAGTCACTGATGAGGTGAAAAGGAAGAGTTTTAAGAGCAGTCGTTGAGGGGTAGCTTTTGAACCAGAAGTCTTAAGTCTTTCTCTGGGACCGGAGGCAGAAAGTGACAGGTGGTAGAGACGGGAATTGTGATTTTGTTATTCAGTTGCATGCTCAGTTATCTCTTTGAAGTAGGAGACAAGGTCATTAGTCGAGATAAAGATGAACAACGAAGCAGACAGGTTTAGGCTGATTTAACGGTTACAAAACACAGAATATAGCTGAGTCCACATTACCTCTGGTACTGGACAGGCTGTGCTCCCAGCTTTCTTGGAAGAGTCGGTCCAGCCCCGTGAGAGCAAAAGCCCCCATCACTCTGCAGAGGAGCGGGATGAAGCCTAGGACATGATCTTTATTCAGGCCTCGCTCATTTAGGTGGCAAAGTCAGAGGTAGAGCCCACATCACCTAATTCAAATTAACTGCTTATTTTTCCAAAAGAGCACAGTGATTTAGGCTCTTCTACACTAGAAAAAGGAATGATCACATCATTCTTTAAAAGGTGAAATGTGGCTCATTCAGCTAGAATCACAGTAAGTTTTTTTTAATGAATAGTTTCATCAAAAAATATAAGAATGAGACCCACTTTCAAACTTTTTGCTCTTCTCAGGGTTCTATACATGAACACCATGTGTGGCAGTGTAGGTGTGTCCACTCACATCTCTGACCCGTTTCTTTTCAATCTTGAAAATAGGTAGTCTTTTCCTAGGAGGCATTACCTCCAGAGATTTTGTTATGCTTGATTAAAGGAAAACATGTTCTTACAGGAAGAGGAAATAACTTCTATAATCTAGAAGCTTTTACAATCCTTTTGTTTCCTGGGAAACTGTAAATGTCTTGCCCAAAATAGTTTAGGCACCTAAGTAGAAGGAAGGTGGAAACGGGAAGAAAGAATGGAGGTGAGGCAGAGGGAGAAGGGTGTATATAACCTCAGATGAATATTAGCTTTAAGTATGATGTACAGTCACTGATTGTATCTTGCTAAGCTCTTCTCACTCTTAATTTTTAAAAAGAATATAATCCAATAAAAACCTTGATGTGTAGTCTAATTTTCGCTAGAGGGAAATTGAACAACACTATACTCACTGCTATATTTACCTTTCCTTACCACTTCCAATTATAAACTCCTTTTTGCTTTATTGTTTGATTCCCTTCTTTTTTCTGTGCCATTCCTCTCTCCTTAAAGGAATGTAACGAACAGACAAATGTAGGGCTTCCTGCACCACAGGAAGAGAAATGTCCAATAACTCAAATATGCTTAAGTCAGAACACATTCCATTGAAAGGTGACATTAACATAAACATTTGTAGTCACACAAAAGGGAATATCTACCATAATCTGAATAAGTCGGTGCTCTGCTGGTTCAATATTATTACAGAAAACAACCTTAGCATGGCTCCACTTTAATATTCTTTTCAGGTTCAGAGACTCAGAGACTGGTGCTTTAAAAATATCATGGTTTTATGCCCTCAATCTTATTGATTTGGGGATTTATAAAAATGCATTTTATTAGTAAGCATTCATGCAAGCACAATTAGATCAAAATAAAGCAGTACTACTTCTGCTGTATTGTTTCCTTTGTAAATATAACTCAGTTAAACATCTCAAGTAAAAGGATGATTTCTGTATCACTCATTTCTGGCTTGTGGGATTACGGTGCTTTTTTCCCCTTATTTTACTGTATTTTTATGAAATACAGTAGATTAATAGATTAAAATGAAATTTAGAGAATGTGTTTTTTTTGTTGTTGTTGTTGTTTTTGTTTTTCTGCAGTATGCGGGCCTCTCACCGTTGTGGCCTCTCCCATTGCGGAGCACAGGCTCCGGACGCGCAGGCTCAGCGGCCATGGCTCACGGGCCCAGCCGCTCCGCGGCATGTGGGACCCTCCCGGACCGGGGCACGAACCCGTGTCCCCCACATCAGCAGGCGGACTCTCAACAACTGAGCCACCAGGGAAGCCCGAGAATGTGTTTTTTAAAAAGTTTTATGCACATTTTAAAGGTCTAAGTGGTGTTTTGTCAAATAAGATTCAGGAGAGCAGCACAATTCTTTTTTTTTTTTTTTTTTTTTCGCGGTACGCGGGCCTCTCACTGTTTTGGCCTCTCCCGTTGCAGAGCACAGGCTCCGGACACGCAGGCTCAGCGGCCATGGCTCACGGGCCCAGCCGCTCTGCGGCATGTGGGATCTTCCCGGACCGGGGCACGAACCCGTGTTCCCTGCATTGGCAGGCGGACTCTCAACCACTGTGCCACCAGGGAAGCCCTATCCGTCTCATGATATATTTCAAGTACTATTTTTACTCCTCTATTCCAAAAATACTTATATAATATTTCAGTGGTTTTATATAATGTCTCAGTATATTTATATAATATCTCAATCAGTGTTCCAGGATTTGGGGGTATAATAGTAAATAAGCAAAAATCCCTGCTCTTAAGAAGTTATCTTCCAGTAGAGGAAAACATAAAAATAAATAAGTGAATGAATAGTATTTTATCTAATAATATGTTTTATGGAGAAAAGTAAAGCAGAAACAGATAGGGAAGAGAGAAAATGTGAGAAGGGAAGACATTTTCTTTTTTTTAATTAATTTTTATTGGAGTATAGTTGATTTACAATGTTGTGTTAGTTTCTGCTTTATATCAAAGGGAGTCAGTTGTACATATACATATATCCATTCTTTTTTAGATTCTTTTCCCATGTAGGTCATTACAGTGTATTGAGTAGAGTTCCCTGTGCTATACAGTCAGTCCTTATTAGTTATCTGTTTTATATATAGCAGTGTGTATATGCAGAAGGGAAGACATTTTCAAGGAGACCTTTTGAGTGAAGACTTGAAGGTGACGAGGGAGCCATACAGTGGGATCTAGAGGAGATTGGTTTAGGTAGAAGGGGTGGCAAGTGTGATGGCCCTTAGGTGCCAGCATACTTACTAAAAGTTTTCAAAGAAACCATCCAGTAAAATATCATTGCAAATTTCTGTTTTTCAATATAGATAGCCTATGATATTGGATATGTGTCTCTTAGATGTTTTAAAACCATGCTTTAATTCAACAGGTCCAAAATTGAACACATTATCGTAACTCTCAAAGCTGGTCCCCCTTTTCCCGCTGTCCTATATCAGTGAATGATGTTTCCATCCATACAGTTGCTCTAGCCAGAAAGCTGGGTCGACATCACTTAACTACTGCTGTATAACACATTATCCTGAAATTTAGTGCGTTAAAACAACAATGAATGTTCATTGCATGGGTCAGAAATTCAGGAACAGCTTAAGTAGATGTTCTAGCTCAGAATCTTTCGTCAGGTTACTGTCAAGATGTCAGCCATGGTTGCAGCCACGTGAAGGCTTGACTGGTGAAGAGAATCTGATTTCAAGTTGGCTCAGTCAAATGACTGGCAAGTTCGTGAATCCTATTGGTAGAAGCTTTCATTTTCTTCCATGTAGCTACTTGAGTGGCTGAGGGAAGAGTGAATGACCCAGAAGAGAGCTGGGTGGAAGTAGCAATGCATTTTATGATCAAACTACAGAATTCATGTCATCAAGAATTTACATTGTGTAGGCAGCATTCAAGAGGAGGAAAATTAGGCTCCACCCTTTGAAGGGAGGTGTGTCAAAAAATTTAAATAAGCATTTTTAAAATCATTGCAATCACGCTTGAAACATTTTCCTCATTCCCAACCAGTACCAAACCATCACTAAATTTTATGGATTTTATCAGTGATATATATATCTCTTAGATTATTCTACTCTCTCCAACCCCACTGCGATCAAAATTACTCACACTATCCTCAGCTCTCACTTTGACCGCAGGAGTTGTTTCCAAATGGGAGCTGTAAAGACAGAAGTCCAAAATGTGATCCATGAGGCACTGCATGATTAGGTACCTACAGCCGTCTCCAGCCTCATTTGTTATTACGTTGACACTTTCTGTCTCTATTCCAGACACACTAACAATTCCTTTAGTCTCTGTCCTTCCCATGACACCACAGGTTCTAAGATATTTTCTCTTGTATGTCTATTCAGTCTTTTTCTGCCTGAAATTCTGGACTACTATTTCAGCAGCCCCTCCTCCTAGAAGTGTTCACTGAATTTATACCAATTGATAGACTTCTTTTGATTATTTAAAATCTTGCTAGAATACCAGAACTGAAATAAAACTATTAAACTAAAGACAATATAAAACCAGAATTGCTTTAAATATTCATTCAGTAGTTGATTTCTGAAAACTAAATGTCCTGAATAAGAAGTTATTTAAGGAAGAGTGGTAAACAAGTGTGTCAGTTAGGGGCCCTATAATTATACATTTGCAATATGACTTTGAACTTCTCTTACTAAGGTGCCTTCAACCATGAATTGAATTCATAAGCTAGGATGGGTCCATCAGATTTTTTCTTTATGGTGCTCAGTATTTCCTGAGTTTGTTGGTATTTTCTACACTTGGATTTCATGAGATACTATTATACCATTCAGGGCCCTTTTACATTAATTAGCTTGAGTGAATTTCTCTTTATTTCAATTAAAAATATCCCTGACCAAAAGAGTCATGCTATCAAAGGCAAAATCCAAACATTGGCTTAAGAATTTGACATTTTTTGAAACATATGTGTAGAATATGTCATTTGTTTTACTGCAATTTTCTGTGAAAAATGTGTACCACTTTTAAGTCTCCATTTTTATACTGGTTAAAGAATATCTGGCTTGCCCAGCGTGAAGCAACTAGTTAATGACAAAACTAGAACAAAATGTAAGCCTCCTGGCTGTCCATCTGGAGCTTCAGCCATTCTACTATGATGATTTTCATTTAATTATCTTGGGCACTGGACACATAATAGAACTATTGAGTCTATTCTAAGTAATTTTCAATGTTTCTGAAATGCTTAATTAGTTTTCTTTAAAATAAACAAGTCATTAAGAAGCTACAAATCAATGAGTTAATTAGCTGTGTTATGGCCTTTTAGATTTTTCAGTTGAAATAAGCTGATGTCAAAACTATAAAGAAGTAAACTACTACCCATGAGAATAGACAGTTTCCATAGAAGTTATAACAATTAGCATGAGTTTTGAGCACAGCATTTTGAAAGCATTTAGTAAAACTGAGTGACTTTATGATAAAAATAAATTTTGTAGATGAAACGAACAAACTTGTATAACGATGAGAGTTAAGAAACCTCAGATGACTACACTGTCTATCCCTGTCATCTACTTTTTTTTTTTACATCTTTATTGGAGTATAATTGCTTTACAATGGTGTGTTAGTTTCTGCTTTATAACAAACTGAATCAGTTATACATATGCATATGTCCCCATATCTCTTCCCTCTTGCATCTCCCTCCTTCCCACCCTCCCTATCCCACCCCTCTAGGTGGTCACAAAGCACCGAGCTGATATCCCTGTGCTATGCGGCTGCTTCCCACTAGCTATCTGTTTTACGTTTGGTAGTGTATATATGTCCATGCCATTCTCTCACTTCGTCCCAGATTACCCTTCCCCCTCCCCATATCCTCAAGTCCATTCTTTAGTAGGTCTGTGTCTTTATTCCCGTCTTGCCCCTAGGTTCTTCATGACATTTTTTTCCTTAAATTCCATATATATGTGTTAGCATATGATATTTGTCTTTCTCTTTCTGACTTACTTCACTCTGCCTGTCATCTACTTTCACTGGAGTCCTCCTTCTCCACCTGTCCTATCCCTCCACCTCCTGTCCCACACCTATAACCCTGTATTAACCCTTCATATACAAACACGCAAACAATATGTAACTTACCACTGACAACTAGCAAGCATTGAACAGACGTACCTACTAAGTCCTAATTTATGTAAGCACTGAACGTAGACACCACTGCAATCAGGTCTGGCTAAAAAAGCACCCATCACATTCTAATTGACAATTCTCCAGTTCCACCATTAAATGACGATTTTCAGACATATAACTTTGCTTTAATTTTCTCTTTCAGATTTCTATATCCTGATTTTCCCGTTTCTAAATATTTGTTCTAGGTTCTTCCCTGATTATTCATAAGCATCACTCCTAACTTGGGCAGAAGGACAGAAGGATGAAAATGTTGGACTCTCTCTGGTGTATAATGTTTGACCTCTCCATCACTATATTTAGTTAATTCATTTCAAAAATACTTATCCAGTTATTTACTGTGGGTGCTCTGGATTACTTCTGGGGCTATTAAAACACATGCAACAGTCATGAGTTTTGCTTAAATATAAGATCCTATAAAGTCAGAGATAGACATTGATTGATTAATCTTATTAAAAATACAATTACATGGGCTTCCCTGGTGGCGCAGTGGTTGAGAGTCTGCCTGCCGATGCAGAGGACACGGGTTCGTGTCCCGGTCCGGGAGGATCCCACATGCCGCAGAGCGGCTGGGTCCGTGAGCCATGGCCGCTGAGCCTGCGCGTCTGGAGCCTGTGCGGGAGAGGCGGCAACAGTGAGAGGCCCGTGTACCGCAAAAAAAAAAATACAATTGTAACAAGTGCTGTTAATGAGATACAAATTTGATAAATATTGTAACAGGATTTTGCAGAATGAGATAGAATAGGTAAGGCTTCCTGAGGAAATGATGCTTAAACCAAGATCACAAAGATAAGTAGAATTTAATTAAATGAATAGAAGACCAATGAGTATTCCAAAGGTAATGCCTAGCAGTAGGTTGTACCAGAGGAGCTGAAGAGGATATGGTGAGATGTGGTTGGATTATGGATAAAATTATAAGGTAGGACCAACTGGAAGGATATGATATGTGGAATACAAGAGGAGTCAAGAGTTATCAAAAATTTTCCAGCTGAGAAATGTAAAGATTTTGTTACCATTAACCAAGTTTGAAAAGAATGGAAGAGAAACAAGCTTGTGTGGGAATAGCAGGAGTTTAATGTATGTTTGCTTTTATCAGAGAGCTAGGTTGCTAGCAATCTGTGATTATTTTATTCCAGTTTCAGAAATGGAGACAATTCCAAGCTATGCTTAGCTTCCTGCTAAGACTTCTGTATTTGTTTCATTCTTACTCAGCAGCTGTAATTCTTTGCGATCTCAGACCACCTCATAGGAGTTCACGCCTTTTTGTCCCCCTAAAATCCATAAAGCTTTCAAAACTTGTATACAGATTGTTAACCTCTCAGCTGGTACTCTGAAGTTTATTGCCATCCTTAAGGGAAACTCACTTCTGTAAGTTTCCTTGTCTTAGATCTTAGCCATGTGACTTTTCACTGTGTTTTTAGCTCTCTGATGCACAGTTTTTTCTTTTTAACCTTGTCTAGTGTTTTCAGTGGGAAGTTTAATTTGATTTAAAATATTGGCTTATAGGGACTTCCCTGGTGGTGTAGTGGTTAAGAATCCACCTGCCAATGCAGGTGACACGGGTTCTAGCCCTGGTCCGGGAAGATGCCACATGCCGTGGAGCAAATAAGCCCGTGCACCACAACTAATGAGCCTGTACTCTAGAGCCCGCACGCCACAACTACTGAGTCCGCGTGCCACTACTACTGAAGCCCACGTGCCTAGAGCCCGTGCTCCGCAACAAGGGAAGCCACCGCAATGAGAAGACCACACACCACAATGAAGAGTAGCCCCTGCTTGCTGCAACAAGAGAAAGCCCACACACAGCTACGAAGACCCAATGCAGCCAAAAATTAATTAATTAATTAATTAAAAAAATAGAATAAATAAGATAAAAAAATAAAAATAAAATATTGGCTTATAAATTTAATATCTGAGTGGCCTGGGAAAAAACCTCTTTACCTTAGTGTCTTCATCTGTAATACATAGGTAATAATGTCTAACTAGAAAAGTTGTTATGAGAATAAAATGATATCATATATATACATGAATTCTGTGCCTGAGAGATCAGGAAGCAGCTACCATTTTTATTGTTAGGTGAATTTAAAATAACCCAAGCCTCATCAAACTGCAGAGAGAAATGAAATCGCTTTAAAATGATAATCATATTTCACTGGCACATGGCTCACAGTGGGAAGAATCAAGATCCCAGTACCCTTTTAATTTTAAGTTATTTCTCTGAGCCTCCAAGGGTATTCTAGAATAGTCCTTTTATATTCTTCCACTTTGGCCTCCTTTTAAAATAATTAATATTAAACAATCAACTTAAAGCCTGCTTCACTGCCTGTGTCATCATGGTAAACAATCTGTCCTCTTCTAAGGCAGGATGCTTTAGCGTGAAATGCTCAAAACATCACGTATTCTCAGATGTTTCAGTTTCTCTTTAGTTCTCCCATAAAGAGACTAAAGCCATAAAGAATTGGAAAGAATGTTCATCTCTTCAATTCTGGGTTTTATTTTTCAAACTGTGGGCTTGAAATATCAATTGCTTGTGTCTGCAGCTCAGAAAGTTCCAAATAATAGTAACTGTGACAATTTTTTTTTCACTAAGTGTTGTAACCCCATAGGACTGGTTTATAAAGCTAGAGAATACATAGTCAACTGTCTTTCCCCCTTATACCCCAAACCTTCTCTGCCTCAAGAGTCTGGGCACTGATTTATTCCCCATAAGTCACTGTGCTTCTGTGCAAATCAACTCATGAAAATAGATGCACAGAGATTTGTGGCCCTCGTGCCAAGACTCATCTCAAACCCATATTACGTTTCCTAGCTACAGCTTTCATATTTTCTCTCAATTTTAAGGTGCATTTAGCGGAGTGAAATAAGTATGGACAATTATATTAAATCCATCTTTACAGCATCTCTATTTAGCAGTTATTTCTGCCCTCCAAAAGTGGATATATTTTACTTTCTTGTCTCATTAAAGAGGAAGGGAGGGGATAGAAGGGGAGGGGGAGAGACTTATCTTTTTGATGGATTTTGGTATTTGATTTTAATGCTTAAAAAATATAGGCTTCTGCCAGTCTCTCAGAAATTGAAGTCTCTGAACTTTCAAGTGACAAGTCATTATAAAAATAAGAATATATAAGATTCTTAAGTGAAAAATGTGTAAATTGATGGGAATGTGTATGAGCCCACCTAGAGTTTCCAAGAAAGTTAATAGTAAATTCAGTACTTGGCACAGCATAGAAAAGACAAGCCAAGTGTGGGAGCCAGGCAAATTTGTGCAGAGATTGTTTTGAGATTTTCATAAATAAAAGACTTCTAAAATATCCAAAGATGCTTCCTTCAAAAATACTGATCATGAGTCATTTGCTAACAACTTAGTAACTTGCTATAAATATGTTGAAAGACAAGGTTTAGACAAAAAAAAAAATGGACTTCATAATAAAGTTTCTTATCCAAAATCCATTCTAGGGACTTCCCTGGTGGTCCAGTAGTTAAGACTTCTCCTTCCACTGCAGGGGGATGTGGGTTCGATCCCTGGTCTGGGAGCTAAGATCCCACAAGCCTCAGGGCCAAAAAACCAAAACATAAAACAGAAGCAACACTGTAACAAATTGAATAAAGACTTTAAAAATGGTCCACATCAAAAAAAAAAATCTTAAAACAAAACAAAAACCCCCAAAATCTACTCTAAATGCAACTTAGATTTCTTCTTACTGCCTCCCCCTAACCTGAGTTTTTTTTCCTTTTAAGAATTTTTTTTTTTTATACTGGAGTATAGTTGATTTACAATGTTGTGTTAGTTTCAGGTGTACAGCAAAGTAATTCAGTTATGCGTATACATATATCTATACTTTTTCAAATTATTTCCCGTTTAGGTTATTACAGAATATTGAGTAGAGTTCCCTGTGCTACACAGTAGGTCCTTGTTGGTTGTCTATCTTATATATTGTAGTGTGTGTATGTTCATCCCAAGCTCCTGATTTATCCCTCCCCCTCCCCCTTTCCCCTTTGGTAACCATAAGTTTGTTTTCTAAGTCTGTGAGTCCATTTTTGTTTTGTAAATAAGTTCATTTGTATCATTTTTTAAAGTATTCCGCATGTAAGTGATATCATATGATATTTGTCTTTCTCTGTCTGACTTACTTCATTTAGTGTGATAATCTCCAGGTC
The DNA here is from genome assembly GCF_011762595.2 of Tursiops truncatus. Classification (NCBI taxonomy): domain Eukaryota; kingdom Metazoa; phylum Chordata; class Mammalia; order Artiodactyla; family Delphinidae; genus Tursiops; species Tursiops truncatus. Next base: position 7,586,355 of record NC_047039.1, on the reverse strand, counting down.
CACCAATGTTACTGCAAATGGCATTATTTCATTATTTTTAATGACTGAGTAATATTCCATTGTATATACATGCCACATCTTTATCCATTCATCTGTCGATGGGTTCCTTACTTGTCTTGGCTGTTGTAAACAGTGCTGCAATGAACATTGGGGTGCATGTATCCTTTCGAACCATGTTTTTGTCTGGATATATGCTCAGGAGTGGGATTGCTGCATCATATGGTAGCTCCCCCCACCCTGAGTTTTAACAACTTAAGAAAAATGTTTTTGAATATGTAAGTATAGATGATATTGACTATTTAAAGATTAGAGTAAGATCTCAGATTGGTCACACAGAGCCTCATACTGTGTATGTATGTATTTATTACTATAAGCTCTCTTAAATGATTACAGTTGTCTGAAGACAGTCTACCATTTTTCCTACAGTGCTAGTCTCCATGGTGCTAGATATTACTGTAATAGGAAGAAAGTTCTAGGAGAAATATACCAGAGCAAGAGTTGTAGGTGATTAGAAGTCTCCCCATATGCACAGACTCCACCATTTTCAGAAGCGAAGGGATAGCCTGTGTAGAAATGCTTTTTAGCCAAATACCCAATGTAATTTTGCCAACAGTAATTCCTTTTGAGTCAAAACTGTGAATCTTTAGAAATAAAATCAATTGTCCATAAGTCACTGAATGGCTCTCGTGTCACTGAAAGAAATATAACTAGTAAAGAAATCTGGACTATTTCTCTGCTCAGAATTTTCTCATTTATTAATAGGTATTATCATGCAGAGCTTGGTTGTGAATCCGTTATAAAACATGAAGGTTTTGCTCGAAGTGGCAGGAACAAAGGAGCCAGCCTATCATTCTCCTCACTATAATCTCACTTCCCAGCTTCTGTGCTCTGAGCCTTCCCAAGGATTCTCTGTAGAACCCAGATGGGCCCAGACAGAGTAATCTACTGAACTGTGAACACTACAGATTCAAGTTTGTGTTATACATACTTACCATTCCTAACAGAGTGCTTTGCACCTAACAAATTGTATGAGAACTCAGAATTCATTGTTTCAACATTTAACAGATATTTAAATACATTTTGGCATGAGAAGGTATATCTTTACAATTTTATTGTTATAAGTTGCTTTAATTGTATTGTTAGTAAACCTCTCAGCTTATACAAGTCTTTAAAAAGTTTATGTATTATAATTTTAAAATAATTTATCATCTCTTACCTACCTTCACTCCATCTCAGTCCAATGTGTATTTCATGTATTCTTCTCAAAGCTCATTAATCAAATTATATTAGGGATTTTATTAATTTTTAAGTATAACATCAAAAGAATGTCTCTTAATAGAATATTTACTGGTATTTAGTCAATTACAAGTGTTGACTATTTGTTATGGGGAAACCCAGAAGGTAAACTCTGTATCTTTTCTTTTAAAAGCAAATCTTTACATTACTTATGAGAAAAGATTTTTTTTTAGAGTCTTACAAAATAGTATTATGAGAGTTAGCTGTTACCACAGGAGTGACTACAATTATCCAGAGAGAAAGATGGATGGAGCTGCGAGGAGTGTGGCTCTTTAAAACACAAATACAATAAAAACAAATATAAAAAGAAATCTAGGAACACACTGTCAGATCAGTGATAACAAAATTAGTGGAATACCGACCTCTGTAAATTCCCTTCTTCGTAAAAGCAGTGAGAAAACTGTCAAAAAAAGTGACAACTTGTTCAGAACTCTGGTAATTAATCAGAGATGTGCAGTAATCCACGAATTAGTTTAATCAAGAAAAACATCTGAATCTTGGTAAGAACAGTGGGATTTCTGGTGTTATAACTTGCCCTATTCCCATCCCCCTGTCTCGAGCTCCACGGTAGCATTGTAAGCCAATAGCCTACAATAACAGTAAAAACAGCAGCCTGGCAGCTACCAGAGGGGACAGAATGGAGTTTGAATTCCTTTAAAACCATATTCTTGGAAAATTGTCATTATTTAACCTGTCTGGAGGTTTTCTGGGATACCCCACTCACAAGACTTTTATTTGACCTAACTTGGAGCTTACCCTTTCCTGGAGATGTTTGTCAAATTTTTAACGTCATGAGTACCTGAGGCAGTAGAGAACAGTGGGTGCAGACTAACCATGAATCTTAAAAGAAAAAGCAGCAGGGCTTCCCTGGTGGCGCAGTGGTTGAGAGTCCGCCTGCCGATGCAGGGGACACGGGTTCGTGCCCTGGTCCAGGAAGATCCCACATGCCGCGGAGCGGCTGGACCTGAGAGCCATGGCTCCTGAGCCTGCGCGTCCGGAGCCTGTGCTCCGTAGCAGGAGAGGCCGCAACAGAGAGAGGCCCGCGTACTGCAAAAAAAAAAAAAAAGAAAAAGAAAAAGCAGCAGAATGATATGTTCATAGGGGTTTAGAAAAGCTCCACATCTAGAAGTCCACACGTTATGTACAAGGGCATCTAGAAGTCCACACGTTATGTACAAGGCTGTGAGCATTCCGTATGGTGGGCTGAACTGCATCCTTCCAAAATTTCACATGTTTAAGTTCTAACTCCCAATATCTCAGAACATGACTTTATTTGTAGATAATTAAGGTATAATGGAGTCAAATTGGTGGACCCTAATCTGATATGACTGGTGTTCTTCTAGGAAGAGATTAAGACATAGACACACAAAGAGGAAGGACCATGTGAAGACACAGAGAGAAGACGGCCACCTACAAGCAAGGATGGAGGCCCTCAGAGGAAACTAGCCCTGCCAACAACTTGGATTCCTAGCCTACAGAATTGTGAGAAAATTAATTTCTGTTGTTTAAACCACCCAGTCAGTGGTAATTTGTTAAGAGAGTCCTGGCAAATGAATACACCCAGGGCTATATGCATGCTCAGGAAGAACCCAGAGAGACCCTGAATTCTCAACTCTGGAGGCCTTTGGGCCCTGTGTAAATAGGAGGTAAAGGCTAAGGCAGATTTGTCAACTGCCTGACTCAAAGTTGAAGCAAAACCCCATGAACTCAGGACCCCCAGCAAATACTATGAGATTTATTGGTCCTGGGAATTTTAAAAAATCCCTGTCCAATTATTAGCTGATCTCTAAGCTAAGTGAAAAGATATCGCATAGTCATATACGATAAATAATATAGACTTTACAGAATTTGTTCAGAAAATTCAATTACTAGGCAAAGACCGTAAATCAGCTATTTTAAAAACATTCAAAGAGCTAAAAGAAACCATGCCTAAAGAACTGGAGAGAAAGTATGACAATAATGTCTCACCAAATACAAAATACCAACAGAGAGATAGAAATTACAGAAAGAACAGCAGAGAAATTTTGAATTTGAACGGTACAGTAACTAAAATGAAAAATTCACAGGAAGGCTTCTTGTAGTTTCCTCTGACTGCTGTAACAATTTACTACAAACTGGGTGGCATAAAACTGCAGAAATTTACTTTCTCAGAGTTCTGGATGCCAGAAGTCTGAAATCAGTTCACTGGGCCCAAAACAAGATGTGAGGAGGACCATGCTCCCTCAGAGGTTCTAGGGGAGACTCAGTCCCTTCCTATTCCAGCCTCTGTTGACCGCCGGCATTCTTGGCTACGGCCACATCACTCTAATCTCTGCTTCTCGGCCACACTGCCTTCCCTCTTCTGCCTGCCATCAAATATACCTCTGCATCTCTCTTCTAAGGATACATGTCACTGCATATAGGGCTGACATGGATAACCTATGATAATCTCCCCCATTCAGTGCAAAATGTGAGGGAATGCCAATTCAGCATACATAGTTAACTATAATTTTTTTTAAAAAAGTAGAGAGACACAGTATTACTGGTTCAGAGCCAGGTAAGTTGGTTTATTTGTTGGTGAAAGAATGTACTATTTTCTGACAACTGAAAGGAAGGGTTTTGCAAAGGAAATACAGGGAATAGTTTAGGAGCAGTAATATGTAGCTAGGAGAGCTCTGACAATGCCTTCTTCTGCCTGCTGTTCTTGGGCCATGGAAAGTGGACAAATGCTCCTTAAGAGGGCAGGTAAAAGTTACTTAAAACCAGATGGTAGAAGAAAGTTCTGGAGTTACTGAGAGGAGAGGAGTGTTGTTTTTCCTTTCATGATGATGATGATGATGACATTAGAATAAACTTTCCAGGGATCAGCATGGCAAGGAGTTCAACTCACCAGTAATAATCAGAGATAAAGGCTTACAAAGTAATATGGAACCAGAAGAATAGGGAGAGAAGAAGCTTCTGTTTAGAGAGAAAGAAAGAAAGACAGAGTCAAAGTTATTGAGAAGATAAGTGATTCAGAATGTCCAGAACTAGATATATCCTCTAGAACAGGGCAAGAGTTAATAGGTGCTGTTAACTGTGATACTATACTTTCAGAAATATTGTTCTCACATTACCATTGATATTGGATTTTACCGTTGTGATTATGAATTACTGAATATATGTGTGTGGTAGACGATTTAATGGTGATGGCTCTAAGGTTTATTTTCCCTTCTTATTAAACATTCTGGCAGGAGGAATTTAATAACTTGATACTGCTGAGAGTGACCACAAAGGTTCAGGGTTTGGCGATGCTCTAAGTTGAGTGACAGAGCTGGGATGACGTGATGACTGACAATCGCCAGGAAGTAACATCAGGTTGAATATAAATATTTCAAACAGATGTGTGTTCAGAAAGCCTGCTTCACTTTTCTGAGCAAACTCTGTGGATAAAAAGAATCATTTGATATTAGCAAGTAGGCCTAGACCTTCTGGGACCAACCTAGGTAAATGAGGAGCTGGTCGGGGGTTCAGTCATCTGTGGGCTTCTAGGATGAGCAGCTGCAGAAAAAGGAAAATGTTTGAATGAAAAAAATACAATAACCCTTTAACTTTCCTGGACACAGGTTCTCATTCCATAATAGCCGACTGCACAGACCACATTTATGGTAATTTCTCAAACTCCATGCACAAATTTTACGTCTGAACAAAATGTACTGCGTATGAATGACACCAAGTGAAAGCAGAATGAATTGAACTGAGTATGTTACTAATATAGGAAGCACTCACTCTAATTGAAGAAAAGAACATTGTTGTTTAATCTATAGGACCGAAGTTTTATTACTGTTGAGAACAATTGTTAAAACTTGAAAGGTGATGTTCTTTTCCTCTATAAAAGCAATAAGAATTGTATTTCACAGCTGAACTTTCATATTTTCTTATGTCTGAACAACTTAGGATAATTTTAGCTAAAAATTGCAATCAGAAATCAAATTTGGATAAATACAAATTTTGGAAGCCTAATAATTTGGAGTGGCTTTGTTTCCAGAGTTAACTCAAATATTGTCACTACTGAATACATGTGAAAAATTATAAATTCTGACTGTAAATCTATAAATACCTATCTGTTACTATGATAATATTCATTATACAGTATGTAAACCTTTTTTTGTTGTTTTATTGTTTTCAAACTGTATTTTTTTGTGTGTGTGTGGTACACGGGCCTCTCACTGTTGTGGCCTCTCCCGTTGCGGAGCACAGGCTCCGGACGCGCAGGCTTAGTGGCCATGGCTCACGGGCCCAGCCGCTCTGCGGCATGTGGGATCTTCCCGGACCGGGGCACGAACCCGTGTCCCCTGCATTGGCAGGCGGACTCTCAACCACTGTGCCACCAGGGAAGCCCCAAACTGTATTTTTTTGTTTTATTGAACATAAAGTTGCTTTTTGTTTTTTTTTTTTTTTTTGCTTAGCATTTTTATTTTCTATTTCTAGGTAACAACTGTTAGGAAGAGTTTTTCTTTGGGTAAAATCTGTATTATTTTTTCTCATTTGCAGCTTGGTTGCAACAAAGGAAACAGATAGTGCAAGGTCTCGAAGTGCCCCAATGTCACCTTCTGACTTTCTGGATAAATTAATGGGAAGGACATCGGGGTATGATGCAAGAATCAGACCCAATTTTAAAGGTAATTGTTTTACTTACTACAATATATGACATGTGTTTTATTTTTTATTATGTTTTAACATCTTTATTGGAGTATGATTGCTTTACAGTAGTGTGCTAGTTTCTGCCCTGTAACAGAGTTAATCAGCTATACATATACATATATCCCCATATCTCCTCCCTCTTGCATCTCCCTCCCTCCCACCCTCCCTATCCCACCCCTCTAGGTGGTCATAAAGCACCGAGCTGATCTCCCTGTGCTATGCAGCTGCTTCCCACTAGCTATCTATTTTACATTTGGTAGTGTATATAAGTTCATGCCACTCTCTCACTTCACCCCAGCTTACCTTTCCCCCTCCCCATGTCCTCAAGTCCATTCTCTACATCTGCATCTTTATTCCTGTCCTGCCCCTAGGTTTGTCAGAACCTTTTTATTTTTTTAGATTCCATATATATGTGTTAGCATATGGTATTTGCTTTTCTCTTTCTGACTTACTTTACTCTGTATGACAGATGATTAAACAAGATAAATTTTCAAATTGATTTCCCCCCAAATTCTAAAGCTTATTTCCAATAATCTTCCAAGCACTATATTGGTCAAAGATATGTCTTGAAAGAAGAAATATATTCTCATATTAATAGCTCTCACAATTAGTCTTCTTTGGACCATACAACATTACATTAGTTTGTGTACAATCTCATGATTTGATATGTTTATACATTATGAGATGATGATCGCAATGAGTTTAGGTACCATCTGTCACCATACAAAGTTGTTACAACATTGTTGACTATATTCCCTATGCTGTACATTACATCACCATTGACTTATTTATTTTACAGCTGGAAGTTCATAACTTTTAATCTCCTTCACCTATTTCGATCATCACCCTACCACCTTCCCCTCTATTCCCTTGTCTATTTTCTTTCTCTTTTAAAAAATGTGCCTACTGAATCAAATGAACTAATTTAAAGTGGGTATTATATATGCTTTCCCTTCCAATTTGTCAAAAGCCAGGAATTAATACTGTGAGACTTTAGGGGCATGTCTATCAATAATGTGATATTCCACTAGTCTAAGTTTTTTTGAAAAAAATAAAGGAGCAAAATTAACTATATATTTTTTAAAAAAGAATAGGAACAGAAATTTGCCAAACAGATGTGACAATATGTTACAATAACTTAAATGATTTAGTATTCACTTCTTCATGGATTAAAAAAAAATTATTATTATTATTATTATTTTTTTTTTTTTGCTGTGCTGTGCAGCATGCAGGGCCTTAGTTCCCCGACCAGGGATGGAACCCATGTCCCTGCAGTGGAAGCACGGAGTCCTGACCACTGGACATGGATTAAAATCTTAATGAAAAAAAAAAAACAACCTAGAAAATACCTAGATAACTGATCAGACAATAGGAAAATGTTTTTAAAATATAAAATTATTGAGAAAAATCTGTATGTTTGACCTTTCAAGAATTTATAAATTTCATACGAGGAAAAAAAAAATCTTAGTAGAGACATTCGCAGACAATTTGCAGAAGATAAATTAGAATATTCAACCTAATTAACAATCAATGAAGTGCCAATTATAATAATGTGACAGCATTTTCGCCTTTCAAATTATCAACATTTAACAATAATATTATTGATAATTATTTCAGTCTCAAACACATTATTATAAAATTTATTTCTGGAATACTGATTTTAAATTTGTGATTGTTTTCACAAGTACATTTACATTAAAACAAAATTTACCTTCCAGACCATAGAAAAGAACAATTATTAAAAAACTATAAAATGACTTTATTAAAATGTAACTTTGGGGCTTCCCTGGTGGCGCAGTGGTTGAGAGTCCGCCTGCCGATGCAGGGGACACGGGTTCGTGCCTCGGTCCGGGAAGATCCCACATGCCGCAGAGCGGCTGGGCCCGTGAGCCATGGCCGCTGAGCCTGCGCGTCTGGAGCCTGTGCTCCTCAATGGGAGAGGCCACAACAGTGAGAGGCCCGCATACCGCAAAAAAAAAAAAAAAAAAAAAAAAGTAACTTTGTATTTGCTCTTTTATATACTGCTAAGTTTGAAAAACTCTAGATGTAGACATTTTTCTTTAAACAAAATTATGATACTTATTTGTACTATTTTGTATCATTTCTCTAAAATAAGTACACCTTTTAAAAATCCTATTTGTTTGAGAGAAAACACTGCAGTACCAGGCATAAGCCACACAAACTGCAGGAAGATTGTGTTGCACATTGCCAGGCGGGTGTTATTTTGTATGTTTATCTGTTTGTTGTTTTATGATAATAGTAAAAATCGTGTACCTGAATTGGGTAAAAATTATATTGTCCAAAAATATTAGTGATGAATAGCCTCAACAGACCTTCAGCACAATTCTACTTTGAGGCAAACACTGCAAAAGGAAAATTGGTCACTTCCAGTGAGCATCTGTTTAATCTCTTTGATGGCTTTCCAGGCCTTTTACAAAGAAGGTGCTATGAAAGTTCTTTGCACTAACTAGACTGCTAATTGGACGCCTCCATTCTTGCATTCTACCTCTTCTGTTTTTCTTTTCTGCCCAATAGTTTCTCTTTTTTTCCTGCAGGAATAATTATGTTTATTCATCTTGTTTACTCTCTTGAAGCCATTAGTTTTCTTGCATGTGATGGAAATGCTTTGTCATTGAGGAAGGGCTGAGTTGATTTGCCCAGGTGCTGATACATGTTTTGTCTGCTGTGTATGGAGAGAGATAGTTTTCTGCTGTTTCTCTCTCTGGGAAAGGAAATCTGACAGAGATGATACTGCCCTGGGCACAGCTTTGCTTTAGGTGAGTGTTGAGTGGCGAGGCTTTGGTCTGGGGTTCTCCAAATGCCAGAATAGCGATGACTTTCATTTTGAGGTACTGGCAGGAACCCTGTTTTCCCCAGTTACTTTTTTTTTTTTTTTTTTGCAAAGAGAAGTTGAATAAATTCTGGGAATCTAATGTATAGCCTTGAGATTATAGTTAACAGTACTCTATTATAGACTTAAAAGTTCTCACCACAAAAAAGAAACAGTAATTATGTGATGATGGAGGTGTTAGCTAATGCTAAAGTCATCATCTTATTTCAGTATCAAATCAACACGTTGTACATCTTGAACTTACACAATGTTGTATGCCTTTTATATCTCAATAAAGCTGGAAAAAGAAAACATTTAAAAAGTCAGCATTGCTTACAGAATCATATTATTTCCAATCACCTTAATAAGCTATGTTTGCAAAAGGAAAAAAAAAGTTATGTGCATCCTTCAAACCCATGGAAATTCCAGGCCATCCCGGCTCTAGGGGACTATGAATAAGGGAGCAGGGAGCTTCCTGAGACAGGCGTCTATGGCCTCCCCTGCTGCCCAACCTAACTACCCACCTCCTTTCCTGTGGATGATGACCCTGAACTTTGTGCCTCTTAGCACTTAGCTTCCTTCTCCATGCAGTTCTAATCATCATTTATTTTAGACTTTTCTCTGTTTTGTCTGTCAACCATTTTCTTCTGCCTTCTATATTTTATGTGATTAAACCAATTCTGACTTCCCTCTCGTTCTCTTTGGTGTGATATATCTAGTCTCATTTTTATTCAATAATATCATTTTTATGCATTTGGAGAGAAGAAAACTATGCTCGATCCTCCATCCTGAAATAGAAGTTTCCAGGAATCATTGGAAACTGGAAACCAGTTTAACAGACAAAAAGCGATTGCATAGAAAATAAAAGTACATCCATAGACAATAAAATATTATTTCACTAGACTATCTACCAGCTTTTTCTAGATTTTGTTTCTTTCCTTTGACTCTATTGTTTAAGCCCTCAGTTGGTCTTTGATAACCTTAAAACTAATTTGGATTCAGGCAGAAAGTACTCTGTCAGCAATCACCTGTTTGTGTATTCCTCCTATATATTTATTGCATTTTCGTTAGGTTTTTTCATTCTGTCTCCAATGACCATTCTCTTTATCTAGAAATAACATTGTTCGCCTTCACTATGTCTCTGTGGTTTCTGTCTTTTCATCTGTAATATTTCTCTATATTAATCCTTTTCTCCCACATCACAAGTGCAATTTTCATACAGTCTCTTCTGCTATAACTCATTCTAGCCCCAGAATGGAATGTGTACCTATTACTCATTTCTGCACATATTTTTTTTCAGGGAAAGTGTTAGAATCTTCTTTATCCATTTTAATTATTCCTATCCATCCAGACACAATGCATCTTGAATAAAATTCACAGTTATTTTTTGAAAAAAACTGTATTTTCTATTTTCATGTAATACAAGGTCATTTTAACAAGAAAAATCTCTTAAAAATAAGTCTTTCTCGAAATTGAGTTATTTGTAGTGAGGTGGATGGACCTAGAGTCTGTCATACAGAGTGAAGTAAAGAGGAAAACAAATGCCATATGCTAACACATATATATGGAATCAAAAAAAAAATGGTCATGAAGAACCTAGGGGCAAGATGGGAATAAAGATGCAGACCTACTGGAGAACAGACTTGAGGATATGGGGAGGGGGAAGGGTAAGCTGGGACAAAGTGAGAGAGTGGCATGGACATACATACACTACCAAAAATAAAATAGATAGCTAGTGGGAAGCAGCCGCATAGCACAGGGAGATCAACTCGGTGCTTTGTGACCACCTAGAGGGGTAGGAGAGGGAGGGTGGGTGGGAGGGAGGGAGACTCAAGAGGGAAGGGATACGGGAACATATGTATATGTATAGCTGATTCACTTTGTTATAAAGCAGAAACTAACACACCATTGTAAAGCAATTATACTCCAATAAAGATGTAAAAAAAAAAGTTGAAAACTTCAAAAAAAAATAAGTCTTTCTAAAACTGTAGATGAACACCTGAAATGTTCACAGATTTAAATTCTGCACCCTATATTTTTAGATTTTGTTTCTTTTTTTCTTTTTTTTTTCAACATCTTTACTGGAGTATAATTGCTTTACAATGTTGTGTTAGTTTCTGCTGTATAACAAAGTGAATCAGCTATATGCATATATATATATCCCCATATCCACTCTCTCTTGCATCTCCCTCCCCCCCCCACCCTATCCCATCCATCTAGGTGGTCACAAAGCACCGAGCTGATCTCCCTGTGCTATGCAGCTGCTTCCCACTAGCTATCTGTTTTACATTTGGTAGTGTATATATGTCCATGCGACTCTCTCACTTCATCCCAGCTTACCCTTCCCCCTCCCCGTGTCCTCAAGTCCATTCTCTATGTCTGCATCTTTATTCCTGTCCTGCCCTTAGGTTCATTAGAACCATTTTTTTTTTTTACATTCCATATATGTGTGTTAGCATATGGCATTTGTTTTTCTCTTTCTGACTTACTTCACTCTGTGTGACAGACTCTAAGTCCATCCACTTCACTACAAATAACTCAGTTTCACTTCTTTTTATGGATGAATAATATTCCATTTTATATATGTGCCACATCTCCTTTATCCATTCCTTTGTCTATGGACACTTAGGTTGCTTCCATGTCCTGGCTATTGAAAATAGTTCTGCAATGAACATTGTGGTATATGACTCTTTTTGAATTATGGTTTTCTCAGGGTATATGCCCAATAGTGGGACTACTGGGTCATATGGTAGTTCTATTTTTAGTTTTTTAAGGAACCTCCATACTGTTCTCCATAGTGGCTATATCAATTTACATTCCCACCAACAGTGCAAGAGGGTTCCCTTTTCTTCAGACCGGTGTGAGGTGGTACCTTATTGTAGTTTTGATTTGCATTACTCTAATGATTAGTAATGTTGACCATCCTTTCATGTGTTTGTTGGCCATCTGTATATCTTCTTTGGAGAAATGTCTGTTTAGGTCTTTTGCCCATTTTTGGATTGGGTTGTTTGTTTTTTTGATATTGACCTGCATGAATTGCATGTAAATTTTGGAGATGAATCCTTTGTCAATTGCTTCATTGGCAAATATTTTCCCCCAGTCTGAGGGTTGTCTTTTCTTCTTGTTTATGGTTTCCTTTGCTGTGCAAAAGCTTTTAGGCTTCATTAGGTCCCATGTGTTTATTTTTGTTTTTATTTCCATTTCTCTAGGAGGTGGGTCAAAAAAGATCTTGCTGTGATTTATGTCATAGAGTGTTCTGCCTATGTTTTCCTCTAAGAGTTTGATAGTGTCTGGCCTTACATTTAGGTCTTTAGTCCATTTTGAGTTTATTTTTGTGTATGGTGTTAGGAAGTGTTCTAATTTCATTGTTTTACATATAGCTGTCCAGTTTTTCACACCAATTATTGAAGAGGCTGTCTTTTCTCCATTGTATACTCTTACCTCCTTTATCAAAGATAAGGTGACCATATGTGCTTGGGTTGCTCTCTGGGCTTTCTATCCTGTTCCATTGATCTATATTTCTGTTTTTGTGCCAGTACCATACTGTCTTGATTACTGTAGCTTTGTAGTATAGTCTGAAGTCCGGGAGCCTAATTCCTCCAGCTCCGTTTTTCCTTCTCAAGATTGCTTTGGCTCTTCGGGGTCTTTTGGGTTTCCAACAAATTGTAAAATCTTTTGTTCCAGTTCTGTGAAAAATGCCATTGGTAGTTTGATATGGATTGCACTGAATCTGTAGATTGCTTTAGGTAGTATAGTCATTTTCACAATTTTGATTCATCCAATCCAAGAACATGGTGTATCTTTTCATCTGTTTCTATCATCGTTAATTTCTTTCATCAGTGTCTTATAGTTTTCTGCATACAGGATTTTTGTCTCCTTAGGTAGGTTTATTCCTGGGTATTTTATACTTTCTGTTGCAATGGTAAATGAGAGTGTTTCCTTAATTTCTATTTCAGATTTTTCATCATTAGTGTATAGGAATGCAAGAATTTTGTGTGCATTAATTTTGTATCCTGCTACTCGACCAAATTCATTGATGAACTCTAGTAGTTTTCTGGTAGCATGTTTAGGATTCTCTATGTATAGTATCATGTCATCTGCAAACAGTGACAGTTTTACTTCTTTTCTGATTTGGATTCCTTTTTCTTCTCTGATTGCTGTGGCTAAAACTTCCAAAACTATGTTGAATAATGGTGAGAGTGGGCAACCTTGTCTTGTTCCTGATCTCAGAGGAAATGGTTTCAGTTTTTCACCATTGAGAATTATGTTGGCTGTGGGTTTGTCATATATGACCTTTATTATGTTGAGGTAGGTTCCCTCTGTGCCTACTTTCTGGAGATTTTTTATAATGTATGTTGAATTTTGTCAAAAGATTTTTCTGCATCTATTGAGATGATCATTATGGTTTTTCTCCTTCAGTTGGTTAATATGGTGTTTCACATGATTGATTTGTGTATATTGAAGAATCCTTGCATTACTGGGATAAACCCACTTGATCATGGTGTATGATCCTTTTAATGTGCTGTTGGATTCTATTTTCTAGTATTTTGTTGAGTATTTTTGCATCTCTTTCATCAGTGATATTGGCCTTGTTTTCTTTCTTTGTGACATCTTTGTCTGGTTTTGGTATCAGGGTGATGGTGGCCTCGTAGAATGAGTTTGGGAGTGTTCTTCCCTCTGTTATATTTTGGAAGACTTTGAGAAAGGTAAGTGTTAGCTCTTCTCTAAATGTTTGATAGAATTCACCAGTGAAGCCATCTGGTGCTGGGCTTTTGTTTGCTGGAAGATTTTTAATCACAGTTTCAATTTCAGTGCTTGTGATTGGTCTGTGTATATTTTGTATTTCATCCTGGTTCAGTCTCAGAAGGTTGTGCTTTTCTATGAATTTGTCCATTTCTTCCAGGTTGTCCATTTTATTGGCATAGAGTTGCTTGTAGTATTCTCTCATGATCCTTTCTATTTCTGCAATGTCAGTTGTCACTTCTCCTTTTTCATTTCTAATTCTGTTGATTTGAGTCTTCTCCCTTTTTTTCTTGATGAGTCTGGCTAAGGGTTTATCAATTTTGTTTATCTTCTCAAGAACCAGCTTTTAGTTTTATTGATCTTTGCTATTGTTTCCTTCATTTTTCATTTATTTCTGATCTGATCTTTATGATTTCTTTCCATCTGCTAACTTTGGGGTTTTTTTGTTCTTCTTTCTCTGATTGCTTTAGGTGTAAAGTTAGGTTGTTTATTTGAGATGTTTCTTGTTTCTTGAGGTAGGATTTTATTGCTACAAGCTACCCTCTTAGAACTGCTTTTGCTGCATCCTATAGGTTTTGGGTCGTCATGTTTTCATTGTCATTTGTTTCTAGGTATTTTTTGATTTCCTCTTTGGTTTCTTCAGTGATCTCTTGTTTATTTAAGAGTGTATTGTTTAGCCTTCATGTGTTTCTATTTTTTACAGTTTTTTTCCTGTAATTGATATCTTGTCTCATAGTGTTGTGGTCAGAAAAGGTACTTGATACGATTTCAGTTTTCTTAAATTTAGCAAGGCTTGATTTGTGACCCAAGATATAGTCTGTCCTGGAGAATATTTCATGTGCACTTGAGAAGAAATTGTATTCTGTTGTTTTTGGATGGAATGTCCTATAAACATCAATTAAGTCCATCTTGTTTAATGTATCATTTAAAGCTTGTGTTTCCTTGTTTATTTTCATTTTGGATGATCTGTCCATTGGTGAAAGTGGGGTGTTAAAGTCCCCTACTATGATTGTGTTATTGTTGATTTCCCCTTTTATGGCTGTTAGCATTTGCTTTATGTATTGAAGTGCTTCTATGTTGGGTGCATATATATTTACAATTGTTATATCTTCTTCTTGGATTGATCCCTTGATCATTATGTAGTGTCCTTCTTTGTCTCTCGTAATAGTCTTTATTTTAAAGTCTATTGTGTCTGATATGAGAATTGCTACTGCAGCTTTCTTTTGATTTCCATTTGCATGGAATATCTTTTTCCATTCCCTCACTTTCAGTCTGTATGTGTCCCTAAGTCTGAAGTGGGTCTCTTGTAGACAGCATATGTACCAGTCTTGTGTTTGTATCCATTCAGCCAGTCTACGTCTTTTGGTTGGAGCATAATCCATTTACATTTAAGGTAGTTATCAATAGGTATGTTCCTATTACCGTTTTCTTAATGGTTTTGGGTTTGTTATTGTAGGTCTTTTCCTTCTCTTGTTTCCTGCCTAGAGAAGTTCCTTTAGCATTTGTTGTAAAGCTGGTTTGGTGATTCTGAATTCTCTTAACTCTTGCTTGTCTGTAAAGGTTTTAATTTCTCCATCGAATATGAATGAGATCCTTGCTGGGCAGAATAATCTTGGTTGTAGCCTTTTCCCTTTTATCACTTTAAATGTGTCCTGCCACTCCCTTCTGGCTTGCAGAGTTTCTGCTGAAAGATCAGCTGTTACCCTCATGGGGATTCCCTTGTATGTTATTTGTTGCTTTTCCCTTGCTGCTTTTAATATTTTTTCTTTCTATTTAATTTTTGATAGTTTGATTAATATGTGTCTTGGGATGTTTCTTCTTGGATTTATCCGTATGGGAGTCTCTGTGCTTCCTGGACTCGACTGACTCTTTCCTTTCCCATGTTAGGGAAGTTTTCAACTATAATCTCTTCAGATATTTTCTCAGTACCTTTATTTTTCTCCTCTTCTTCTGAGACCCCTATAATTCGAATGTTGGTGTGTTTAATGTTGTCCCAGAGGTCTCTGAGACTGTCCTCAATTCTTTTCATTCTTTTTTCTTTATTCTGCTCCCTGGCAGTTATTTCCACCATTTTATCTTCCAGCTCACTTATCTGTTCTTCTGCCTCAGTTATTCTGCTATTGATTCCTTCTAGAGTATTTTTAACTTCAGTTATTGTGTTGTTCATCACTGTTTGTTTGCACTTTACCTCTTTTAGATCCTTGTTAAACGTTTCTTGTATTTTCTCTATTCTGTTTCTGAGATTTTGGATTATCTTTACTATCATTACTCTGAATTCTTTTTCAGGTAGGTTGCCTATTTTGTCTTCATTTATTTGGTCTTGTAGGTTTTTGCCTTGCTCTTTCGTCTGTAACATTTTTTTGTCATTTCATTTTTTTTGATGGGTGGTGCTGTATTCCTGTCTTACTGGTTGTTTGGCCTGAGGCATCCAGCACTGGAGTTTTCAGGCAGTTGGATAAAGGTGGGTCTTGGTGCTGAGATTCGGCCCTCCAGGAGGCCTCACTCTGATTAATATTCCCTGGTGTCTGAGGTTCTCTGTTAGTCCAGTGGTTTGGACTCAGAGCTCCCACAACAGGAGCTCGAGCCTGACCTCCAGCCTAGCAACCAAGATCCCACAAGCTGCATGGTGTGGTACACACACAAAAACAAAAGAAGGAAAGAAAGAAAAAAAGGAGCAGTACAATATCAAAGAATAAAAAGCAAAATAAAATTAGAAAGATCAAAATATATTAGGGGCTTCCCTGGTGGCGCAGTGGTTGAGAGTCCGCCTGCCGATGCAGGGGACACGGGTTCGTGCCCCGGTCCGTGAAGATCCCACATGCCACGGAGCGGCTAGGCCTGTGAGCCATGGCCGCTGGGCCTGTGCGTCCGGAGCCTGTGCTCCGCAGCGGGAGAGGCCACAACAGTGAGAGACCCACATACCACAAAAAAAAATAAAAATAAAAATAAAAAATATATTAGGAAAACTAGAAATATGATTGAAACAACTGCAACAAGGTAGAATAAAACCACAAGAGAAAAAAAATGGGGGTTCGGAGGGAACAAGCCAAAAGGAGAGAACAATAAAGTATAAAGAATAAAATAAAATCAGAAAAATAAAAGATTTATTAGGAAAAATAAAAATATAAATGAATCAATAAGAATGAATCAACAAGGTAAAACAGAGCCCAAATGTAAAAGAGGAAAAAAGAAAAAAAAAGCCTTGCTAATAGGTGTGGAATTTAGGTAAGGGGTGGAACTTAGGCAGTGGTGGGGTTTAGGGTGGGGCAGGACCTAGGCGGGTGGGGGGGTGATGTTTGAGCGTGGGGCGGGGCCTCTGCTTAGGACCTGCGTGGAAGGGGAGAGGCAGCACGTTGGAAGGAGAGCCTGTGGAGTGTGGAGTTCTGGAGTTTGGAGGTGGGGCCCTGAGTGAGGGTGTGTGGGTGGGGTTTAGGCCCAGCGTGTTGGAGGGGGTCTCAGAGGGGGTCTCCGAGTGTAGAGGTGGGGCCCTGGGTGGGAGTGTAGGGGCGGGGCTTCGGCTCTGCACGGCAGGAGGGAGGCTCAGAGGACAGAGGACGAGGCCTGGGGGCCCAACAAGCTCCGGGTGCCTAAGTGGACAGGGAAGGCATTGGCCACGTTCCGTTCTGTTCCTCTGTGCCCCTCCCCCATCACTCCCAGGGTCTCCTCCATCGCTGCTGGACCCCTATCCATAGGTGGGTCCTGCTGGATGTAGGAATTCCTCCCCTCCCCCAGCCGCCCCTCAGGAGTGCTGTTCCCGTAGGTCTGGCCTTCACATTTGCTCCCCCTTCCCTCCCTCCCACTCCCTCAGGACCCATGCATCTGGAGGGGGCCTAGGTGGGCAGAGGATCATACCTGGCAGCTCAGCAGGTTCCTGGGGGCCCAAGTGGGCAGGGGAAACCTGGCCACGCTCCCTTTTGATCTTCTGCCCTCCCAGTCGTCCCCCAATTTCCCCCTTCGGGCGTGGGATCCCTTCCCCTCCCCAGCCTCCCCTCAGGGACGCCAGTCCTGTCCCGCCTCCACTTCTCCTCCCCTCACTCCCCCCACACTCCACATCCTACCCAGTTGCTGGGGGTTCCTCCCGTCCCCTGAGGTGTCCGTGGTCCCCCACCGGTGCCTGGTAAGTGCCCTAGTTGTGCAGAGACGAGAATTCCACGTCCTCCTAGTCTGCCATCTTGACTCCGCCCCTGATTATTTTCTAATATATTCTTTCTGTAGTACTTATTTCTCTTTTTTTATTTTAAAGCATTCTCAAACTAACAGAAGATTTGCAAGTATAGCACAAACTATTTTTTTGCCCAAACCACTTGAAAGTAAGTTGTTGACCTGATGCCCCAATACTTGGGTGTATCATGCCAAAAAGAACATTATCTTAGGTAACCACAGTCTAATCACTGAAACAAGCAAATTAACATGGATATATTGCTACCATCTAATTTGTAGGCTCCCATTCAAATTTTATCAACTATCTAAATAATGGCTTCATAGCAAAAGAATCCGGTTTAGAATCATGTCTTGTGTTTTACGGGTCATTTCTCATTGTCTCCTTCAGTCCGAACAGAGCCTCATTGTTCCTATGACTGTCATGATCTTGGCATTTAAAAAGATATTATTATTCCTTTATTTAACAGAATGTTCCTCGATTTGCATTAGTCTCATGTTTCCTCGTGATTCAATTTAGGTAATGCATCTTGATAGGAATATCACAGCAGTGATGCTGTGTTCTAATTGCATCTTTTTAGGTTGTGGATGATGTTAATTTTTTACCAAGACTGATGATGTTCACTTTGATTAACTGGCTAAGTTGGTGTCTGCCAGAATGTATCTATATACATACACATATGAGCATAAATAAACATACACATATATGCATAAGTATACATAGATATACACACATATGTATATACACACACACATATATTCATTTAGATCTATGTATTTAATTCTCTATCTGCTGAAAACCATGAGTTCTCCCTGGTATCTCTACTACCATAGGTTTATTCTAGTTTCTGAGTCTCCATATTTTAACTCCCTCATTTGACAGTAAGGCTCCCATTATCCTTAATATAATTACATATTTGATCAATACGTAATGAATCTCCCTTGTCTGCTGCCACTCCCTCTCCTGCACAAATTCCTCAGGGTCCTGTTCAAACTCTCACTCCCCATGCAAGGCAGCCCCACTCAGGCTTCAACACCCCATGCTGTGAAATCCTTCCCCGCTGATGTCCTTCTCACCACACTCCCCACAGCCATCCCCAGCGCGGAAGCCTTTCTTGTACTGCCCAAGAGAATGGCTTTCGGCTACATTTTCAAGAAGGAAAGGGAAGAATAAATTGGATCCTATTTTTATAACATAAATTTCAAACCTTTTTTCAAGTATCTAAAAAATAATCTAAAATATGGATTTACAGCAATCAAATATGCTTTTGTCAATTAAAAAATAAATATCTTTCCTCATGACCTGACTACATAAATATATATATTTATCTAAAATAAAAACAAATCACTAAACAGATTTTTTTGAAATTTAGTGTTTTGATTGCATTCTATGTCTTTCGAAAGGGTGTGGCTTTAAAGCAACATTACATTAAAAGTTTTTTAGAGTCATTTTCATGAACACTTGGGTTATTTTTTGTCTCTATGTTTATTTGCTCTAGATTTGCCTGGTGAACAATTTTTCCCCAACATGAATAACAATAATGTAACTGCCAAGGCTTTGCACTGTACTTTGCCATTTTGCCTTTGTCCATCTCTGAGCTTAAAAGCCTTGTTCTGTTTCTTTTTTTATTTTTATTTTTTGCGATACGCGAGCCTCTCACCGTTGCGGCCTCTCCCGCCGCGGAGCACAGGCTCCAGACGCGCAGGCCCAGTGCCCACGGCCCATGGGCCCAGCCGCTCCGCGGCACGTGGGATCCTCCCGGACCGCGGCACCAACCCGTGTCCCCTGCATCGGCAGGCGGACCCTCAACCGCTGCGCCACCAGGGAAGCCCCATGTTCTGTTTCTTTAAGAGGCATCTAAAAGAAGACATGCTGCTGAAAACATCTGCAACTACTGTCATTTGCTTTTCAGGCCAATGATGGCTAAGGCAGTGAACAATTTTAAAGCACAATTTGCCATATGGATGCTATAGCAGTTATTTGCTCTGTTGCTAAACATAGCAGTATATTAGATGGATATAACAGTTTTTTGCTTTGGCACAGAGAAGTACCAGATTGACCAATGACTGCTAAACAGGTGCTGTCTGTAATGGCAATAGAAGATTTACAATCCTCTCTGAGCTTCATTCCCTACAAAATTTTTGAATATATAATATATATTAATAGTGAGGGTAGAAAGACTACTCCAAGACTGCACCCCTGATCTGATATGGATCAGAATCTTAAAGTGTAGAATATACTGCCTTATAAACTGTATCCACTTCATTCCTTGTACTCTATCTCCACTGTCACTGTCCTTGGTCAGGGCCATTGTATTTCCCATCTAAACTGTTACAATAAATTCCTGTTTTCTCTATGTTTAAGCTTTTGCTATCCATTCAACCATTCACCATGTTGTGTTGGTTTACTACACTCTCATGAACAAGAATCTGTAAAGACTCCTTCATGTTCATAAAGTAAATTCCAAATACCTTGGTATTACATTGAAGAAATTCTATGATCTAGCCCAAGACTATCTTTAAAAAGAGTAGACTTTATTTCCAAATTGCTTCATACCTTAATCTATTTTAAATTTCTTTAAAATAAAATTCTATATATGTATATGTATTTTATATATATATAATATATATATATATATATATATCTCATGTGAGTATATATCTTATATGTATATCTTTCAAGTGAGTGCTCTATTTTTCAAATTTGAAATTAAAGTTTGGTGCCTGAATCCAATTCACCTTTCCTTATGCTGAAGAAGAGAATACATACAAATAAGTAGTAAAATGGAGACTAAATAGCACTTTTGTATGTCCTAATAACCAGGTGAGGAACACGTGTGATAACTGATGGATTAGACAGTAAAGCTTAGGGCAGGCTGACTTTCTGACCTTAGGAAGAGTTTTCTGCACCTGATGGGAGGCATTGGAGAAGCAAGGGCTGGAGTCTGGTTCATACAGTGTGAGGCATCATGTTCCCAACTGCTAGTGAAAGCCTAAAGTAGCCCCCTCTCCTGGGACTATTGCTCTTCTATGGAAACATGTTATTTTAGGGAGAAAACAAATGCATCAGAGGAGTCCTCCTCCTAGCACAGTACTTCATATTGCTCCCTTTCAGAACCTTTCTGGAATCATTAGGATGTGCTGTACAGCACCTGCTCTCAGGGGACCCTGAAATGCATCAGAACAGACATTACTAACTTCAGGTCACTGAAGCCTATGCTGAATTTTCACCTTCATCCTATTTTTCACCAATATTGTCTGTAATTCTAAGCATAATGATTAAATTTAGAAGATGAGACTAAAAAATAAAAGCTCTGCCCCTTGCTGAATTAAAATAAGAAATTCATCCCCCCGCTTCTCTTTATTCCAGCTTCAGCCAAAGAGATCACAGTCAGATAGAGCTGGCAGTTGTGTAGCAGCAGCTTCTTACAGGGCCATGTTTCCCCAACATGGATGTACCTCTAGCTTCATTTTACTGGAAGATGAATTAACCCAATACTAAAACGTTTGCGTTTTCCCTCCTCCAATGGATTTGAGTCAATGACAGAATATGTCTTGAGGGAAAAGATATTCCCCAGATTCATGTTGCTGTTAACAGCAAACGAAAATAGCAGAATTTTAGAGTTCTCAAGAAGAAAGAGAATAGCCTAGAGAATATCAAAGATTGGCTTTTAGTTTTTCAAGATTCCAGTCAGGCTGTGTATATATTTTAGAATTCACCACCTTAGACTTACATTAAGTAAAAAAAAAAAAATATATATATATATATATACACACACACACACACACACACACACACACACACACACACACGTATCTTCTAACAGTTAATTGTGACTTCATACTTCTCTTATGGTGGGATAAAATAATCGTGGAGTACAATACCTGTGCTTTCTCGTCTCTTACGTGGTGACAAGACATTTCTATCATCCTACACATTTTAAAAAAATTGTTAATATTTAGAAATAACATTTTGAAAAAACGTTTTTTAAAGTTAAAAAAGAAACCCATTCTATTAGTAATAACTAATTATAGCACCTCCAGGATTCAGAACTTTTATGAGGTTTTCTTAAATGTCCATCCTTTATATTTCAAACAATGTAGCCTCTGTATCTGTTTGAATGTTATGTTCTAGGCATCTTGACGCAATAGAATTTGGGCTCTTTCTAAGTACATAACAGCCACCATGTTTTGTTAGCAGGTTGACCAAATTTATAATAGTCAACTCTCTTATTAAAATAAATAGCTTTGCATTTTTAATGTTCTAAGTCCTGACTCCCGTCTCTCATTTTCTCTATCTCTAATAAAACCCCAATTCACTTTAGTCCTATGGTCTAATGGCCACAGCTGTTTCCTACTCTGGAATTTCTTATGTTGCACATCTGAATTATGTAGCTAGCTTTTAAAAATACCAGTGCCTTGGTTGCATGTCATACCAACTAAATTAGAAGGTAAGAATCATGTATCAATCTTTTTTAAAGATCACCAGGCGATTTCAATGTACATAGAATTCATAGGCCTATGGATAGACTTTATTTTTTTATTTTATTTATTTATTATTATTATTATTATTTTTTGCGGTACGCGGGCCTCTCACTGATGTGGCCTCTCCCGTTGCGGAGCACAGGCTCCAGACGCGCAGGCTCAGCGGCCATGGCTCACAGGCCCAGCCGCTCCGCGGCATGTAGGATCTTCCTGGACCGGGGCACGAACCCGTGTCCCCTGCATCGGCAGGTGGACTCTCAACCACTGCGCCACCAGGGAAGCCCTAGACTTTACTTTTAAATAATTTTTTTGTTTTTTTTTTTCTGTACCTCATTCTGGCAAGATAAATGCTATCAGAAAATGAGTAGAAAAGCAAAGATGAAACTTGTGCACCAGTAATTAAGTAAATGTAAATTAAAACCTTGAGTGATAAGCTATCTTAACTAATGAAACCGTTTTTTTAAAGAATAAAAATATTGGTACAAAGAGAACATCCCTTTTATGTTGACAAAGGATCAAGAATCAGAATGGCTTTGGACCTTTCAACAGCAATACTAGAAAATAGAAGCTACTGAAGAAAAGTCTTTAAAATTCAGAAGAAAAAACAATTTCCAGCCTAAAATGTGGTACCAAATCTAGGTGTTAATTAAGTGTGAGGGCATAAAAAAGAACATTTGTAAACAAGCAAGTTCTGAAAAGCTTCACATCGTTATGCATCATTTCTCAAAAAATTACTGAAGGACATGTTCCACTAGGAATGGGGACCATGAAAAGAGGTCCCACAAAGGAGAAGGATGAGCATCTCCAGTAGGAGGATTATGGGAAAGCATAAGATGACTGCTGTGCTCCAGGACAACAAATCTAGAATGGAGTAAGCCTGATGGAAGAGAAAGTTAATAGAGTATCTGATGAGTCTGATACAGAAACACAGTTTAGACGTTTCAGAACTTGTGCATAAGTTAATGATACCTATGGAGGAAACTATGTGAAATATATAAAACAATTATCGACCTCAGGAACATGTTCTGCAGGAAAGAGTGATCATAGTATATTATATGGTTAGTTGGAGGTAACATTTACCTTGTCATAATAAAGTAAAAAGTGAATAGTGATCTAACAACAGTGACAATGTAGCTGTATTTGGGTAATGGGAGGACAGAAAAGAGGTGTAAGGTAGCAGGGGTGGGAATAAGGTGTGAAAGAAAGCGAAATCCTTACCTTCTGCTGTGGCCGTCAGAACATATGTCTAAAATGAAAACATCTAAAGGAGTAAAATAAACTTATTGTTCAGAGAAATTGAGGTAAACATCCAAAGAGTTGTTTAAATGAGTTGAAGTGATCATCTCCAGGGAGGGATTAAATGGGGGTATAGGGGAAGGGGCTGCTGTCTTTTTTTGTAGCAAACCTTGTAAAATTAAGTGACTCAATTATGTTCATGTAAAAACAAACAAAATAAATTAGGCTTAGATATCAGCTTTTGTGTGTGATTTTATCTGACTAGCTTAGGCAGAGATTAACTGAGTTATTTTAACCCCTACCACACAATATTTCAGTGTTTTTTACTTGTATAGCTATCAAGTCTAATGACAAAGCTTTATAGCCAGATAATGAAATGCTTTGAATTCTTTTTTTTTTTAAACTACAAATTAGAGGCATGGAGCTACTTGAAAATATTTTAGATCAGTATCTAAACAGCTTTTCTGTTTTAATCTCTTTTTCAGGCTCTCCAGTTAATGTCACGTGCAACATATTCATAAACAGCTTTGGTTCGATCGCTGAGACAACCATGGTAAGTAGGCATGTTGACTTCATAATGAATTTCACACTGGGGTAGTTTGTAATCATGTTCATGGCAATTTTTCTGCTGGTAATATGTAATTGAAAGCCAAAATTCATATAGTGAGATTTTAAAAGATAAACTTAATAGTATAATTAAATTACAATCAACTGCAGTCAATGTTTCATTTGGAGATGGTTAGTGAAAACAAGATTGATTTTTCCCATTTCAGTAACTAAATATTAGATCTCAAATTAAAACTAAAACTTTACCTTATGAATTATTTATTTATTGTCAATGTTCTTTAATAAGCAGACATAAGCATAGGAGTAAATAATGTCACATTTAATTATTTTGTATACTTATAAATGTGTTTATAATGTTATTTTAAGTATTCTGATTACCTTTCCAAATGAATATAATATTTGATCAAATATCATAACTATTTTGCAAATTGTGGTATATGCTTTAATTTAACTGAACTCACTGAACTGAGACTTCATCACTGTGTAATTGAGAACATTTTACATAATCAAGTTATTAAAGCTAAAATATTATCATTTCCAAACCAAATGTATTCTGTTTCGAATTTTATAACTTTCTCTAAAGATCATGTTGTATCTTTTCTTTGCCTTATAGTTTTCATTGTACATTTTAGCTAAAATAAAATAGACACATGAACCACTGAATATTTGTAAGATTGTTTAGCCAGAACTTTTAATTAATTAATTAAATTTTATTTTTTATTATTTTTAGGAACTTTTTTTAAAAATTGAAACTATGTATTGTGGTTCTTAAATTACCTAGAATTATACTCCATTCCTAAATTTAGCAAGTATAATGTGCATTAATTTTCAAAGTTGATTTTAGCTAAAATAAGATATGAAAAGCTTAAAGATTTATTAGCTTCTAAAGCCATTATTAAGTAAGAGAATTATTCTTATTTTACATATATCAGAATGACTTGATAATGAATTTTCTAAGGAAAAATCTAATATGTAAATTATTATGTGGGAGGCTGTGTAGATTTGTGTGTGTGTGTGTGTGTGTGTGTGTGTGTGTGTGTGTGTGTGTGTGTATAGAGGATCTTTCTCAACTGGAAGAGACTTTATTCAGGCACCACTTTTTAAAAATGCTGTTTTCCTCATGTATGCAATATTTAGTCATTTAGCAGCATCTCTGTGGTTCTATTCAAACTCAATATACTATAATTACAATAAAAGCCTCAGTGGAGAAGTACTGAACTCATTTTGGGGGCATTATATAGAATTATCTTCACTGCAGTATACAAATAAACACTAATGTGTGTACCTGTGTGCAAACACAGAGGAAATGACATGATTTGCTAGTATAAGCACAGTGTGGTTCTGGTGCAGTTTTGACCCTGAAGTCACTATAATCCTGTTTCAGAAGTTGACATATTCTGGATTCTGTTTGAATATTTGGTCCTGATTCTTTTTTTTTTAGGATGCTCATATGACTTTTATTTATTTATTCTGGTCCTGATTTATTCCCTGTATTTATACAGACCCAATTCAAATCATATTTATAGACAAAGGAATCTCTACTGGATTTTTTTCTACCTAGACCTCCCAAATTATATTTCTAGCCCTGACAACTTCCTCATTTTAATTGCTACTATACAACACTGTATCATCCTGAAAGCCTGGACATATGCTTATACTTTCTCTTTTGCAAGATCATTTCCGTGAAACAGTTTCAACAGCAATAGTTGGAAAGGTTTCTAGCCTGACTTGTCTTTGTGGGGTGGAGGAAGGGATTTGGAAAAAAGAGAAGACATGGTTGGATTTCCTCATTAAAACCTCAAAGATTGTCATGTTCCTGAAGGTTGCTGCTTTTTATGACATAGTTCATCAGTCTAGCACTAAGTGTTTATAACACACACTCCATAGGATGATGACTACATCTGCTAAATTTCTTACCTTTAATAATTTTAGACAGACTTCCTTTGCAGAATAATATTATGCCAGAAGCTTGCAGAATATTGCAAATACACCCTCCCAGGGACCCTCACTCAGTTTTATTTCCCTTCTACAGCATAGAAATCCTTTCCATTCCTTCATCTTCCATCATAATGTATCCTTTTGAAATCATTTTTAGCATCTATCACTTGCTTCTTCAGAGTCACAAGCAGCATCAATGAACATTAATCAAACACCCCAGAGGTAAAGTATTATAAAATTAACTAAGTCCACCTTGATATCTTTCTTTTTAACCTTCCAGACTCATAAACATGTGACATTATTTCTGTTCACATAATCAGATTCAATATTTGTAAAAAATTTTACTGGTATCAGATAGGATAGCTGCAATATGGTGTCCATCTACATAGGCATAGAGAAAATTCAATTTTTTTTTTATCTTAAGAATCAAAATATTTTGCTACCACTTGATTACTCTGATGTATTTTATTCATAGTTTCCACCATCACAGCTCTGCAACTAAACTTTACCCCATTGTTTTACTTGCCATAGTATTAAGTTAATTTATTTTTACAAAATCTTGCATTTATTTTTTTAACATTCACATTTTTTATACGAATATACTTAATTTTGTTCTTACAATACAAATAACTGAATTCAACTGAAACAATGTATTAAATTGAGAGGATGGAATTTAAATTACTTGTAATCATTAATGGATATCTTTGCATCTGAGAATTTATATCTAATATAAAAGTGAATAATTCTCCCAATCTTTATATCTTTGCTTAACAGAGATCTTAACCATGCTTAGTGTCTTCGTTGACCAACTATATTATGCTCCCTCTACTGGTCTAGTTTCTAACCTATTGTATCTCTCCCCATTTTAAAATAAGCTTTAGTCCCATTTGAGGTAATTATTTGATTCTTGAGAAAATATCTCTAGTAGATATTCTACTTTAGCCATTTTTTGAAAATTAAGTTAATTTGAATCTTTAACATATTTTGCATCTTCTTCTTGCACCAACTTTGTTTTTCTTAATATTTATGTGCATTTTTTCCCCAATAGCTTAAGCACAAATTTCTTTTTAACTGTTAAACTCATCCTTTCCCAGTGTTTGTCTAATTAACTTAATGTAGTGCCAACCATTCTCACTTGAGTACAATTTTATTATTCTTGACATATAGTCATCAAAAATTTTCTATGTATGTTGTGGAAATTCTAAACTTAACTAATTTCCCTCACATTTGAATCATACGTCATTATATATAATGGGGTTCTCTAAGGATTTGTTTAGCCTCCATTACCCCAAGTTCACATTCTTCTTCAGCAGATGATGATTCAACAACTGTTGGAAACCACAGTTCTTAAAAAGATTAAATTAAAAATAAAAACTGGTTTACCATCATCAGTCACTCTTCCATTTTGCAACATGGCCTTGGTGAGAGAGGTGCGTCTATCCTGTCTTTTAAAATGGTGGTGACAAAAGGAACATAATTTTTTTTATTGTTACAATGAGGTGAAGCTTAATATCTCCACATTAAGTGACTCTCAGTAATCGTACTCCTGCAAACCTGTGGTGAGTTGTGGATAAGGATTATATTCTGGGGTGACAGCATTTGTAAGTTGGACTTTTTTAAAAAAAATTCATATGTAACTATATAACAGTTAGGGTGTGTATATAGAGCTGTATTTCAAAGTGGATATATTGTCATAACGTCCTATCTTCAGCAAACAGATGGCTCTCCATCTTGTCACACATATGCTGGAGAGAGAATTGCTCTGCTGTGTGCCTTAAGTCAATATTTACTCAATGAACCATGACTTTTCACCAGAGCCCATAGAATAAATTATTTTTACAAAATAAAAACAATAAAGGTAGGGAGAGACTTTCAAGATGGCAGAGGAGTAAGACATGGAGATCACCTTCCTCCCCACAAATACATCAGAAATACATCTACATGTGGAATAACTCCTACAGAACACCTACTGAACGCTGGCAGAAGACCTCAGACCTCCCAAAAGGCAAGAAACTCCCCACGTACCTGGGTAGGGCAAAAGAAAAAAGAAAAAACAGAGACAAAAGAATAGAAACAGGACCTGCATCTCTGGGAGAGAGCTGTGAAGGAGGCAAAGTTTCCACACACTAGGAAGCCCCTTCACTGGTGGAGACGGGGTAATGGGAGGGAAGCTTCGGAGCCACGGAGGAGAGCCCAGCAACAGGGGTGCAGAGGGCAAAGTGGAGAGATTCCCGCACGGAGGATCGGTGCCAACTAGCACTCACTAGCCCGAGAGGCTTGTCTGCTCACCCACAAGGGTGGGTGGGGGCTGGGAGCTGAAGCTTGGGCTTCGGAGGTCAGATCCCAGGTAGAGGACTGGGGTTGGCTGTGTGAACACAGCCTTAAGGGGGCTAGTGCACCACAGCTAGCCGGGAGGGAGTCCGGGAAAAAGTCTGGACCTGCCTAAGAGGCAAGAGACCATTCATTGTTTCAGGGTGAGCGAGGACAGGGGATTCAGAGCACCGCCTAAATGAGCTCCAGAGACGGGTGCGAGCCACGGCTATCAGTGCGGACCCCAGAGACGGGCATGAAATGCTAAGGCTGCTGCTGCAGCCACCAAGAAGCCTGTGTGCGAGCACAGGTCACTCTCCACACCTCCCCTCCCGGAGCCTGTGCAGCCCACTACTGCCAGGGTCCCGTGATCCAGGGACAACTTCCCTGGGAGAGCACACGGTACACCTCAGGCTGGTGCAACGTCACGCCGGCCTCTGCTACTGCAGACTCGCCCTGCATTCCATGCCCCTCCCTCCCCCTGACCTGAGTGAGCCAGAGCCCCCAAATCAGCTGCTACTTTAACCCCATCCTGTGTGGCGGTGGGGGAATAGATGCCCTCAGGTGACCTGTGACCTACATGCAGAGGCAGGGCCAAATCCAAAGCTGAACCCCAGGAGCTGTGCGAACAAGGAAGAGAAAGAGAATCTCTTCCAGCAGCCTCAGGAGCAGTGGATTAAATCCCCACAATCAACTGATGTACCCTGCATCTCTGGAATACATGAATAGACAACGAATCATTCCAGTGTTGAGGCAGTGAACTTTGGGAGCAACTGTAGACTTGGGGTTTGCTTTCTGCATCTAATTTATTTTTGGTTTTATGTTTATCTCAGTTTTGTATTTAGAGTTTATTATCATGGGAGATTTGTTTATTGATTTGGTTGCTCTCTTTCTTTTTTTTTTAAATAAAAAAAATATATTTCCTTTTTCTCTTTTTCTGACTGTGTATTTGTATGCTTCTTTGTGTGATTTTGTTTGTATAGCTTTGCTTATACCATTTGTCCTAGGGTTTTTTTTGGATTTTTTTTTTTTTGGTATAGTTTTTAGCACTGGTTATCATTGGTGGATTTGTTTTTTGGTTTGGTTGCTTTCTTCTTTCTTTTCTTCTGTCTTTTTTATTACTTTTTAGTTTTTTAATCTTTTAAATTTTTTATTTTAATAGCTTTCTTTTCCCTTTTCCTTCTTTCTTCCTTTCTTTCTTTCTTTCTCCCTTTTTTTCTGAGCCATGTGGCAGACAGTGTTTTGGTGCTCTGGCCAGGTGTCAGGCCTGTGCCTCTGAGGTGGGAGAGCCAAATTCAGGACATTGGTCCACCAGAGACCTCCCAGCTCCACGTAATATCAAATGGCGAAAGCTCTTCCATAGACCTCCATCTCAACGCCAAGATCTAGCTCCACTCAATGACCAGCAAACTACAATGCTGAACACCCTATGCCAAACAACTAGCAAGACAGGACCACAACCCCACCTGTTAGCACAGAGGCTGCCTAAAATCATAATAAGGTCACAGACACCCCAAAACACATCACCAGACGTGGTCCTGCTCACCAGAAAGACAAGATCCAGCCTCATCCACCAGAACACAGGCACCAGTCCCCTCCACCTGGAAGCCTACACAGCCCACTGAACCAACCTTAGCTACTGGGGGCAGACACCAAAAACAATGGGAACTACGAACCTGCAGCCTGTGAAAGGAGATCCCAAACACAGTAAGTTAAGCAAAATGAGAAGACAGAGAAACACACAGCAGGTGAAGGAGCAAGGTAAAAACCCACCAGACCAAACAAATGAAGAGGAAATAGGCAGTCTACCTGAAAAAGAATTCAGAGTAATGATAGCAAAGATGATCCAAAATCTTGGAAATAGAATGGAGAAAATACAAGAAACGATTAACAAGGACCTAGAAGAACTAAAGAGCAAACAATGATGAACAACACGATAAATGAAATTTAAAAATTCTCTAGAAGGAATCAGTAGCAGAATAACTGAGGCAGAAGAATGGATAAGTGACCTGGAAGATAAAATAGTGGAAATAACTACTGCAGATCAGAATAAAGAAAAAAGAATGAAAAGAATTGAGGACAGTCTTAGAGACCTCTGGGACAATATTAAACGTACCAACATTGGAATTATAGGGGTCCCAGGAGCAGAAGAGAAAAAGAAAGGGACTGAGAAAATATTTGAAGAGATTGTAGTTGTAAACTTCCCTAATATGGGAAAGGAAATAGTCAACAAAGTCCAGGAAGCACAGAGAGTCCCATACAGGATAAATCCAAGAAGAAACATCCCAAGACACATATTAATCAAACTATCAAAAATTAAAATCAAAGAAAAAATATTAAAAGCAGCAAGGGAAAAGCAACAAATAATATACAAGGGAATCCCCATGAGCTTAACTGATCTTTCAGCAGAAACTCTGCAAGCCAGAAGGGAGTGGCAGGACACATTTAAAGTGATAAAAGGAAAAAGCCTACAACCAAGATTATTCTGCCCAGCAAGGATCTCATTCATATTCGACGGAGAAATTAAAACCTTTACAGACAAGCAGAAGTTAAGAGAATTCAGCACCACCAACCCAGCTTTACAACAAATGCTAAAGGAACTTCTCTAGGCAGGAAACAAGAGAAGGAAAAGACCTACAATAACAAATCCAAAACCATTAAGAAAATGGTAATAAGAACCTACATATCGATAACTACCTTAAATATAAATGGATTAAATGCTCCCACCAAAAGATAGACTGGCTGAATGGATACAAAAACAAGACCCATATATATGCTGTCTACAAGAGACCCACTTCAGACTTAGGGATATATACAGACTCAAAGTGAGGGGATGGAAAAAGATATTCCATGCAAATGGAAATCAAAAGAAAGCTGGAGTAGCAATTCTCATATCAGACAAAATAGAGTTTAAAATAAAGACTATGACAAGAGACAAAGAAGGACACTACATAATGATCAAGGGATCGATCCAAGAAGAAGGTATAACAATTGTAAATATTTATGCACCCAACATAGGAGAACCTCAATACATAAGGCAAATGTGGACAGCCATAAAAGGGGAAATCAACAGTAACACAATCATAGTAGGGGACTTTAACACCCCACTTTCACCAATGGACAGATCATCCAAAATGAAAATAAATAAGGAAACATAAGCTTTAAATGATACATTAAAAAGATGGAATTAATTGAGATTTATAGGACATTCCATCCAAAAACAACAGAAAACATTTTTTTCTCAAGTGCTCATGGAACACTCTCCAGGATACATCATATCTTGGGACACAAATCAAGCCTTGATAAATTTAAGAAAATTGAATTCATATCATGTATCTTTTCCAACCACGATTGGATATCAATTACAGGAAAAAAATCTGTAAAAAATACAAACACATGGAGGCTAAACAATACACTACTTAATAACCAAGAGATCAATGAAGAAATCAAAGAGGAAATAAAAAAATACCTAGAAACAAATGACAATGAAAACACACGGCCCCAAACCTATGGGATGCAGCAAAAGCAGTTCTAAGAGGAAAGTTTATAGCAATACAATCCTACCTCAAGAAACATCTCAAATAAACAACCTAACCTTATACCTAAAGCAAAAGAAGAACAAGAAACCCCCCAAAGTTAGCAGAAGGAAAGAAATCATAAAGATCAGATCAGAAATAAATGAAAAACAAATGAAGGAACAATAGCAAAGATCAATAAAACTAAAAGCTGATTCTTTGAGAAGATAAAGTTGATAAACCATTAGCCAGACTCATCAAAAAAAAATGGAGAAGACTCAAATCAATAGAATTAGAAATGAAAAAGAAGTAACAACTGACACTGCAGAAATACAAAGGATCATGAGAGATTGCTACAAGCAACTCTATGCCAATAAAATGGACAACCTGAAAGAAATGGACAATTTCTTAGAAAAGCACAACCTTCCCAGACTGAACCAGGAAGAAATAGAAAATATAGACAGACCAGTCACAAGCACTGAAATTGAAACTGTGATTTAAAATATTCCAACAAACAAAAGCCCAGGACCAGATGGCTTCACAGGCAAATTCTATCAAACATTTAGAGAAGAAGAGCTAACACCTATCCTTCTCAAACTCTTCCAAAATACAGCAGAGAGAGGAACACTCCCAAACTCATTCTATGAGGCCACCATTACCCTGTTACCAAAACCAGACAAAGATGTCACAAAATAAGAAAATTACAGCCCAATATCACTGATGAACATAGGTGCAAAAATCCTCAACAAAATACTAGCAAACAGAATCCAGCAGCACATTAAAAGGATCATACACCATTATCAAGTGGGGTTTATCCCAGGAATGCAAGGATTCTTCAATATACACAAATTAATCATTGTGATACACCATATTAACAAATTGAAGGAGAAAAACCATATGATCATCTCAATAGATGCAGAAGCTTTTGACAAAATTCAACACCCATTTATGATAAAAGCCCTCCAGAAAGTAGGCATAGAGGGAACTTACCTCAACATGATAAAGGCCACATATGACAAACCCACAGCCAACCTCATTCTCAATGGTGAAAAACAAACCATTTTCTGTAAGATCAGGAACAAGACAAGGTTGCCTATGCTCACCACTATTATTCAACATAGTTTTGGAAGCTTTAGCCATAGCAATCAGAGAAGAAAAAGAAACAAAAGGAATCCAAATCAGAAAAGAAGAAGGAAAACTGTCACTGTTTGCAGATGACATGATACTATACATAGAGAATCCTAAAGATGCTACCAGAAAACTACTAGAGCTCATCATTGAATTTGGTCGAATAGCAGGATACAAAATTAATGCACAGAAATCTCTTGCATTCCTACACACTAATGACAAAAAATCTGAAAGAGAAATTAAGGAAACACTCCCATTTACCATTGCAACAAAAAGAATAAAAAACCTAGGAATAAACCTACCTTAGGAGACAAAAGACCTGTATGCAGAAAACTATAAGACACTGATGAAAGAAATTAAAGATGATAAAAAGAGATGGAGAGATATACTATGTTCTTGGATTTGAAGAATCAACATTGTGAAAATGACTATACTACTCAAAGTAATCTACAGATTTAATGCAATCCTTATTTAAGTAGCAATGGCATTTTTCACAGAACTAGAACAAAAAATTTCACAATTTGTATGGAAACACAAAAGACCCTGATTAGCCAAAGCAATCTTGAGAAAGAAAAACGGAGCTGGAGGAATTAGGCTCCCTGACTTCAGACTATACTACAAAGCTACAGTAATCAAGACAGTATGGTACTGGCACAAAAACAGAAAGATCAATGGAACAGGATAGAAAGCCCAGAGATACACCCACGCACCTATGGTCACCTTATTTTTGGTAAAGGAGGCAAGAATATACAATGGAGAGAAGTCAGCCTGTTCAATAAGTGGTGCTGGGAAAAGTGGACAGGTACATGTAAAAGAATGAAATTAGAGCACTCCCTAACACCATACACAAAAATAAACTCAAAATGGATTAAAGACCTAAATGTAAGGCCAGACACTATCAAACTCTTAGAGAAAAACATAGACAGAACACTCTATGACATAAATCACAGCAAGATCCTTTTTGACCCACCTCCTAGAGAAATGGAAATAAAAACAAACAAATGGGACCTAGTGAAACTTAAAAGCTTTTGCACAGTAAAGGAAAGCATAAACAAGATGAAAAGACAACTCTCAGAATGGGAGAAAATATTTGCAAATATTTTTTGCAACTGACAAAGGATTAATCTCCAAAATTTACAAGCAGCTCTGTAGCTCAATATCAAAAAAACAAACAACCCAATCCAAAACTGGGCAGAAGACCTAAATGGACATTTCTCCAGAGAAGATATACACGTTGCCAACAAACACATGAAAGGATGCTCAACATCACTAATAATTAGAGAAATGCAAATCAAAACTACAATGAGGTAACACCTCACACCAGTCAGAATGGCCATCATTAAAAAATCTACAAACAATAAATGCTAGAGAGGGTGTGGAGAAAAGGGAACCCTCTTGCAGTGTTGGTGGGAATGTAAATTGATACAGCCACTATGGAGAACAGTATGGAGATTCCTTAGAAAACTAAAATAGACCTACCATATGACCCAGAATTCCCACTACTGGGCATATACCCTGAGAAAACCATAATTCTAATAGAGTCATGTACCACAATGTTCATTGCAGCTCTATTTACAATAGCCAGGACATGGAAGCAACCTAATTGTCCATGGACAGATGAATGAAGAAAGATGTGGCACATATATACAATCGAATATTACTCAGCCATAAAAAGAAACAAAATTGAGTTATTTGTAGTGAGGTGGATGGACTTAGAGTCTGTCATATAGAGTGAAGTAAGTCAGAAAGAGAAAAACAAATACCGTATGCTAACACGTATATATGGAATCTAAAAAAAAAACAACAAAAAAAAGTTCTGTAAAACCTAGGGGGAGGACAGGAATAAAGATGCAGACGTAGAGAATGGACTTGAGGACACGGGGAGGAGGAAGGGTAAGCTGTGACGAAGTGAGAGAGTGGCATTGACATACATACACTACCAAATGTAAAATAGCTAGCTAGTGGGAAGCAGCCACATAGCACAGGGTGATCAGCTTGGTGCTTTGTGACCAGCTAGAGCGGTGGGTTAGGGAGGTTGGGAGGGAGATGCAAGAGGGAGGAAATATGGTGTTATATGTATATGTGTAGCTGATTCACTTTGTTATACAGCAGAAACTAACACACCATTGTAAAGCAATTTTACTCCAGTAAAGATGTTAAAAAAAAACCGCTGAGGTGTTTTGGTATAATGCTTTTTCAGATGCCTGTATACAGAAATGTATGGTGAGGCTGGATGAGAGTGTCTGAACGTGTGCTGTGTTCTCACAGAATGGCCAAACTGTACAGTTCTTGCATTTTCCACAGAAATTAAAGGTTCACATTTAGTTGCAACATGCACATGTAATGTGCATGCACATGTAAATGTTTCTTTGAATCACTGGGTCGTTAGATTCTCCAGAGAAATCTAAGCTAATGTGGCATAAAAAATTGATAGCGTTCCTTCACATATTCTTTTTTTTTTTTCCTTCACATATTCTTAACAGAGTCTTTAAACTCCTACACATTCTTTTTTTGTAAGTGTATTTTTTAATCAAATAAAGCTTTTTTTAATCAAATAAAGTTATGCACTTTTTGCATAGGTAATAAGTAACACTCATGCACCCGTCGCCATGTTAAGAAATTAAACATTACAAATAAATTGAAGTTGACCATGAACTCTTGCCCAAAGCACATTTCTCTACCTTCCAAAGGAAGCTTTGTTCCTGAATTTGATAGACATAAAATTTCATTCTGCATGAATGAAATATAAACAGAGTTGCCACACTGTAGTATTTACATATAACATGATTTTTTGGTTCAAATGTGTATTTTTGAGGTAATCCATGCTTATACTATTATATTCATTTTCATTTGAGTAAATATTGCATAATGTATTCATTCTACATTTGTTGGACATTTTGATTATTTGTAATGTCTTTGCTACCACAAAAACCTCTGCATTGAAAATTGTCACACATTATCTTCTAGTATACATATGCAAGATATTCTGTAGGGTATATACCCAGGAGTGGAATTATTTGGCACAAGGTTATATTCTCAAGAGTAAAATTACTTGGTTCAGATATTAACTAAGTTGCTTTCCAAAGTGGCCAGTCTGTCTTTAAACACCTACTAGCAATTTTATGAGATTTAGAGTTTTACATCTCCCACAGCTAGTATTTACCCACTTGGATTTTAATTGCTTCTTATCATGTACTTCCTTGATTAATAGTGAGGTTATGCATTTTTCTTGAATGATTTTTAGCCACTCTGTTGTCCTTTGTGCGAAACGCTTCTGTGTGTTGCTTCCCCATTTATATTTGTTTGCTTTTATTATACACACACAAAATAACCCTCACACACACACACACACACACACACACACACACACACACACACATACATGTATTATTCTGAAGGTGAATACTTTGTCAGTTGCATGCATTTAAAATACCCATTCTGCTCTTTTCAATGTGTTTATGATGTCTTGGAATGTAGAAATAATTTAAATTTTCATTTACAAAATGTAACCTTGTTTTACTTACTGGTTTGTGCTGCTTTGTCTTAGCAAATCCTTCTTTTACCTAAATTCATAAAGACATTTTTTTATATTTTCTCCTAAAATTTTTTTGCTTTTCCTCTCTGGGTTTTAGTTAACCTGGAATTTTGTGTAGTTCTATATGTTTGTATGATGTGCAGGATGCATTAAGTTTTATTTGTTTCACACTTGAATAATTATTTTCAATAATTTGAAACTATACCTCTGACATATATATTCCTAAATTGAATGAGTCTATTTCAAAGTTCTCAGTTCTGTGCCAGTGATCAATTTGTCTATACCTGTACCAATGACACATTTTTAAATTTAATATAGGTTTAAATTGGACTTGATATTTAATACTTCCCAAACAGACCCTTTATTTTCTTTCAGAGTATTCTTAACTATTCTTCGAAGTTTGCTTCTTCATATAAATTTTAGAATCTTGTCAATTCCACAAAATAAACTTGAATATGCAGAGTGTTGAAAGAATTATCATCTTAAAATATTGAGTCTTCCCATTCATGAATACAATATATCTCGCCCTTTACTTAAGTATTATTTAATATCTTTCAACAAAGGCATATAACTTTTCAAAAATTTCTTACGTATCTGTTAAATTTGACAATTTCCACCTTATTTTTAAAATATATTTTAAAAATTACATTTTAGTAATGTTTTCTAACTCTTCATTGATGACATATAAGAACATGATTGTTTTCACATTGCCCTAACATACATACTCTCATTTCAGACCTAATACTTTATAGCTCCTTCCTGCAATCATATTGTCTAGGAATATTAGCATGTTAATTTTTCAGTCTTTTATAAGCTTTGTATCTTTTTCTTGTCTTGCTGTTTTAGCAAAAACAGTGCTGAATGAAATTTATTTTGTTCCTGACTTTAAAGGAAATACTTCTAAAATAAACATGGTATTTGCTTGAGTTTGGTGTAGATATCCTTTATCAGATTTTAAAGTTCCCACTCATCACGCTGTCTGCAGAACATGGAAATCATTAAATACAAAACAAACCAGAAACAGGTATTAAGTCTTCTAATCCATGAACATATTGTAATGATTTGTCTTCCGCAGGTCCTTTCACCTACATTGTTCAGAAGTTGTCATATATTTTGTTAAATTTATTTCTAAGTATTGATGTATGACTATGAATGTTATATTTTTAAAGTTTTAAAATAATTTTTATTCTACAATAGTTTTACATCCATGAAAAGCTTGCAAAGTTAGTACAGAGTGTTCCCTTATAACCACCTGCCTCGTTTCCCCTATTATTAACATCTCACATTAGTATGATGCGTTTGTCACAACTAATGAACAAATATTTGATACAGTATTATGAACTAAAGTCTCTACATTTTTAGGATTTCCTTAGTAATTACTAATGTCTTTTTTCTGTCTCAGAATCTATCTAGGCTCATACATTGTATTTATTTGTCATGTCTCCCTTACACTTTCCTTGTTTGTGAGGCCTTAACAATTTTGAGTACTGCTCAGGTATTTTGTAGAATGTCCCTCAGTTGAAGATTTTTGTTTGACTAGACTGGGATCATGAGATTTTTGAAGGAGGGCCAGAGAGGTAAAGTGTCATTCTCATCACTTCATATTAAAGCCACGCATTGTCAGTTAGGGTAGTGTGTTAAGCTTGATCACATGGTTGAGGTAAGTGTTTGTCAGATTACTCCATTGTAAATTTACCCCTTTTTTTCATCTTCTCCATACTGTATTCTTCAGAAAGAAGTCACTGTGACTATTCCCACACTTAAGGGTAGGGGAGAGTTATGCTCTACCTCCTTTATGGGGTCATATCTATGCATTATTTGGGATTCTTTGATAAAGGACATTTATTTATTCCTTTCCATTAATTTATTTGTTCAATAATTTATTTATATCAATATGTATTTTGGGTTGTAATTCAATGCTACGCTATACATTTTGTTGTACAAATTGTTCTAGTTTTGGCCATTGGGTTGGCTCATCTTGTTTGCTCCTGTGTCCCTTTGACATATCTGCATCATTTTGGTTTTTGTGTGCTTCCTTGGATTCTGCCAGTATAGGATATTCCAGGCTCATCTTGTATATTTCCTGCCCTAGAATCAGCAATTTCTCCAAGGATCCTCAGTTCCTTTTATTAGAGAATGGTACTAGAAACCCAGATCTTGGTACTAGGTGTGCTCATTGATGCTGAAGTGTCATTGCTTCTAGGCCCTTTCAGCAGACAGAGCTCGGAAATGTGTGTGTGTGTGTGTGTATGTGTGTGTAAATGTTATAATTAAAAACTTTTTCCAATTGTTTCTATGAATCTTTAGACAGACAATATATTTTGGAATATTGTCATATATTCTAAGAACTTGGTAACAAGTAGCTCTAGTAGTTTGCCAGTTTCTTTGCATTTTCTGTGAATATGTTCATGCAAACTGTTAAGACCGTTGTACATCTTCCTTTCCAATCTTTATGCTTTATATCTCTCTTCTTTTCCCTGTCCTTCTCCTTTTCCTCCTCGTCCTCTCTTCATTTCCCCTCCTATCTTACTGCACTAGTTCATAACGCCTGTACAACGCTGAAACAAATGGATGGAGAATGGCCAACTTTGTCTTTTTTTCTGATATTGGTTAAGAAGCATGCAATATTTCACAGTTAAGAAGAGTATTACCTTTAGGTTTCTCCTAAATGATCTTTATCAGATTGAGGAAGTTTTCTTCCATTAATTGGATGCTGAGGGGTTTTTTTTGTTGTTGTTTAATTAATTTTTACTGGAGTATAGTTGCTTTACAATGTTGTGTTAGCTATTTTTTAATCATGAAGAGGCATTGAATTTTACTCAGTACTATCTCAGCAGTCATTGAAATGATTGACTTCTCTCCTTCATTCTGTTCATGTTATGGACCATATACAAATAAATTAAATATGGGTTGGTTTTCAAATAGTAAATCATCTTGCATTCCTTGGATAAACCCCATTTGATCACAATTGATTACCCTTTTTATATATTGCTGGATTTAATTTTTTAATATTTGGTTTGCCATGTCCACTCTGAATATTGAACTATAATTTTCTTTTTCTACAATGTTAAGAGCAGAGTGTGGTAAAAATGTTATGATAGGGCTTCCCTGGTGGTGCAGTGGTTGAGAGTCCGCCTGCCGACGCAGGGGACACAGGTTTGTGCCCCGGTCCGGGAAGATCCCACATGCCCATGCCGTGGAGCGGCTGGGCCCGTGAGCCATGGCCGCTGAACCTGCGCGTCCGGAGCCTGTGCTCCGCGACAGGAGAGGCCACAGCAGTGAGAGACCCGCGTACCGCAAAAAAAAAAAAGAAAAAAAGAAAAAAAAAATTATGATAGTTCAAAAAATTAGGAAGTGTTCCTTCTTCCTCTACTCTCTAAAATAGTTTGTGTAAAACCAGTGTTATTTCTTCCATAAGTATTTGGTAAAACTCACCAATTATGCTTTCTGGGTCAGTCATTTTACTTGTTGAAAGGTTTCAAATCATAGATCTCATTCTTTGAACAAATATAGGACTATTCAGTTTTTCTATTGTGTACATTTTGCAAAAGTTTTGTTTTTCAAAGAATTTGTCCATTTCCTTAAAATTTTCAAATTATTGACATAAACATTTACAATACCTCATCCTTTCATCTGAGGGATATTTGTAATGACTGCGTTTTCATTCCTCTTGTTGGTGATTTAGTTTTAACTCCTTTTTTTTCTTCATTAGCTTACATATGGATTTTTATTCTGCAAGGGATTTTCACTGCTTTCTGAATCTATGATTAATATTAATCTTCTTCTAAGAATAATACTTCTCAACTTTTATTTCTCCATTTGTTCTTTCTGTGAAACCTACTACATTGGATATTCTATACCTCATTCCCTCCATCAGAGTTTCTTTTATATTTCTCTGCTGCATATTCCCTGTCTTTAAGAATTGTGATTAATAAGTGAATTGTAGGGAATTCATATGAGTCTCAAATAACCTGTGATTTCATGTGAATCCATTTTAGATTCCTTCAGTG
This sequence comes from Tursiops truncatus, assembly GCF_011762595.2. NCBI lineage: Eukaryota > Metazoa > Chordata > Mammalia > Artiodactyla > Delphinidae > Tursiops > Tursiops truncatus. Next base: position 7,545,942 of record NC_047039.1, on the reverse strand, counting down.
CAAATAACAACTTACATAAAGGCAATTCATTCACACATTATGATGATGATTTTTTTTTTTTTTTTTTCTGTATGTGGGCCTCTCACTGTTGTGGCCTCTCCCGTTACAGAGCACAGGCTCCGGATGCGCGGGCCCAGTGGCCATGGCTCACAGGCCCAGCCGCTACGCGGCATGTGGGATCTTCCCAGACCGGGGCACGAAGCTGTGTCCCCTGCATCGGCAGGTGGACTCTCAACCACTGCGCCACCAGGGAAGCCCTGATGATGATTTTTTTATGCTACTTTATTTGGCTCCGTTAGGAAGGCATTTAACTCCTTGTACTGCTCTATCAAATAGACTTCATTGACATCCTATATTTTAACCAAATTTATGTTCTATTTATCTTTTCCTTTTTAATATTTTGTTTAACTCTATGGGCATTTATTTAAAATTTTTTGATAATAGGCTCCATGGAGCAGCAGTCCACTCTGATAAATTCATCATTATATCATTAATAATTAGGATAATCTTAGCACAAAGTAGCTCTTAAATATGTATTGTTGAATATACACATACACACACACATATATGTATGTATATTCTTTGTTGCCCTATATATATATTGGCTAACCAAAAGTATTGTTTCTGAAAAGAGAACTTCGCTATTGTGTACTTGACACAAGTGGATAAACTTATGTTTACTGCTTTGCAGCATGATCTGTTTTTGCCATCTGAGTCTTTGTCACCATCTTAAGTTGGTGCTACAGTTGCTAAAATAGGAGCTAAGTAACTATTGTACACAAGTTAATGTTGGCTCATATTGTGCAAATGAACTTGGCTTTTTAATTCAAATCTTCCCCTGGGATTTTAAAATCTGCCCTCAAAAAGTGTTTTTTTCAGCTGTATTGATAGAGAGATAAATTCATTACACATGCTAAAATTTTGTGTGGGTAGTTCACTATGATAAGAAATTAGAGCTATTATATAGTGCTTATGGTAATTGAAGAATAATGTTTAAAACTCAGAAATATTAAGATGCAATTATTTCAGGTATCAATTAGGTTTCACAGTAATGTTTTCTTCATGACATTTGGAAAGAAATGTGTGTAATTTGAAGTCCATTTTTTCTCTCCTTTTGTAACCTTTTCCCCACATGAGTCATGGGTACTTTGTATCTATTGCCAAACAATTCACTTCTTGTAAAAGAACTTATTTTATGAGTGCCATAATGGTATTCAGTGACTAACTCTGTCTAATTCATATTTCTAAATTTAATAACGTTAATATAACATATGATTAGATAGATGCCATTTCACTTACTTCCAGAATAACCCAAAAGCATCTTGCTATCTTTTCCACATTATATCTGTTAACATCTTATCCTCTCTGTCTTATTTTTCTTACTTTGAGTAATAGGCAAAGCCTCACCAAATATAACAGCAACATTGGTATGAAAGATTTTTAATTTCAAGCATGAGTAACCAGTGACTGGCAGCATGAATGTGTTCTGAACTCTTATTTATAAGCATGAATCAGAAACAGGGCATATTTATGGAAGAGGTTGCAGAAAGGTAGGTATGCATGAAGGTTACACATCCTGGTGACCCCATCAGAAATAGGAATAAATCTCTGCCTGGCGTAGTCATCCTCAACACCATCCTTAAAATCACCGTATCTCAAAAAGAGACAGTCTGCAGATCTTGTTCACCCAGATAAATTTTCTTATAAAGGGTATAACAAAGAGTACAATTGTCTAGTTGTGCTACAGTGTTGTTAAAACAAACACAATGTTTGAAAGCACATTTCCAGTTCTGTGGGGGGAAAGTGCCAAAAAGAAACTGATGACAAGAAAACTCTATGCAGGGGCGGGGGAGGGGTAGTTGTCGCGCACATATTTTGCAACTTCTCTCCTTTATTTGAATATATATCTTTGTAGAGTTTCCTTTTACTCTGGCTGAGTAGATTGCAAAATTGTATTTTGTTTAGGCATGTGAAATATTTGAGGTGGGGAGTAAATGAAGAAGATTCTAGGGGTAAATGTAGTATCAAAGATGTATGCACTTAATTTAACTCCGGTCTCTCTACCTTACTGTAAAGCTAATTTGTAATGCAAAGTGACTATTATTTGCATGAGGTCCTCTCTAGAGGAAGACATTTTTTAGAATTCACTGTTACCAGATCAGTTAAGCACTTTTGTTGGCCACCTAACAAGACGTAGAAATGATCTGAGAGTCCATAAATGGTTCAGAGCAATGGTGTTCCTCTTCATGGCCTTTATCATCATGAACCTTTTTCTAAGAGAATTTGATTTTCTGAAAGAATACACTCCAAAATGTCATCTCAACCTCTAAATACAAAATGGGCAGCGAGATGGGGAATTGTGTTCTCTAAGATGATTGGCACTAGTCGTAATTTGTTAGTCATGGATTTTGCATGTAAATTAATGTTAAATACTTGGCAATCAATTTAAATTGCAAATAGCTCTTCAGCTGTGATGCTGAATCTCCACAGATGAGTGAGTTAAAGTTAACACTGACATTCTCTAGACCAGTTAGATGACACATTTCTGTTGCTGGAATGAAACTAACAGCCTAATCTAAAAAAAAAAACAAGCCAACTAACTATGCTTCAGGTGGGCTTCAAACAATCCAGATTGACAGGGACCTGGGGCCGTGCCGCAAGTGTCCTATCAAATACACCAGATCAGGCAACAGAGTCAGTTAGCTCATGTTGCTGGGCAGTCAATTAGAAAATGGAAAATTCCCACTCAACAATGATGTGTATAGATCCCCCAAATGAGTTTAGTACTTCAAGATTTGGTTTTTAAAATATAAGGGAAATCGTTTGCTCTCAATCTTGTCAAGGAGGCTTGATAATGGACTATTTGTCCTACGGGAGAAGCAGCACAGATTGATTAGCACATATGTATTACTATAATCTGCACCAACTTTTAGAAAATCTCCTTAGTAGTTTCTTGGAACATTTCCAACACTCCAGAGACTAGCTAAAGCATAAAACAAATAGTCCTGCCACAAAGGTATATTAAGAGGTTTAATTCACAAAAATGAACTTATAACATATATCAACATTAAGAAGATAAAGTGCAAATATTCACAATCTGTGCTGGGCTGCCATCATCTGCAAAACCCATTCAATTTTTCTGTAGATGATAATAAAGTCTTGTTTTTCATCTTAGGGTAGGGAAGACATTTGGGAGTGCTTGCTTCTTCCTTAAATCTCCCAGCCCAACTGGGACTCTTCTTTTCTTGGAATTAGTGGAGAATTCCCCCTACTTTATCCTACTGAGCTCTTATCTCCCTGTCTCTCCACTGGACTTGCCTCCATTCTCTTTAATGGTGTTGGGCAGTGGTGTTGTTTCACTTCTAGACTTCCAGGAAGTCGGGCACATGACTCTCCCCCAGAGGTAATAAGGGAGCAGCCAGATCCCTCTCCAAGCTGATGAGATGAAATTTAACCCCTTTCCTTGGTGGAAGTTATTTAGTCTGCTTTAGGTTGTTCTTTCACTGGGTTTCTCTTTCCTAGAGCCATTTCTTACCCGCATCTGGTCTTCCCATGGTTTCTGCTCATCCCATCTTTCAATAATCATTGGCCATTCTAACATACCCTGTATTATATGCTTGTTATATACACATCCCAAGAAGCAGCTACTAAAAAGCCTAAAAATTCAGATTCTGAATGTATTTTACTCTTTATCATATTTTAACGAGCTATAAAGATAATTACTGTTCCTCACCCATGCACTGTAATTAAATGTGATTAATCAAAACTTGACAGCAGACACAAAATGAAATGAATATGCTCTGTATCACTTTTTCTCTTTATTTTTTTCTAAGGCAGTGTTTCTCAACCTTTTTTCCCCACTATGCCTCCTTAAGGAGCCTTTTTAGACATCTTTTCCCCTAACTGTCCTCCCCAAGAAATTTCAGTAATTCAGATATACTGTATATCTGTTTATATACTTTGTGTATGTATCTGGATTATACATAAAAAGAGTAAGTTTTTTTCACCCACTAAGAACCAATTTTTGTTCCCTTGGGAACAATATTGTCTTTGTTGAGAATGTATTCTCTAAAGTATGTATTCACGGGGGTGCCCATGAGTGCACTGCCCAAGGCTAATATTTCTCTCCTAGTTGCTTGGTGGATTTGGAACAGCAGAAGAAAATGGGGTAGAAACACTGGGGATTCTGAGGGGGAATGGATACATTTTTATGCCGCTAGCTGTTTACAAAATTGTTAATACATATGGACTGGAGGCCAAACTATAGGCTCCCTTTTATTAATGTATGAATTTATTCTTCTTTCAAGGTTATTTTTCAAACATGATGTGTGAGCCTGCACACACACACCCCTATACAGATTGTAAATATGTTCACATTTGTTTCAGATTTACTTTCTATGTCTGACACAAGGGCCCAATTTATTTCCTTTTCTGCTTCTGTGATGATTTTGTGTTTTGACTTCACTTATATAAACATCGCTGCATCGTATCTTTCACTATTTGATAAAATTGTTCTCAAAATATTTTTCATGGAGTGCATCCCTCATGCCTGCTCCAGTGGCGACAGATCTTTGTGAAACACACATAGTACATATGACATATAATGTTACTATCGTGGCTTAGCCAGAGGAAGGTTCTAGAAAAGCGTGATTTACTCAAAAATAAATCGATTGATAGATAAATAGATAAGCTTCTCTTTTCCTTGTTAAGGTGCTATAAGAGTAATTTTTACTAGGAAGACACTGTACCTTAGTAGATCTCTGAGGGGAAAGTTCTTTTTTTTATTAATTTTTTATTGGAGTCTAGTTGATTTACAACATTGTGTTAGTTTCTGCTGTACAGCAAAGTGAATCAGTTATACATACACATATATCCACTCTTTTTTAGATTCTTTTCCCATATAGACCATTACAGAGTATTGAGTAGAGTTCCCTGTGCTTATACAGCAGGTTCTTATTAGTTATCTGTTTTATATATAGTCGTGTGTATGTGTCAATCCCAGTCTCTCACTTTATCCCTCCCCCACCTGCCCCCCAGGTAACCATAAATTTGTTTTTTACATCTGTGACTCTATTTCTCTTTTGTAAATAGATGTGGTACATATATACAATGGAATATTACTCAGCCATAAAAAAAGAATGAAATAATGCCATTTGCAGCAACATGGCTGGACCTAGGGATTGACATGCTGAGGGAAGTAAGTCAGGCAGAGAAAGACAAATATCATATGATATCACTTACACGTGGAATCTAAGAAAATGGTACAAATGAAGTTATTTATAAAACAGAAATAGGGTCACAGAGGGGAAAGTGTTTCATAAGTCACTTTCAAGAATGGCCTGAAAACTTCCTTAAGAACTTGAAGATCAACCCATTTATTAGTAAAGCCTCAGCAGAGATGCCCAGGGCCCAGTCATGGGCCTCTGTCCTCCTCTCCCTTCCACCCCCATTAACCAGAATGGGGCTTAGGGGTCATCTTTTCAACAGCTTGATGCTGGTCCCAGATGCTATGTTTCACATTCCACATATTTTCATTCACAGCACTTGGAGTAAACTGTTACTCTCAGCCTCACCTATGACCCTCCTCCCACGTCTTGTCTCCCTCCTTAATGTGCCCACTGTTCCCTCTACAAGCCCTGTTTCCCGATTAACAGCTATCTTCTTCCTACTCCTACCTGCTCCTCTGCTGCTGCCTCCCCACCACACACAAACACACCCTTGCCCATGAAGAGTAGCTGCATTTTCTTGATATTACTGAAGGAGGACTTTCTCCATTACTTCCGTCACCTGTGAAGAGCAGGCCATTCAGCCTCCATCGCTCGCGAACCTCAGGTCAGGGAGTATCTCAGTGTCCTCCTTACTTCTTTATTCCACTTCCTGACCCTTCCTCTTCAATTCGGCTTTGAAGCTACTATCTTCAACCATCCACACTCCTTCCCTGCATAGGCTTGTCACACACCAGGGCTGTGGTCACTCTACTCATGCATTTAAGACTTCGGCGGTCCTCTGTCTCCAGGTCGGCCTTAGTTCTAAGCAGGTGGAGCATCCAGCCTCTCCATGCCCCCGAGCTTACCTTCGATAAACATCTTTTTTACTTAACTTCCATCACCCATCGCTATGGATACCCAGCACTTGGTCAAAACATGAAATTTCCTCCAAAGTTGGAACAAATTCAAAAATCTCAAGCTTTGATGTTAATTTCAGATCTCTTTGTCTCCTGTCTTTTGGCACCGAGTTGCATAAAAACAAAACACACTCTAGTTATTTTATGTGGAAATGGATACAGTGCAAAGATGAAGAGAGTTATAAAAGTGTTGGAAGTGTTGGTAGGTTGATTACCGCTCAAAATTCGCATTCTCATGGTTACTTAGTGAACAGGGCAAAACATCATACTCAAATGTGGTATATGTTGTTGCCATAATTCAAAAAGGCCCAGTCAGTATTGTCTCTTTCTTAGTGGGAAGGAAAAAGCTTGTCCTTCATTTTTAAAGAGTTATCCAGTCATGCTCCAATCCCTCTATGCCCTAAAACATTGCTGAAGTCTCCTGGGGCTTATCTCCTACGCTCTGGCTCTTCTAAAGGCATCTGCTATTTTCTACTTACCTATTCTAGCAGCATGATCTCTTCAATATAGCCAAACAGTGGGATGTCTTGTGAAGCTGGGTGATCAACGTTCTCATAGACAATTATGGCACTAGGCTGCAGAATTGGATCCATTTCTTCTTTGCAGAGCAGCAGAGATATCTATACCAGATGAAAGCTAATGATCCTGATGTTCTCTGCTTTAGGATATAGAAAAATGTCTTTAATGCATCAGTCATAAACCAGGTGCTGGTGACAGTACTATTGGTTTGCTGCAATAAAGGGATTACACGTGGAACAACAGCTGTAATTGAAGAATAGCTGAATGAAGTTAAAATAGTCCATTGTCATTTTTCAAGATTGAAGTGTCTGCTGCATAGGCCAAAAGGAAAGTTATATGGAGATGTGAAGGGAATCACTACCCCACCACCATGCAAGTCTTTGAAGGAGTCACTCATTTCATTGGCTCTCCCAGGAATTCAACGCTACTCTTCATTTGCTGTATTGAGAAGAAAAGGGCTTCAGAGAATTCCATATGAGTCTTCTCATCTTAATAATTCTTACTTCACAGGTCAAAGAGATTATGTAAGAATTCTGCAGTTGGTGGGGTTTTATATATATAAACTCTCCAGCCATTCATTTAGGAAATGAGAACATAAAACAGAATGGATTCACAGAATCATTGAAACCAAAGTGAGATAAGTTCTCGTCAAAATTTAATTACTATCTAACTCTCCCATAACCTGCCACTCTGACCAGTTGACAATAGTAGTATTTCGTATGTCCAGGAACTGGGATTAACTGAGATCTGTGGTCCAACATTTTCAGAAGGATTGATCTTTGTACTTCCTGTTTCTCAGCATGCAGTCATAATACATTGCTTCTGAGTCCTGTAGGAAGAAACACAGCATGCATTTGTGATGTACTGAGGGTCCTTCTCCAAAGGAGCTTGAGTCTGTGAACTCACGTCTTCTAATTAAATGAAGTTTGTGTCTCTCTTGGTAACCTGAGTAAATTCTCTATTCGTCAGCCCTAGAGTTCTTTCGATTATTCAGAACAAGTAGGATCTTCCTTAATGAGTTACCCATATATTTCAGACTTATTGACCCCATGATCAACCACCTACCATCAAAGATCGCTGTGGTTCACATGTTCTGAATAGGCACTCCAACTCTGCTCCAGTTATGGGAACTATGTCTATTTTGCCTCTGGGATTAAGTAAGTAATGCTAAGTGATATTTGTCACCCTGGCAACTATCTCACCACTAAAATCTAGGAGCACATTTCAGTGGCAATATCTTACGATGGCAATTGCTTTCAAAGGACAGCCATCGCAGTGCTTTTTAAAAAGATGCTTTTCTGTCACTCTCCAGTGTATTTTTCAAAGCCTTGGTAAATAAGCCCTCTCAGGATACTGAGCTGGGAGGAGTGAATAAACTGGTCACACATTTTAAATCCATTTCTATGTCTCTTATTTCCTAAGTCTTTGGATATCTTCTGTGATTGACTAACAAATGTATAGTATACCAACCTCATTCTGCACAGGTCCCTGCTGTTCCAGCTTTTAGTTAACCAAATCAGCAAGCAACCGGAACAACTCCTAGCTCCCTGAGCTAACACATTAAATCCAGAATCTCAGTAAAGGCACCCAGATCAATAAATTTAACCAATTCTCAAATTTCATTTCACACTCCATGGTCTAGTACTCTCAGAATCCATTCCACATATAAATATTTATGCACATATAAATTAGGAACATCTAGCAATACCTTGGGGTGTAAAACTTCTCCTCCTGGGATTGCCTGTAACTGGCTCACTGGCTGCTTTCTGAGATCTAATCCTAGTTATAAGTCTGGGGGCAACGATGGTTGGTTGAGGTAGAGTACAGTGAGAATATGCATACCCCTCATCACACTGGCCAGAAGAAGAAGCTTTTGCAAACACAGGAGCAGTGGAGCTTTGCTGCTCAGGATACTTGGAGGTTTCCAAATCTTCCTAATTCTAATGCTTGAAGCTTCACCCCTTCCCAGTCAAGGCCCTAACATTCACATATGTCACCCTGCAAAGAAGTGAATCGAAAGTGCTTTCTGGTTTAGTAATCCACAGGTTCATCCTTTGCATCTAGTTCTCAGCCATACAATCTTCACCCAGGAAGCTACAGAAGATAAGACACTCTGTGAAGAAGATCATGAGAAATCCCTGGCTTTCCAGCCATGCCTTCACCTAAGGATTTAAATTCCTGAACTGAATATTTTTTTCTTTAAACTCCCAGTACAATTAGAAGCAAGCAGCCCACTTCTCTTTCCCTGAATCCTATGGCCTTACATTCTTCATACACTTCACTTTGGATGGTCCTGGTTAAAAATTTCAGTTCATTTTCCCACTGGTTTCCATGCACTATTAGTGTCCTCTCCTTTCTGTGGTTGAAATAAGCATGGTCTTCAAAGATAAACAGGCAAATTGAAGAGTCCGTGGTTTCCATTTTTGGCAACTTACTTCTGGTGATAAATACTGATCCAGTTGGTGTTCAGTGGCTGTAACAGGAACTACTTCACAGAAATGGATTTACGCCTGGGAATCAGATGCCTATAAAATTCCTGGAAAGTGGAAGAAGAATTATACTACAGATTTTGCTTGTCAGCAAAGCTGCTGTCAAGATGATGAATCAGAAGGAAGGTGAATCAGGAGGTTCCAGGATCACACTGTCTGCTAAAATGTAGGATTCAGGAAACCATCACAACAACCAAGCCACCACGAGCTACTAGATATGCACTGTTGACCCAATTCAACAAGAATGAAACTAGTGACAAAAAATGGGTACTCCACTGATACTGCTGCAGAAAAAGTCAATGCTATCACAACCCCAGAAACTCAGAATGAGCAGGTTGTGGTCAAGCCAAGAAGTGCACCTGAATGGTGAGACATAAGTGACATCAAGATCGCTAATTTTATGTTTTAATTTTTTAAAAATTTGTTTATTTATTTTTTTTGGCTGCACCATGTGGCTTCTTGAACGATCATAGTTTCCCCAACCAGGGACTGAACCTGGGACCTCTCAGTGAAAGCTCTGAGTCCCAACCTCTGGATTTCTAGGGAATTCCCAAGATGGCTAATTTTAAATGAAATAAGCTAGACAGAGAAAAACAAATACTGTATGAAATACTGTGTGATCACACTTTTTTATAGAATCTTAAAAAAAAAAGCTGAATTCATAAAAGCAGTGAGTAAAATGGTGGCTACCAGGAGTAGGCAGTGGCAGAAATGCGGAGATACTCATCGAAGGGTCTGAATTGCAGTTGTATAGGATGAATAAGTCTAGAGGTCTCTTGTACAGCACGATGACTATAGTTAATAATACCATATTGAACACTTGAAAGATGCTAAGAGAGTAGATTTTAGGTGTTGTCACAAAAAAAAGTTAACATCTCCATGTAACTTCTGTGAAGAGATATGTTAATTAGCTTGACTGAAGTAATCATTTCTTTAAGTATATGTATATACATGCTGCACATAATGTTGTACACCTTAAATACATACAGTTTTTATTAATATCTGTCTATCTGTCTAAAGATCCCTCGCTTTAATGTTCTATCTTTCTGGTGTCTGCAGCACAGGAAGATGCATTAGAAGAAGGGTCAAATGGAGGTTTAGTGTGTGTCTTCCACGCAGACCACACTGTAGTCAAACTTCCAAACCTGTCCTCCCATTCTGAACAGAGGACCTTACCTCTGTCTTCACAGAAAAAGTAGAAACCAGCACACAAAACCCCTTCATCTACCTGCCACCAAACCTAAGAGCTAGCCTGTATCCACACCAATGTTCCTGATAATATACTGAGGCATATTTCGCTCCTTTCACATAAGACTGATTCCCAATTTTTTCTAGATCAAATCCTGAAGTCATTTGTATTCCAGGACCACTTTCACTGTCTTATCAATGCATTATGATCTTGCCTTCTTTGTGTCCTCCCTTAAACTTTTCAATTTGCTAATTGTCTTCTTAAAGTTAAACCTTTCCCTGGATGACGTATCCACTTCTAGCTGTTCCCATATTTCTCTGCTTCCTCTGACAGCTGAATTACTTCAAGTGGTTGTACAAGATCCCATTCTCTAATTCCTTATCTAGTACTCTTTCCTCAATCTGGCTTCTCACCAATCACTTCACTAAAACTCCTATTTCCAGTGTATTCAATAACCGCAATAAATTGCTTAACCCTTGACTTTGTTGACCTCTTTGCAAACTGGCCACTATTGATCATGCTGTTCTTCCTGAAAACTCTCTTGCCTTGGTTTCCTGCTTTTCTGACTCTCACCACTACTTCCCAAATAAATGTATCGCCTTTTCTTCCTTCTGTTTTCCGAATGCTGGGCATTCTCAGGGTTCAATCACAGGCCCTTTCCTTGCTATATTCATTCTCTCTATGTGAGTTACTCCTCTTCCTTGGTTTTAATTGCCATCCACACATGTAGTGGTAATTTTTATCTCAGTAGCTGTAGGCTGTCTCTACATGAAAAGGATGGGAAAGCAAAGAACAAACATAAATAACTTTGGAACAGAGTATTTGAACTAGCCTGTACATATGCTGTAATAGCAAAGATTAAATGAATTGTACACAGATACTGCACAGATAATAAGTTTTTCTCAAATATCTGAACTGTGTATCTTCTGCAATTGCACAAAACCCTGAAGATCACCGTGTCTGAGTCTGCTTTGTCTCCTGAGTTGGCTATCTCATTGCGTTGGCCAGAAAACTGAGGATCCATTTCTTCCTCTCTCGTACCCCAATATCTAATGAATCACAAAGTCCCAGCAACTCACTTCCTAAATATTTCTTCAAATCTGTTGCTTTGCCACCATTCTAGAGATCATCTATCACTGCCATGACAGTCACAGCCACAGCATCTAACTCGGCGCCTGCTATACTGCCCGTCCAGCCTCTACCCTGAAGCTACAGGGATCGTTCAAAATTCAAATAAGATCCTGTCGTTTTTCTGCTCCTTCATTGGTTCCCAATTATTTGCTCTTAGAGAAAAATTCAAATTCCTTTGACTTACTATAGCCTATATAACCTGTCCCACCCCATGTTTCTCTCCATCCCAACTCCTAACCCACTCTGCATTCCAGATAAATCATGGAACTTTCACCTTTTCCAGGCGCCATATTTTATCTTGCCTCCTTCCTTTGCATTTCTGGTCCTTCCTCAGCTATTCTTGCCTCTACTGCTACCCCTACCACCTCACTGTCTAATTTTCTCATATTTACCTCTTAGGTCACATGGCCATTCCTGAGTTCAGAAGGCAGGGATGTATAATTCCACTTCAGAGAAAGAGCCACAAAGAGAAAAGCAAGAATATTGGGTGACTAATAATAGAACATATCACAATAGGATCTATAGCATGTGTAGTTTGGTTATGAGTATGTAAAAGAAATTCTGAATGTAATTGAGATAGACTTAACTTCTTCAAACTTAAGGCTCCATTCTTCCTGTGAGTTCACTTGTCATTCTAAGGTGCTGTCACTTTTAAAACACACCATTGTTTGAATAAGAGTTTTTCAACTTAAAATTATGGAAATACTGACTTAAGTGTAAACATCTAGTGTATGAAACATACAAATTTCAGAAATGACAAAAAGTCTTTAAAATGCCCTAGGGATCTCTGGGAATAATTTTGTATAGCTCTGACTTATAGAACTATGGTAAGGTTTTACCTCAGCAAAAACAGAGAAATGATTGAAATCAGCCAGGATTTGGGGTGGGAAGACCCCAAATATAATGCAAACAGTAACAAATAAACTTCACTGTAGCTTCACTGTGAATAAACATGGCAGACACCACCTTAACTAAATAATCCAGCTTCATATCACCAATAATGATGTATGTCAACATCGTCTGCCCTGATGGGATGCACTTAGAAGAAAATAGTATCCTTTCAGCGATATTCTTGTTACAAACGAACAATACCAATCTAACTGTGAGACAACATCACAAAAACTCAAATCGAGGGACTTCTATAAAATCACTGGCCAGTATTTCTCAAAAGTGTCAAGGATATGAAAGACAAAAAAGGCTGAGAGACTGTCACAGATTGGAGCTAGTGAACAGCTAAATGCAATGTGAGATCTTGCATCAGATCCTAGGCCAAGGAAAAAAAGACATTAGAGGGAAAACTTGTGAAATTTAAAATAGGTTTGTAGGTAAGTTGATAGTATCATATCAATGTTAATTTTCTAGTTCCAAACATTATACTGTTGTCATATAAGATATTAACATTAGGAGAAGCTGGGTCAGGAGGATACAGGAACTCTCTACTATTTGTGTAAGTCAGCAAGTCTAAAATTAGACTGGAGGAAATACCTTATTTCTGTATTTCCCAAAGAAATGCTTTTGTTCCACAACATACATGGAGGTTTGTATAATCACACAGGTGGTTCTTTCTTGCTGCTATGAAATGAGAAGGGCAAGGTAAAACAAAAGAGCCACAGCATGGGCCTTAAGTCATCTGCCATCTCTCTTCTATGGCATCATCCCTTCCCATCAGCTCCACTCCTTAGGATAAAGGTTGGGTTTCATAAGGACCAGGGTATTTTAAGAAGGGGAATGATGTATTCACAGACATTCTCTTCTAGTACTTTATGTCCTTCTGGGAAAGGTGATGAAATGGCTGTAAGAGCTGTCATTTGTCTGCCGTGATCATGGCAACTTTACAACTTGCAAATGACATATTGCTAGTCTGAATTACTACTTTTTTTCCCCTCTTCTCTTGAAACAGAGAGGAAAAAGCAAACATTTCAAACAAAAGAGGTAGATATTTTACCTTCTTAAATTTCTGCATCAGTTGAAGCAGTATTTTGCCCCCTACAAGCCCAGTGGTTATTGGATTTGAAAAGCAATATAGTTCTGTAATCCTCTTTCTTTTCTGGGGCTTCTATTTCTTATAAGCCTTACTTATTAAGGCTAAATTGTTTGCCCTTGACAATTTTTAGTACTACAGTTATTGTGGAATACGTTATAAAACTTAATTCATTCTGACCAACTCAATATTCAAAGCAAGATTTACTGCTCTTACTCTTCAAATCAGATTTTTCAAAATATTTCATATATATTAAAAACACTGAACAATACATTCTCTTAGCCCCAAATGACTTAGATATGCCCCTGGTCAATATGAATGCAAATATGACTCAATTTTGGCTTGTCAGTCCTAACAAAAAATATTTCTTAAAATTTTAAAATATTTTCTTCATATTTTTCTCTTTTAAAAACACAGTCGCTGAGCTGTATTATGTTTTGTCATACTTGTTTATTTTTTAATTTTAGTTTTACAAAAACATGTTATGAAATTTCTAGATCATGCCGATTATGATGTGTGTTGAAAAAAGAAAAATTTTACTTATTTGGATCAAAGCTGAACAAAACTCAGAGATGAGCAAATAATCTCTTACCTCATGCAGTGTTAGATCTCTTCTACCTAGGTTCTGCATCATAAAAAGATACCATTCTTGTAGTTTTAAAGTAATACTTTATTAAATTCAAAATACAGAATTCCCTTGTTATATGGCCCTCCCTAGGTTTTTTTCTACATAGCCTTTAATTATGATGTATTTGTGATTTTTAGGATATAAATGGGCACAAGAAATCTCTGTTTTAAAAGTACTTTATGTGATCCTTCTACTCGTGAGAAAGTTGTCTAAGTCAGAAAAAAGAAAAGTAGTCTATCTACTGTTTTTAAGAGCAAGTCTGATTAATTTATAAATTTTCTTTAATAATATTTTAAAAATATTTTACTACTATGACTTAAAGCAGTGATATCTCTGTGAGGTATGCATGTTGGAGAGAAATACAGGCCAGCTTTTCCTTTCACCTGTTGTGGTCTTTTCATTATAATGATTTTCCATCTATTGCCCTGATGCCTTATGGTAGATGATTTGCAAAGATCACTGCCATAACTTTCCGTACCTCTTTGCATGCTTCTTTGAAATGTGAATTTCCTGCTTCTTTCATCAAAAGGGAGAATGAATCTTATTTTTCTTCTCTTTGAACCTGGATTGGTTTTGTCACTTGCTTTAATCAAAAAGAATGTGGCAAGGACTTCCCTGGTGGTGCAGTGGTTGAGAGTCCGCCTGCCGATGCAGGGGACACGGGTTCGTGCCCTGGTCCGGGAAGATCCCACATGCCCGTGAGCCATGGCCGCTGAGCCTGCGCGTCCGGAGCCTGTGCTCCGAAACAGGAGAGGCCACAACAGTGAGAGGCCCGCGTACCGCCAAAAAAAAAAAAAAAAAAAAATTTAGCTCACTAAAACTTTTCCAAAGTGGAACATTTTTCTTTTAATATTCAACCTCTACCATTTCATAGTAAATAATATACAGTATAAGCCCTCATAAATCAAAAGATTTCCAAAGGTCATAAGGAGTTTTTTCAGAAAAATCACTGAAAATTTAAATATCAATTAAAATATAAAAGTGTCATATTTTAAGCCTCAGTGTTAACAATTTAAAAATACTGAAAACATTTATTAGAATAATTTGTTTACATGACTGACTTTTCTACTGAGGACAAATGTAAAAGCACACAAAATAAAAATCCTTTGCCAATAATATGCATTCCTTTGTTTTTATTTATTAAACTATGTCTTTTCCCAAATCCAAGCTGTGTTAAAAGTTCATTAAAATTATGAAGGAAAGTGTGAACATTGTTGCAAAATAATATATTAAATTTAAAAATTATGTTAGTGTATAACTAAAAAATCTGTATTTAAACTGGGAATACCTTAAGGTAAAGAAAGGATTTGCATAATTTATTTACTTTAGTAATGTTTGATGTTATATAGGTTCAGAATAAATCTTCCTTTGTTAGTCTGTTCTGTAACATTAATCCCAAATTACAGATGGTAGTAAATTAAGACCTGATCGGTGGGAAAAGACTAGCTATGCTCTGTTAGTGTCAGACTCTGCTATCATACTCAATATTAATGATATGATATCAGTATCATTGAAAAATACTTGTAACGCAAGGTGAGGCTGTTAGTCATTTATAAGATTAAATATATTCCTGAAAACTTATACGCAAGGCAGATTTTAATCAATATTTTTTCAATTACAAATTTTATTTAAGGTATCTAGTTTCAAGCCTGAAAGTAATCATTCAATTAAAAATACTGTTTTCATCTTTTATGTTCTTGTGGATTTTGATTATATATATATATATGTATATATATGGCATATATGGCATTCACTTCTAGAAACACATCTTTAAAATTATATCACCTTGTATGTATAATTATCTCAGTGAGACCCTTCAAGTTTCTGTAAATTAAACAGATGATGTCTATGTATTTTTAAATACACTTTAAAAACACCCATATTATAAACCTTGGGAATATTATGCTAAGTGAAAGAAGCCAGACACAAAAGGCCATATATTGTATAATTCCATTAATATGAAATATTCAGAGTAGGCCTGTCTGTAGAGATAGGAAACAGATTATCAGTTGCCAGGGGCTGGAAGGAAGGGGGAATGAGAAGTGACCACTTAATGGACACAGAGTTTCCTTTTAAGTGATGAAAATTATCTGGAACTAGAAAGTGTGATGGTTGCACTATATTGTGAATGTACTAAAAGTCACTGATGGTAAATGTTATATGTATTTGACCACAATTTAAATTAAAGAAAAAGACACATAAAATATAACACAGTTCACATCAGACATTCAAGGAAACACTAGTTGGAAAATCTTCAAAAAATTATTATTATGTGGTGCTATTATCCATCTTTTAAACTGTGAAGTGTCTCTCAGCTATCCTCAGAAAAGTTTTCTTCCTAATAGTGGGTCCTTAGAATTTCTTTATTTGAGGAGCTCTTATAGTATTGATTGACCATAGGATGTTCTGAAGACCAAATAATAGTTCATTTTCCAAGAGACTTTGGGCTTTTTGTGATCCAAATCATACATTCCAGTAGTGGAACAATTACTTACTGGAAGTCCAAAAAATAAATAATAAGCAGATCACTGCCCACATGTCATTCAATATACAAATTGAAAATTAATAAGTGCTATGTGTAAAGGGTTAGGTTCATTTTAATGTGTCAGTTATGTGATTAGCATTAAGTAGAAATAAACAAGTGAGCACATTCTACGTTGGGTATACATTTTGATACAAACTTGGGGTCATGAATGGAAGTAGTGACAGAATTTCCATATCTATGCTGCTTCAATCATGAGAAACATATAAACTTCCTCTTCCTACTTGGTATAATATAAAATGGAGTGAGCAGATGTTATGAAATGATTTGGGCAGAAAGATGAGGCAGGAAATGGTGCCATTTTCCCCCCCTACCTATAGGTTTGTTGGCAAAACTTGCAGTGAAGGAGAAAAAGCATTCCACCTGACTGTTTAGCCCAGTTTGTGGGAAGCCTGAGCCCTGGGCAAACAATTTGCAGACACAGGGGAATCAAGTAGGAAGGCAGGTGAGCACCGGAGGCAGAAGGGCATCGCTGGATCGATGGAGCCTGTGGAGCTAGGAGCACATGAAGGCAGAGGATCATCTGTTACCTTACAACCAAAGAGCAACGTAAATTACTGATTTTCATTGAAAGGAAGCAGCTACTGGAAGTAGTGGTTTTGTGTAGTCTTTATCTCTAAAGCCGGGCACGCCCAAACTGAATGAACTATATTAGTTGGAGTAAACCTCCATCAACTTCGGAAGAATGGTCCCACGGACTAAGCTTCCCTCACCAGAATTTCTACCCTTAGAGTGTAAGCACAGGCAGTGTTCTAAATGAATGTAGCCTTTTATTGTTTTTGCCAGTGGTTTAATTTTCAGTCTTGCTATTGTCGGCATGTTTGTGTCCCCCACAAATTCATACGTTGAAACCCCAAGGTGATGGTATTAGTAGGTAGGACCTTTGGGTGGAACCCTTATGAGTGGAATCAGTGCCCTTATAAAGAGATCCCCCAGAGCCCCTAGCCCTTTCCACTATGTGGGGACACAGTGAGAAGTCTGAAACCAGAAAGAGGGCCTTCACCCTGATGCTGGCATCCTAAGCTCAGACTTCCAGCCTCCAGAACTATGAGAAATAAATTTTTGTTGTTTATAAGCCACCCGGTCTATGGTATTTTGTTATAGCAGCCTGAACAAACTAAGACAAATCTAAACAGAGGTTACTGAATGAATAACATAGTGTGTTAGTTCACTGACTCAACACACATGTTCTGATCAATCCTGATAAATCATATGAATTTATATAACTATTTCCTTTAAGTACCTTTTTTTTTTTTTTTTTGGCTCAGTTGGGTCTTCACTGCTGTGCGCAGGCTATCTCTAGTTGCGGCGAGCAGGGGCCACTCTTGGTTGTGGTGCACAGGCTTCTCATTGCAGTGGCTTCTCTTGTTGCGGAGCACAGGATCTAGGCACGCAGGCTTCAGTAGTTGTGGCACGTGGGCTCAGTAGTTGTGGCGCACGGGCTTAGTTGCTCTGCAGCATGTGGGATCTTCCCGGACCAGGGCTCGAACCCATGTCCCCTGATTGGCAGGATGATTCTTAACCACTGTGCCACCAGGGAAGTCCTAAATACCATTCTTATAAGAAAATACCTCTCAATTCCTGAAAAACAGGGATTGATTTTATGTTTCATTTTCCATTTATCTTTGAAAGTCGACTCAGTTCTTGGGAATTCTTAACTTAATGTTTCCAGCATTGGTACATAATTAAGTTTCCTCAAAAGTTATAATTTTAAAATAATTCTGCCCTTTTCTAGAGAATAATTAAACATACGGATAATGAAGACGTCAAGGGGAGATTTGAAATAATCTTTCTGAACCTCTAAATTGTTCTTATAAAACTGCTTTCTTCCCTGTTGGTATAGTGAGAATGGAAAAGCACTTTCCCAATGGGCCGTTATTTCAGAATCAGTGGACCCAGACAACCACCCTCCTTGTGGTGGGGTTTGTAGAGCAGATGGTAGGAGCAACAAGGGCTGACATTACGAGTAATTACTCCACCATTGACTATTGTGTTCTGCGCTTTGTTGAAGCACAGCAACCTATGTTGTACAGTACTTCGGAGTGAGAAAATCTTATAACACTAAACCAGCGAAACATTTATTAGGAAGTTTGCACTTTATCCTTGTTTTTTGAGCAAGGAAAGTTATTTTCTGATCATTTTGAAATTAGGATCTCTGAGTACTACTCCTACAAACAGGAAGCATTCTGGGTTATTTTTTTCCATTTGTCTGTAAATCCAGTGATTTTTGCCTTAAATGTTCTACCCTCTTGAATGACTAGCAAAAAAAAAAAAAAAAGCAACTATTGTTCTAGAAACTTCTTCAAAAAATGAGAATGAGAATGTATGCAAATCAATTTTAAGAGGTATATGTATCCATTTCCTATTGCTGCTGTAACAAATTGCCACACACTTAGTGGCTTAAAACCACAAAAGATGTATTTTCTTACAATTTTGGAGGTCAGAACTCCAAAGTGGGTTTTAGTGGGCTAAAATCAGGGTGTCTGCAGGGCGATGTTCCTTCTGGAGGCTCTGGGAGTGAATTCATCCCCGTCTTCCACAGCTTCTGGAGGCTGCCTGCATTCTTTGGCACATGGCTCTCTTCCCCCATCTTAAACCAATCCAGTCCCACATTGTATCACTGACACTGACTCTTTGCCTCTTTTTCACTCATAAGGATCCTCATGATTACATTGGGCCCACCCAGATAACCCCATCTCTAGGTTCTTAATCACATCTGCAAAATCTCTTTTGCCAAATAAGGTTAACACATTCACAGGTCCCGAGGATTGAAATTTGAACATCTTTGGGTCATCACTCTACCGACTACAACATCATGTAAGATGGGCATAACAAGATGCTAATAAAAACATGTTATAAATCATAAAATATATTGCACAAAGTATATAAATGACAAAACACTACAGTGTGTAGGGTATTTCCCATGAATGAATAGGGTAGTTCCAGTGAGCATTTCCAGTGATTAATTTCATATTCAGATATAATATTTTGGTATGTAATTGCATAAGTAATATATTTAAGTGACAAGGTATAATTTAATAACACAAACACTGTGGAAACCACCACCTAATTTCAAAACTAAAATATTACCAATATTAAACATACCTGTATAATCCATCAAATCCCATTCTCCTAATATCTCCCTAGGTAACCACTGTGAACTATTTTGTGTTTATAATTCCTTTGCTCTCAAAATTTTATTAGAGAGAGGGAAAGAGAAATAGATAGAAATAGATAAATGAGAAAGAGAGAGAGAGTGGGATTGCTTGGTTTTGAATTTTATGAAAATGGTGCTATAACATATCTTTGATGCTTTTTTCTTTTTACTAAATTTAACATTTCTAAGATTTATCCTCATTGCAAATAGTAGTGTTAATTCATTTTCACAGCTATATGGTATCTGATTTTGTTGACATAATTTATTATACATTTTCCCGCCAATGAATGTTTGGATTGGTTCCAGTCTTTGTTTTGTTTTGCTTTTGTTTTTCACTATCACTAATGGTGCTGCTATAAATATTTTGTATATGTCACCTGGTGCACATGTGGAAGGGTTTCTTTAAGATTTATACTTAGAACTAAAATTTTTGTATCTTGAGTATTCACATATCAAATTTATAATACAATGTCAATTTTCCCCACTTTTTCTATTTTCAGCTGCAGTATATAAACTATCATTTTGCTCCATATCCTTGCCAAATTGCGTATCATCAAACTTCTTATTTTTAATAACCCAGTGGGTATAAAATGGTACTCAATATCGTAATTAGCACATCTTTGTTTACCAGTGAATTTGAACATTTTTTCACATATTTGTTGGACATTTGTGGTCTCTGCCCAGTGAAACATGTCTTCTTCTGACTATATTCTGCTCAGTTTTTTGTCTTTTTCTCATCCATTGGTATGAGATTTTTTATAGTCTGGCAGTAGCCAATTGTCAGTTATACCTGTGTGGCAAATACCTTTTTCCACTGTGGTTTGTTTTTCCATTTTCCTTAAGTGGCCTGTTGATGAATAGAATTTCTTAATTTTGACATCATAGAATTTATTAAAGAATCTACCCTACCTCAAGGCCATAGACTACTCTGCTATATCTTCTATTTTTAAAAATTTTACTCTTATACTTGAACTTTTACCCAAAACTTGCTTTCTTGAGCGGTGTCACATTGGGATAGAATGTGAACTTTTTGTCATATACAGAAACATTTATTAAGCACCCAATGCTAATCTGCAAACTACTTCCTTTATATATCAAATAAGGGTTGTTTTCAGACTCTTCATTTTGTCCCATTGGTCATTTTATCTTTGCACCAATATCATAATGTCTTACAGCATTTTAGTCATTTTAAGTATCTATTACAGGAAGTCACTCTACTTTTGTTCTTCTTTTATAAACATGCCTTGGCTATTCCTGAAGCTTATAATTTGTGTAATTAATATAAATATATATTAAAGATTTGCTTGTCAATTTCCTCAAAAAATTTGTTGGACTTTGACAAAATTGCACTAAATCTAACAACTAATTTGGAAACAATTACTCCCTTCATAATATTTAATCTTTTTTGTATAATCATGGCATCTCTCTCCATTTAAGTACTTATGCTGTCAAGAAATTATAAAATGTTCTGCATAAAAGTCTTTAACATATTTTGGATGTATTTCTACATACAATTTTAGTCTTAGTATATGATATTATCTTTCCAATCTTTCAGTTCATTTAAACCCCATAAATTATGTATTCATAGCAACATTTTTATATAGAGTAAGACTAGTTGAATTTATATCCACTTTAATCAGTTTCTCATCATTTCTTTGAGGGTTTTTTTTGTTTGTTTGTTTGTTTTTGCGGTACGTGGGCCTCTCACTGTTGTGGCCTCTCCCGTTGCGGAGCATAGGCTCCGGATGCGCAGGCTCAGCGGCCATGGCTCACGGGCCTAGCCGCTCCGCGGCATGTGGGATCTTCCCGGGCCCGCGCACGAACCCGTGTCCCTTGCATTGGCAGGCGGACTCTCAACCACTGCGCCACCAGGGAAGGCCCTCTCATCATTTCTGTTTGCATTTCGGAACAGGATTCTGTGGCTTTTTTTTTTTTTTTCTGTCTTTCTGAAGTAAATTGATTAGAAGTCCACTTTATAAATGTTCAAGATTAAGCTGTGTATTTTTCTTTAATGACTTTCTTTCATCTTCAGTTTTGAAAGATTATATTACTGAGTACACTATTCAGAGTTCACTGTAATTTTCTCTTAGTATTTTGAGTAAATAGACCCATTATATTGTGAATTTCATTATTGATGTTGAGAAGTCTGCTGCCAGTCTAAGTATTTTCCAGTATAGGTGATAAGTACTTACTGTACACATGCCATACAATTAATCTAACTAAAGTCTATAATTAAGTGATTTTTAGAATATTCACACAGTTGCACAACCATCATCACAAATATTTTTGGACATTTATCACTCCCTAACATCCATGTCACTCCCTGCTTCCCCTCAACTAGGAATCTACTTTCTGTCTCCATAGGTTTGTCTGATGTGGACATTTTCTATAAATGGAATCGTACAATACATGGTCTTTTGTAATTGGCCTCTTTAGTGTAATATTTCATTCATGTTGTAGCATGTGTCAGTACTCCATTCCTTTTTGATGAATGAATAAATGAAATGTGATATTCCACACAATGAAATATTATTTGGCAATAGAAAGGTGATTTTTTTAAAAGGTATTTTCTTTTCCTTTGCTATTCTGCAGTTTTCATATAATGTCTTCATATAAACTTATTTTTACATACCTTTATTGATATATTTTGAGTTCTCTGAATCTGAGCATTAGTTTCTTATGTTTGTTCTGAAAATCCTTGTCATTTTCTCTGACTATTGGCTTTCTCTACTCTAATTCATCCTTCTTGGATCCTAATTAGATGCAGATTACTTCAGGTTTTTCCATTTTATCCTTAAAGACTCAACTTTAAAAAAATTTTTCTTTCTCCCTTTCTCCCACTATTTTAATCTGGGATATTTCTTTAGCTGTACATTCTGTTCAAGTCTCATTTCAACTGATTCTTATATGCTTTTACACATTCATTAAACTTTTAATTTCAACAATTATATTTTCATTTCATTTATTATTCTATTCGATTATTTAAAAACTATTTCTGGTATTATAGCTTCCTATTATCAACTTTATCTTTTATTTCTTTAAATACATTTTACATGTTTATTTCCCATTCTTGATCTGGTATTTCCATTGAAGTCCATGTCTGCTCATGTCTGGTTTCTTTTGTCTTTAGTTAAAGTATTGTCATTGTTATGAGCTCATATTTGTTTCAACCTAATCTATGATAATATTGAGGGTCTAATTAATTAATCCTCAGTCACAAGTTCTGTTTTTCTACCTTGTGGTGGCCCAAGGCTCAGTCTCCCAGTTTAGGCATTTGTGTTTGTTTATCATTCCTTTGGTTTTAGCTCACTCTTATTTTTGCTACTCTTTTTGTCTTTGAAGAATCCTCTTCTTGTCTTGTAAGACAGCAATACTTTTAAGAAGTATATATAGTTTGTACCTTCATCCAGAAAATAATTTGCAGTCATAGGGCCCCATATATATATAAAAATTATAATAATTAAGATTCAGCCAGATTCCTATATTAATCATACAAAAATCTAGTGGTTACTGGATTTTCTGTCCAATATTTTACAGGACACGTTTTATTATGGCCCCAATGTTTGCCCAGCTAAATTTTATTTCATTTTGAAAACGAAGCCCAATTAGATTTTCCTCAGGAAGTCTTCCCCAACCACTCCACCTTGGTCCCTATTAGCTAGCCCTTCTTTGTGTTTTCCTAGCTTGCTGTACATGCCTCCAACATAGCAATTATAATGTGAAAAAAATGATCTGTTTACAGGCTATCTTCTACAATATAGTGAGCAATTGGAGAGCAGAGATTATCTTTCACTATTGTATTATCAACACTAAACTAAATTCCAGGTTGGCAATATATGATAAAATAAGCATTTGCTGCATAATGCTAAATAACTTTGAGAATAATATTGATCTTTTAATATTTGAATAAATTCTGTTGAGTTTTTAGCTAAAAAAATATAATCTATCTCAACTTTTCAATGTACACGTGCTCCAATATATGTATATACCATTAGGTATTCACATCTTACTTTTTACAGACAGTAAATGATTAATGATATACTGGGGCAAAATTTGTATCAAGTTAAAAACCACATGACTCTCAAATAAATTTCCAATAATTTAATAAGGTTAAGTACCACTTCCTAACAATAGCTTCAACAGTATCATCAATAACTTTAAAAATAGGGGTAGAAACTGAATTCTTTAACCTGGGAAAGAGCATCTTTTTCAAAAGATTAATTAGTATACTGAATGTTGAATTCGTAAAACCATTCTCATTAAATCAAATTATAAATAAGAAAGGCAGTGATAATTGCCACTACAAACCCCATTTTAGATGAAAATTTTTACAATCAACTGGAAAGCATTCAAGTGGTCCAGAAAAAATACTGTACTTGGTGGTTATTGTTGTGCTGTTTTGTGATGATTATTTTTACAGTGCCATTTTCAAAGAGTCTTGTTTTAGACATATTACCTTCTGATTATATGCCTGGCACATTCTTTTTTAGAAATACTTTATACTCCTAATTCTTGCTCAGATTTATTGAGACATAAAGCAAAAAAATATATTTGGTTATTGAAAATAAATGAACACATTTCAGTTTTTCACAAACTGCGTAATTCCATAGGCACTAGACCCTTTTCAATCACATGAAAAAGTATTTGTGTAAGAAAAGTGCATCATATAGCCACTGGAATGATGATTAAGAGGATTACCAGGAAATGCATAAAATACATTAAGTGAAATGAAGGATGCATAGAGCAGGTATGATAAATTTCAACTGTGTGAAAATGTGTAGGAAGGAAAGAAAACAAAGGTATTAAGGTATCAACAGTGGCAGCATTGTAGATATATATTTTCTTTGATCTGTAACAATACAATGTAAAAACACCTGCCCACAACAACAAAATAATAATTTGGCAGCAGGTTTTAAAGAGGCAGAGGGGGCAGGAGTGCTGCGGGCAGGTTTGTGAGTGAAGGGGAGGAGGAGAGAGGGAGACAGAGACACAGAAACAGAAAGGAATAGAGAAGGAAGGAGAGGAAAGGGCACAAAAGTGCAGAAATGAGGGAGTGAGAAGGCAGGGAGAAAAGGAAGGGGGAAGGGGTTGGGGGTAGGCTTAGCTACTGGATTAGAAATTGCCTGAAAACACTAAGGAATTTAAAAATTAACTGAATTATGAACCAAAGAAAAGAGAAGTACTTAACTTTCTTTGTTAACTTTAGGTGATTCTTTCTACTTTTTTTCTAATTGGTCATTTCAGTTCATTTCTAGCAATCCTATGCTTCCCTGTAAGGCAAAATAAGACAATAATATTCTATATGTCATTTTAGCTGATACATAGGGTTGTGCTCTCTACTAAATTTGGTCTCCCACCAGGGTACCCCTAAGGACAAATGACAATGTGGCAACAATTCGATTTAATCTGGGAACACTTAGTTTTAGTGCTTGCAATTTCCCATCAGCGAGCATGTTGATCAGTAAGTCCCCAAATTCCTTACCAAAAGACCCCACCATAAACCACATAAACCAGAATCTGCGTTAGTTTAGAAAATGTTTGTTTTGCATACAAAGCAATCATGAGTGGCAGTGTATTATGCAGTCAGTATATCGTTAAAACGCTGAAATCAGAACTTCTGGTCTGGATTATAGCTCTTTCATTTATTAGCTCTGTAATCCCATTGAAGTTACTTAATGTGTCTTTGTTCCTTTCTCCACATCTGTGAAGCTAAGCACACATAATAATCACACCTGCCTCACAGATTTGCTATGAGAATAGTAGAAGTAACCCATGAAGCACCTAGTATAACATCTGGCACAAAGTGAAACGTGAACAGCTGTATTTGCTATGAGGGAAAAGGGCCTTATATACTCAAACAAATTTAAAATGTATATGTATGTATGTTTATATATAAAGAGGGAGGAGGGGCAATTGATTAAAGACAAAATATAAAAATACAGAAATGTTGAAATACAGAAGTCAACGATAAGCTTATCATAATAGTTCTGCAAATTTTCAAAGATATTATTCACCAGATTTCAACATTACAATTATCTGTCCCATATTCTTCTATGGCAAATTCAACTATCCCAGATTCAAATCAAAATGTCCCTAGTACTTCAAAACTAATTTAGAAACAGAAAATGCAAGCAAATTTCTATCTAATATGGCTTCTAATTTTGGGGGTCTAACATTTAATGAGTGTGGTTCTACGTACTTTATGTGGATCAATCCAATGTTCACAAGAACTCTATCAGAGGATGTGCTGTTATAACCATCCCTATTTCACAGTTGAACAAACAAGGTGCAGGGAGATTAGAAAGCTATTCACTGTGAGAGCTGACATTTGATCCCAAGAAGACTTACTTTTGAGCCTGGTATATTATAATCATTATAATATTCGCCTAATAGAATTATTATTTATTTGTACCTCATAATGTAAGAATTTCAAATACTAGGTCAGAAAATTTAGTGTGGTTCTTCTTTTACTATGTGACATACAGATGGAATTTAAACCACGTATTAATGGATACTTATTTTCGAATCCAAACATGATATATAATTTTACTTGGTCAACAAAATATTTTCCTACACAATTAATTTAAAGTGATTAGAATAGCGTGATACACTCTATTCTAATAATAATAATAAAATTTGAATGTCAAAATTAGTCTTTCTATATTATGAAATAATGATTACATTTCTATCACTGTTGTACAAGATTAATAATACACTTATATAACATTTAAAATAACTCATTAATTGTGTAACATGCAAAATGATGAAAAAATAAAATTAACTTCTGAAGGGTTTGCAAAAATGTATATTACTACAAAAGAAGTTTCTAGGGAAAAAGAATCATTAATGTCTCTGTTCTAAAATATAATGATTCCATACACGTAAATGTCAATTCAGCTGCCTTATAAGATTTATGAATGAATTCAATACATGGGTGGATTTTAGAAATGTGAGATACAAATATTGATTTCATTCTCATGATGTATTATCTCATATTTATTCTTCTTCTTTTTTTACTCACATATAAGCTTTCTACATTTTCATCCTTATAGAAGCATAGCCAGGGCAAACAGGGAAGATTCCTTTAATAAAACACTTACACCTGAAACTAACACAACACTGTTAATAAAAATAATAAATAAATAAATAAATAAATAAAACAGAAACCTCCCCCCAAAACAAACAAACAGAAACACTTAGTCTTTAAGTATGTCCAAGGAATGACTGAATCTTTAAACTGGCTTTAGTAAGTCCACTTGACATTTTTTTTCATATGCTGCATACACATCCATTTGTCTCTGTTTTGCAAAGCTCTTTCCTTCTTTGGTCCATGGCCTTTTATTATAAGCAAGTTATTTCAACTTGAGTTACAAGGACTTTTTTTAGAGTGGTATTATTTGAATGTTTTTTATACCCTTTTCTTTGCACATTTTCACTTATGATCAGGATTCAGAAATAATATAATCGGTTGCTGAGCACAGATGGGAAGCTTCCCATTACAATGTTCATTTGCAGGCAGGTCAAAACCCAAATTGTGAGGACTGTTGAAACCTAAGTTTCTGGGTTTTCAGGAAATGGTCATTTTTCAGTTTTGCTTTGAACCTTGGCTCTAAACCGAAGACCTCAACATGTTAGTAAACAAAGATAGTCCTGGTTATTCACAAAAAGAGCACAATGGATACAGGATAACATTCGGCCTTGGTGACAGATGACAGTTGATGTTTTCCTTGTGTGATTTAGAAACAGAAACTGAAGTCTACTTGATGTCCTTTTTCAGCTCCTTCTTGGAGCAAAAAGCATTCCTGGAAGATCTGAGATTGTGTCTATAAAGTTTATCAGTAAACCAATCACATAAAGATGGGGAGAGTCTACCAAATTTATCACATAGACTACAGCTTAAAAGGACTTTTTATTTTAGCATCACAGAGTGTTCTCAATCAATAAATTTGTTACAGCATAAAAATACTTCACCTTTAAAAATATGTCTTAAGAATCAGTCCAAAAGGAAATTCTTTACGAGTCAGTTATTTTTCCTGGCAAGTATCATTATAACTTGTCTTGCTTTAGTCCTCCCTAGAGGTCAGGCAGAGGGAAACTGACTTTAGTCCAATCATTGGACTAAATGTGTTTGGTGGTAGTTAGGGTGGATGCACAGATTACAGGACAGCGAGGGATGCAGGAACTGGCCACCAGCCATGGAGCTGTGCTTCTTGGGGCTCTGAACCCTAGTCTAGGAGAGGATGACCCGTCCTTGTCTGCTAGAAGCTTGTTCATGTATCCCCGTTTATAAGTTCTGCAGATTCTCGAGGCTGGTGAGATTTCCACATTATCGTGAGCTTTGTGGTAGAAAGCTGAAGTGACCTCTGCTCCATTGTCACTTTGGAAAATACATGGGGCACCTAGAAAGCAGAAAAAATACTATCTGGTATGTAACCTTAGTTACAGTTAGAAGACAGGGATCTCAGTGCACAACTAATGATCAAGGCCACATATACATTTGTAACATTCACTACAAACTCTGAATCTGACCTCCTTGCAAGATAACCAATCTACGGGTCTGATATTACGGAAGCATTCTTTGTGATTGCTTGGTCACTGTATTCTGACTACTGGTAATTTGGTATTCAAGGAATGAAAAAATAGACGAAAACTGATATTCAGTTTCTCTGAATATCTCCAGCCCTGGCTATTTTTTGTGGAAATGAAGCTTTCTTAAAATGTTCACTTATACTTATAATGAAGTCTGCATGTTTATTTGCTCGTTTCAAAAGTCTAAGGGGAAAATTGTATTTGTAAAGTCATAGATAGTACTTATATACTGTGTAAAAATACCACACATACACGTAGCTATCAATCTTTGTCACTCTATACATTAGTCTGGAAATCGTGAGCAAGACTTTGAAATCATTGATTCTTCTTTTAACTTAATTATGAAAGGTCTAATTGGGAAATCTCTTAAGTCAAATCTTAAAGGATTTGTCACTTTGGAAAACACATGGGACACCTAGCAAAAGGTTTCATCCCTTATTTGAAAACCACCTTTTATTTTTACCAAATCACCAATTTCATAGAACTTACATATTATACTAAAGATGAGAAAATGTGCCTTTATTGTAAAGAAGTACATATGTTCATTTTTAGAAAATAGACAGCTTTCAAGAAAATTTCACTAAATGCATTCTGGATGCTAAAGGATACCTACTAAAAGAAATGGTTCTAGAAAATAAATGCAAATCCGAAAATATTTTATTCTGAGTGTCTAATAGCAATCCAATATTTTATTCGGGCAAGCCAGGAGAGTAAAATTCTAATGGAACAGCAAAATACAAGCATGATAAAATTGTGCTCTTCTATGGCCTTTTCTTTGGAGGCATATAGATCACAAAAAACCTGGGCAAATCCTCAGAACTAGAACGACTCTTGGTGGTAACAAGTGAGGATTGAGGGGTATGGAAAGCTCACAAGGATGTCAGTGGCTTTTGCTATAATTCAGAGCAGCCCAAAGACTAACACATACAAGTCTAAATATTTTAAACCAGGCTTTTTTCACCCTTTCTTTCTTTTGTCACAGGATTACAGAGTGAATATCTTTCTTCGTCAGAAATGGAACGATCCTCGACTTGCATATAGTGAATATCCTGATGACTCCTTAGACCTAGACCCTTCCATGTTGGACTCCATTTGGAAACCTGATTTGTTCTTTGCCAATGAAAAGGGAGCCAACTTTCATGAAGTTACTACAGACAACAAATTGTTAAGAATTTTCAAGAATGGGAATGTTCTTTATTCAATAAGGTGAGCCATAGGCTTAAATCCCTGATTTCAGTGAAACAGAGCAGCAGGTTTTTTTTAGTTTTTAGTGAGTGTTTTAAAATTTTTGAGTAAGTGCTTTCATTGTTCCACTTAAGTTCCCACTATACCATTTCCCAAATATATTTAATCAACAATAAGACACCAAGTTCCAGATCCAAGAACTATATGAGTAACTCTTGGAAATCCACTTGTTTAACAAATGGCCCAGGTTCTTACATCAGCCAAGTTAGTGGGTGGTTTAAAGGCAAATTGAACGTAGCCTGAATCATATGTTGTGATTGTATTTTTATGTATGCATACTTCCTTTAAATATTTATACGTGAAGAAATATTTAAGTTTTCTTGTCTGGGATTCATTTCCCATAAATTATTTATCAGGTGTATGTATTTTTTAAGATGTCCTTGAGCTTCTGTGGTCATCCTTTAGAAAAAGATCTTACTTACATTTTAGTTATTTATTATACATTTCTCAGAAGACCATGTAGCCTTTTAAAGCTAATATCAAAACATAACAATAATACCAAAATATAAATACAAAAAATAACATTTCTTGACAGTTGAACTTTAGAACTCATTTAGCTTTGGCTGTTCATTTAATAGCAAACAGGTATAGATTCAGTAAATAGCTACACTAATCTACTTGATGACTTGTGTGCCATCTGAAAACTATTCTAAACATTCTAAAATAAAATGGTTATCTTAAATTTTCCATAATTATTTTTATCACTTAGTTCAATTTAAAAAAAAAACAGGAAGTTAGGACGAGAATTCATGTCATATTTCTTAGAGGAGACAATATGCTCTATTTATTGTAATAGGCAACTGCTTCAAAAATATTTGTATCATCAGTAACATGTTTTAAAGGTATCAAGGTAAACTTAATATTGGAGCTGTAGCCTGAATATTAATTCCTTAGATTTTACCTCTCTATTTTCCCTTTTGTTAACTTTTCTTCTCATCAGGAATGGGTATATTTGATTTTGAGTTCATCTGTTCAATATCAGGGATGGTTGCTATTTTTGCCAGGTAATAGTATAAAATAGAAATAACAGGAATGAAAATTTAATCTTAGTAGCTTAGTGATTTTGAAAACATTTTTCTACAAAGTGGTTTTGTAAATAATGCTAATATCTCTATCCCAGTATATTATATCTGTTTTGCATATTTTTCTATTCCATGTGAACAAATTTCCTTTCAATACATTTATCATTTCCTAAGAATGACAAGGTGACATCACTCTATTGTGAATTGACACTTTCATCAGATTTCTGAAAACTAGCTAATATGTGTTAATATAATCCTGAATCATTAATTGTTGCATAATACATAAAGGAAGATTTCAGGTCTCATTCACTAATTAAGCCCTGTGCTCCCATATGAATGAATAGCTTAGTGGTGAATCCTAGGTCTAAGCAAGAGAATTTTGAACCTTTTTGGAAAATTACTAAAAAGCATAAGTATAAAAAGATAGTGGGAAGATGGAGCAGATATAGTTTTCCCTAGTTCTTCTGCCAAGTACAACTGAAAACCCTAGACACAATGTCTATCACAAACTTGGGGAGACTCCCAATGGTAGTCATAATAACATTGACTGAGTAAGGACCTTGGAACCCAAGAAACAACATGGAAGTGAATTCGTGGGATAATTTTTTCTTTATAAATCTTAGACTGGGATATGAACTGGACTTCTACCTCTACCTGGAAGGAATAAGGTAGCACCCACACCCCCTTGCCCTGACAGAGCAGTGTCAGAGAAAACCAGTGCAAACAGAAGGTTTAAATAAGATCCAGAGTCTCATAAAATATTATAAACATGTCTAGGCTTCAACCAAATATCATTCACCATACAAAGAACCAGAAAGTCCTGAAACTGAATGAAAAAAGAAATCAACAGATGCCAACAGCAAGATGATGAGGTTGTTAAAATTATCAACAGACGTTAAAATGGCCATGACAAAAATTATTCAGTGAACACTTACAAATATGCTTGAAAGCAATAAAAAAATAGAAAGCCTCAGCAAAGAAATAGAAGGTATAAAGTGGAACCAAATAAAAATTTTAGGACTGAAAAATACAATAATTAAAATAAAAACCTAGTGGATGGGCTCAGTAGAAAAATGGAGAGGACAAAGATTCAGTGAACTCTAAGAATAGTAAAAAAATTACCCACTCTGAACAACAGAGAAATGATAGATTGGGGACCAGGGGAGGACAGAGCCTCAGGGACCTCTGGCAGTATAACAAAAGTCTAACAATCAGATGGAGAGGGAGAATAGGGTATAGAGCTACAAAAAATACTAGAGGAATTAATGACTGAAACTTGCATATACATTTTGCAAAAGGCATAAACCTGCAGATTCAAGATATTGAATTAAATCCCAAAGATATTCATACCAAGTCACATCATACACAAACTTCTGAAAACTAAATAAAAATCCTGAAAACATCCAGAGAATAACAACAGCTTATCTATAGGGGAAAAATAATTGAAATGAAAAAAAATTTCTCATCAGAAATGACAAAAACCAGAAAGAAGTGACACATATTTTTCAAGTGCTGAAAGAAAGGAATTGTCATCCTAGAATCTTGTGCCCAGTGAAAATATCCTTCAGGAATGAAGGGGAAATTGAGACCTTGGATAAAGGAAAACTAAGAGAATTTGTTACTAGTAGAACTCCCCTGAAAGTATAGCTAAAGGAAGTTTTCTAAACAGAAAGGAAATAATAAAAGAAGAAACGTTGGAACGTCAAGAAGGAAGAAAGGAAACTGTCTTCAGAAATATGAGCAAATATAATAGATTTTTCTTCTCCTCTTAAGTTTTCTAAATTATATTTGACAGTTGAAGCAAAAATTATAACATTGATGTAAGGGAAAATGAAAAATAAATAATAAAACATTTTTTATAAACATATTGGCAGAAATTAACAAGATGTAATAGTCAGCATTGTCTAATACCCTTTTGTAGGCATATGACTTGAAATTAACTGTTGGGGAAGATGATTTCTTAGTATATATAAAAATATAAAATACACTTATCCTTCACCTCAACAATTCTGCTTCTAGGAATTTACATTACTTATGTGTTCACGTGTACACAAGACACATTTACAAAGATGCCCGCTGCACCACTGAAATAGCAACAAAAGAAAAGACCCTATATATTCACAAATGAGAACAAGACAGAACACAATGATAGCCCAACATCAAGAAGTACCCTGCATGAGATAGACCTAAATGTATTCATAAGAAAAAGACTCCAAAATATCTTTAAGGTTAGAAATGTTTCATGCTTATTTTTGTTTAAAACATTCTATATATTTAAGCCTAAAAGTGTATGGAAAGATACACGTATATCTAATTCCATACAAGAAGTGCAGAAGGATGCCCACAATTGGTTAAGAATAACCAGTTATGGAAATGAGCTGTAAAACTTGGGTAGAAATAAAGATGAACTATAAATTTCACTATATGTAAGTTAATATTGTTTGACTTTTTCAGTAAGAGTTATATATTACTTATGAATTAAATACATATGTTTTAAGCGACAGAGGCTTTTAACCTGAAGTCACGACCCTTGACTCCTCTGTGATGTGGATTTCTGATGGCTATCAGGGGATCCATGCCAGGTGTAAACAAAGCAAATTTACCTCTTTTCCTGCTAATTTGAAAATTAACTTTGTGAAAGGTATAATTTATTTTTAATTGTAAGGTACCTTTTCATTTCAGACAGATTTTGGGTGTCATAGGTTGCAAGAATATATCACCAGGTAGCATGAAATAATCATTCTGCAAAATAATAATGTCTAGAAGATTTCCATTGATAGAATATTGAAATGCAATGTGTGTGTGTATTCTATTGTATCCTATATGATTACGGCTATTTAGTTGTTTATATCAAGTCATTGGACTTGGAAAATGGTGCCATCCATTATGAATTTCCCACATTTCTTCTAATATTTTGAGAAAAGTTATAGAATAATTCAGAACTGCATTTTTCGTCTTTCAGTATGAGTTCAGATGAAACTGATGATGTCTCTTGGCCCCTGGTTTTTGTTTGCTCTATCCTGGCTCACATGATCAAAGACTAAATTCATTTTTTTGTGAGTTGTTTTTGGAAATCTCACAGGACTTTGAAATTTTCAAATGGCAAACAGTTTCTTTGTTAACAAAAGTTGTGCTAGGAAAAAAAAATCTTGTTCAGTTTACAAATGGAGCATCTGTGATGTTTCATGAGAGATCTGCTTTCCTGCCTGTTCAAAGAAAGAAGCAAAATATCCTGGCAAACCTGACTCATTGAACTTATCCATTTCTCACTACTTCCTTCTCTTTTTTTGGTACATGTTTATTTCTTCATTTTCTCTGCCTTAAAATTCTTCATATTTCCTAGCACCTTGGTGACAGCATTTTAGCTTAATCTGTGATTACTTGAACTACCATTAGGAGGCCAATTTACTTCAATTGATAATCATCTGGAGACAGTATAATTTGCAATTATACTTTCTGAAATCTCTTTCCTCCTTTTAAAATATTTTTCTAATTATTTTTTAAATTAATTTTTATTGGAGTATGGTTGCTTTACAATGTTGTGTTCGCCTCCACTGAACAACCAAATGTATCAGCCGTACACATACAGATATCCCCTCCCTTTTGGACTTCCCTCCCTAGTGCACCTAGTGCACTAGGTGAGTTCCCTGTGCCATGCAGTGTATTCTTGTCAGTTGTCCATTTTATACATAGTATCAATAATGGATATGTGTCAATCCCAGTCTCCCAACTCCTCCCACCCCACCCCTTTCCCCCTTGGTATCCATACATTTGTTCTCTGCGTCTGTGTCTCTATTTCTGCTTTGCAACTAAGATCATCTGTGCCATTTTTCTAGATTCCACATATATGCATTAATATACGATATTTGCTTTTCTCTTTCTGACTTACTTCACTCTGTATGACACTCTCTATGTCCATCCACATCTCTACAAATGACCCAATTTCTTTCCTTTTTATGGCTGATGTACTTCCTTCTTAAAGCCACTAAAACAAAGAAATAAACTGAATAAGGAATGAAATGACATTAACACACAGGAAGATGAAAGTAATGGGAAAGAAAACAGTGACAGATGAGTAATGACAAGATATTTTAGGAAACTTGAAAATGAATGCACTTGTGAAAACTGACTTCACAGAGATAACCAAAACCTAAGCCAAGGTGGGGGAATGCAAAAGGAAGAAAATAATATCCTCAAACTTTTAGAAATTCGAGGCAGGTAGGACTTCAGAAAATGGGGTCTAGGGGACTTCCCTGGTGGTCCAGTGTGCAAGACTCCACACTCCCAATGCAGGGCGCCTGGGTTCGATCCCTGGTTGGGGAACTAGATCCTGCATGCGTGCCGCAACTAAGAAGCCCACATGCCGCAACTAAGACCTGGCACAGCCTAAATAAATAAATAAGAAAATGGGGGCTAGAAAGGAGATAAAGCAAAAGAGTTGATGTAACCTAAGCAGGAATGACAGTGAGTCCTTTATCCTGATTTTCTTGCCTGTGTTCTTCAGACTAGGATCTAACTTTTTGCCTTCTGAACTGGGCAGAAAGCAGGAGAACAGAAAACCTCCACAAGTTGGGCCAAGAACTTCTGGAGAGTAGAGACTCCAGGCACACCTGGCATCTGTGGTGAAGCATCACCCCAAGAAAATGAGGGTTCTGTGAGTTTTGCACACTGAATGGTGATATCCCTATTCCCCCTAAAATGCCCAAGAGGAAAGATGTACAGACAGTTGGGGAACCACCAGTGAAAAATCTGGGCAGCCATCCTATGGTGAAGACCATTACTCAGTGAATCATCTGCTGTTAGTTGCACTCCAAATAGTTTTTAGTACCTCGTTCTTCAATATAAACAGACATTGGAGGACATCCTGCAATAGGACCAGTAATGAAAAAAGAAGCAGAGGCCAGAATACACATGCAGAGGAAATAAAGAGCAAAGAGAAGAAAATTAAAGAAACAAAGAAATGACTCAAGGGAAAATTCAGGGAGCAGAAAAGGCCATAAAGAAAAAATAAAAATCTCTGGACAGATGATGCAACAGCAGGCATGAAATACGAGACATTTAGGAAAGGAGAAACGGAGTCATTCAGAGCATAGAAAGTGCAAATAGTAAACCAAAGTGGAAAAAACATCAATCAAATATTTGTTCTTGCAAAGAACAAATGAAGTGAAGAAATCTTCCAAGAAGTAGAATCAAGATATTAAGAAATAGGAAATCAGAAGGAAAGGATATGAAAATCAGAGTATCAATACAGAGGTTCAATATCTGACCAGAAAGGGAGATGAGAAAAAGAAATGAGATTTCTATGAAAAGCAAGGAATTGATCCATTGCCTGCCCTGTTTAATCACTGAGAGGGATTTGGTTCTGAAAGGGAGTTTGTTGAGTGTGAAGTAATAGTAGGGAATAGAAACGGAGGAGATGATTAAAATGAGACAATTGTTAACACTAGGGAAAACAAAATGCTATCCAAGCACTATAATTACAGCAAATGACTAAGCTTCACCATGAACAGTAATTACATATTCACAACATGTAAACACTGCATATTAATTTAACCATTAATGTTTACATAACTGAATTTCGAATTCTGCTGGAGAGTTGTGTACACAGAGTGTGGTATAAGGGCAGTAAATTCTTATTTTCCTTTGTAGCAATTTAATAGACACCTTCGCAAATTTTAAAAATCAAGCATAACGTGATAGCAATTTAAATATATGAATGTAAGTTGCTGACACATATCTAAAGAAGGCTGCCTCTGAGGAGCTAGAAATGAACTGGGGATAGGGATGGGCAGGGCAAAGGTACAGCTGATTTTGGTATGTTTTATATAACTGTCTGAACTTCTAAATGATATCCACGAATTATACTGATATTTTTTAAATGAAGTGCTTTTCAAGTGAGGGTGTTGGGGTGAGACACATGACTCTAGATCGTCAAGTTTGGGATTTGATTTTATTCTACTTATAAAGTTAGCCTATTATGTATCATATGTATGTATGTATGTATAACATGTTACGGAAAAACCTGAACAAACTTTTTGGCCGACCCAATATTTCATGAGTGCTGACTGCAGACACAGGACTCCAGCGCCAGAGACAAAGGAATTTATTCCTTATTGCCAGCAAGCAGCAGGAGCCTCAGGGTCTTTGCTCAACTTCCCCATGATCCTCAGGTCTCGTGGGAACAGTACATCAGGCTCAGGTGGGCACGACACACCTGCGGGTCTGCCTCACAGCTGTGGAACACTGAGTGTGGGGAATCCACTGCTTTTATATAGCAAGCTGTAAGCAAACCTTCTCTTTGTCCAGGGGAATGTTATCTCATCTCTCAAAATTAGCAGCTACACAAACAGCCATGAGAAATGGCTCAGGTGAAAGTATTGTCAGGGCCTTACCATCTTGGTAGACCCAGCAGGAGGTAAATCTGTGATTTACTAGCTGTGATTTTGGGCAGGTCTCTTTACCTATGAAAGGCTCATTTTTCTTACATGCATGATGGTGAAAATACTAATCACCTTGAGCCTGAAATAATCTATGTAAAACACTCAGGATAATGCCAGGCGTACAATTAGCACTAAAGATTTTAATTTTTATCTTTCCAAAGAGAAAACAAAACCCAAAAAAGCTTAAGTTCTGGTCTTTTCCAGAATCCATAAATTAGCAAATTTGAGGACTCTTGCAAATTACAATCTATCTAAGCCTTGGTTTTATCAATTGAAAATGGGGATGGTAACATCCTATCCACAAGATAATGGAAGCACATCACGGGCAGTTAAATATTATCTGCTGCTTCATTTACTGATACTACTAACATGTACCAGGACATCCAACCCTACTACTTACAGTGCAGAAGCATTATTGTATTAACCGTCAAATAAATACCAGGAAGAAACTTTACATCAAAAATACCAAACACGGCGAGTTGTCAAAGATCATAACACAATTTCAACTTTTACTTAAGCTAAATACAACCACTTTCTTTGAAATTCAGTTGTGAAAATAATTAAAGTTTCCTTGTACAATATGTACTTATTTTTTGAACTTTGACAGACATTAATTTTTTAAAAGACAAGGCAAACTGATTTCAACAGATGCTTTTTAAGAGGCTGTTTATTCAAAGGATATCAATTTACAATGCCATAAAATATATGTTGTAAGGAGATTTCTGCATGTGTGTGATTTTATATATTTTTCTGAAGCGGTCCACAGCTTATATCAGCTTCCTGAAGGGACCATCAATAATACTGAGTTTGCACTGTGATGGGTTAATAAGCTTTATGATCGTCTCTATCATCGGATGACAACAGAACTCCAATTAGAACGCTAGTACCAATGTTCCTTCTAGTGCTCCAACAATCTCATCTCTCCTGTAGAATTATTCATGATAAAATATCAAATCACTCAAGCAAATATGTAAAATCCATGGGCAAATTCCTTATATTTTCTAAAGTGAACTGATTTTTGGGGGAAGAATCATTTATGTATTTTTTTTTTTTTTTTTTTGCTGTACACGGGCCTCTCACTGTTGTGGCCTCTCCCGTTGCGGAGCACAGGCTGCGGACGCGCAGGCTCAGTGGCCATGGCTCATGGGCCCAGCCGCTCCGTGGCATGTGGGATCTTCCCGGACCGGGGCATGAACCCGTGTCCCCTGCATCGGCAGGCGGACTCTCAACCACTGCGCCACCAAGGAAGCCCCATTTATGTATCTTTTACTTTAAATTTAATAACGAATAGTGTGTGAGATGTATCATTTCTTGTGTTATAGAAATATATATTTTAAAAGTCATATTAATTAGATAACTCATTTTCATGAAAAATGTTCTGATGCCTTTGAAAGGCAGTAGACTTAAATGTTAAGGGCACAGAATGGACAGCTAGACCCCCAGAGCGTCTAATTCAGCTCTATCAATTTCTGCTTTGTAATATCAGGTGAGTTAACCTCTTAATATCCTCATCTCTAAATAAAGGTAATGTAGCTTACCTGTCTTATAAATTCATGTTAAGAAATAAATGAGTTGAGACAGATATAAAGTATTTAAAATAGTGCCTACCACATAGTAAGCAAAAGCTGTATTACCTAGTATGATATTACAGGTAATACTTCAAAGCTGATAGCTAAGAGGCAATTGTCCTTATAACACTAAATTTAGAAATATTAAAAACTATTAAAATACTTATCTTTTGCATAAGGAACTTAAAGTGGAGTCAGAAAGCCTTTTTTAATACTTCAATTAATGGTTGAGATAGACAGCATACTCTGGGAAATGTTTGTTTGAAAATGGGTAATACCTTGATTTTAATGAGGTGAATTGTTTGTCATAGATTATAGTCATCTTTTTTTAAAATTACTGCTTCACTAAGCCAAGAATTTTTAAGGGGAAAATTAAAAAAACGCACATCCTGTTTGTGTGTCTTGTCTCAGAAAAGAGAACTCTGTGTCCTCTCTTACACAAGAAGACATTTCCAAAACAGGAGAATGCGATTAATTACCTCTTGATTTAGTTTTCTTTTGATGTGGTCAGGACAAATCTTTAATTTATATGTAATGTTTTGATAAAGAAATTCAGGATCACAGTCACCAAGGCGACGCATTTTTTTCATCCCTGTGCTGTTAAAGAAGCAATTGTATTGTACCTTAAACAAAAAGAAAGTCAATAAATAGACTTTTTCAGGATATGAGTTATGACAGAAGTTCTACAAACAGTGTTTTTCTTTGCCAAATAATTCCTTCCGGGGTCTTTTTTTTTTTTTTAAGAATTATGTAATATCTTTTTTTTTACGCCAGAAAAACAGCTAGGATATGAATTTGACATCACAAGCATGGTGAGATCTGGAGAAGATTCTGAGAATGCTATTTACTTCCATACAAAAGGTCACAGAATTAATTCTCTAAGCCAACATTTGAAATTGGCTGACCAGAGAGCCTTGGATGTTTGGAAAATTAATGGGTGTACGTTCAAAATGTATTTGTTCATACACTTCTAATAAACCCTTTTATAAGACAGAGAACATTGTGTCCAGCTGATTTTACAATTGCCTTTTGAAGAGAGAACTTTGCAAATGGACAAGATCACACTTACAGGATCACTTAACCGAGCTGAGTTAGGAGAAAACTGCTTTTGAAGAATAAATTCTGTGAATTATTTTAGTGTGCTCTGGACTCTGACTTGAATGAATTGTCAGATGATCCCCTGGGACTCTTAAAAATCCAGCAGCTTCACATCTGCCCATTTATGTCTCTCAAATGATGTCACTGGGGCCCCACCAAGAGTATTCAATGTCAAACATGCACCATTATAACTTTATGTCTATGGGCTACATAAAAATGTCACTTTGGAGAATGGGGTTACATTTAGTGGAGCTGATGGCCATTTTTTTGTTCAAACTTTAAATAGTTTCTTACCAGTGATTTAGTTCAGTCATCTTCGTGTGCATCCTATATATTTGGGGGAGGAGAAGATGGGGAAGGCTGGGGTTGGGAGAATGTACTAGTAATCCTTAATAACTAATGTTGATTTAGTGTTTACTATGTGTCAAGCACTCATCTGAGCGTTTTATATGTATTAACTCATGTATTGGTCACAACATGTCCCCAGAGTACTATTCTTACCTTCCTTTTGGAGATGTGAAAACTGAAATAGAGTGAAATGAAGTGATCTGAGACCATAAACTCTGTGGTCACAGAGTCTATGTGAATGACTCAGCCTAGGTGCCCACTAATATATTGCATTTCAATGGGAAGACTTTCAATAAAAGGGGCTGGCTAGAGAGTTCTCCGGAAAGAACTTCGTTTGAATAAACTTAGGTTTGTTTGGATCTGGGCCTCTTTTTCTCACGTCCGGAAACTACAAATCTTGGTAATCCTTGAAGATATCTCAGTAATATACTTTTCGAAGAAAAAGACATTCAAGAGTAGTGAATTATCTGGAATGCCGACATACTAAAGCTTTCTGGAAGGGGGAAAAGTGGGTGGAACGCTGGGGTGGCCATCAGATCATCTCACTTTGTGGGAAGCCACATCAGAAGTTCAATTGTTGAGCATGGAATTGTGTCCCACGTTTTCGAGAGGGCTGTTTCGTGGCCCTGATAAGATCTGGTGAAATGCTCTAATTCCATGACAGGGAAGCCCTCTTTAATACCGAGAATTTTGGAGACCTCCAGATTCTGAGTGTTTTATCTGGGTGTTCACTGAGAAGTTCTTCAGTGTAGTTACAAAGACGATGAAAATTGTCAGACACACTGCTTCCCTGCACCCAGCCTCTTGCACACTCATACTCCAAACCCTGGATCTCCTTCCCTCCTCAGGAGTGCTGTCCCAGTGATTTGGGAGAAGTGTGTCTTTGGCCTTTGGTATTCGTTTTATAAAACTCACACTCAAATATCTTTTTTAAGGGTCTCAGACACCTCTAGCCCTCTCTGAAGGAAAACATAAATAGATAAATAAATAAACGTGATTGCACGTTTATATATACAGATTTTCTTTTCCCCCAGACCAGATTGATGTAAAAGAATACCGTTGTTTTGCAGTAAATGACATACCCAAGCTGGAAAAAATTTTATTTGAGTAGATGTTAGTCATTACCAAAGCAACATGGTTTTCCAATTGTACCTTGAACAATAGAATATTAATATGATATTATAAATTTCTTTTAAAATTTATTACTTTGAATTCTTTCAGATTGACATTAACACTCTCCTGTCCAATGGATCTCAAGAATTTTCCAATGGATGTACAGACCTGTACTATGCAACTGGAAAGCTGTAAGTAGGAACAACTTCCTTTTTCTGAATACTTTAAAAAAAGAGAGTAGATGTATATTTGATGAGCTATATAGATAATTTATTTTGTCATTGTTTTTGTCTAACATTTACTAAATGGGCATGTTATCCTCTACATAGTATGGAAAGGAATGATGTCTGTCAGCACATGCACTCTATACTGTTATAAAGAAGTAAATTCAGGACTAGAAATAACATTTTTTAAGCTTGAAAAACAGCTATTCTCTCTATAGAAATCAAAGATAAAAAGGATGATGACCATTAAAGACAAACTACCATTCTTTTTAATGGAGTGTCTGCTGTAGTCCAAGCATTTTGAATATATTATTTCTCATACTCACAACAAAGATGTTGTTATCCCCATGTTTCCACATATGGAAATGGTCACTTTGAGTGATTTTGCCCCAA
This sequence comes from Tursiops truncatus, assembly GCF_011762595.2. Lineage (NCBI taxonomy): Eukaryota > Metazoa > Chordata > Mammalia > Artiodactyla > Delphinidae > Tursiops > Tursiops truncatus. The sequence goes on along the minus strand of NC_047039.1, from coordinate 7,504,142 downwards.
TTTATGGAGGTGGTAACAACAAACCATCTGGCTTCAAAGGCTGTGTTTACTCTGAACCGTTTTGTTGACTCCTCAGTATTTACTCAGAGAGTACACTGCTGGCTGTGTTGTGTGTTATCTCCGGAGAAAAGACATTTCTCACACTTTATCAGAGATTTATCCAAGCTTATAGGCGTTTCTTTAAATTTCTTCTTTCAAAGTGGATCCGTGTGCATCACGGATTAAATGTTAACACACGAAAACTTAAGGTCCTTCTGTTTTTCTGCACTTATCTATAGAATCAGCCCAAACTTAACTGGTTTTCAGTGTTTAATGCCATACGGAAAGTAAGCATTATGCAATATTTTTCTTATACTATGTTATATCAAGAAAAAAAATGTGTGTTTGACATATTCCTTGAGAAAAAATTTGCAGGTGGATCTTCAGACTTGCAGGCCTCAGAGGCCAGGTCTGTAGTGCGGGGGAGCTGCCACTAGATGGCGTGCCTATGTCGTGGGGGGATGCAACCCGCCCTCCACATTTGGTGATTCTTATTAAAGTGAGGAAGTGGAAATACCCGTTTCTCTGATATCGCCTTCTTGTTAAATTCAAATGCATTACTTTTATACGTAGTTCTTAAATATTAATCATATTCATGGACAAATTACTAAATTAAATGAAAGGAAAATAAAAATCTAGTTTTAGTTGGGGGAGTTATTTATCAAAAAATGCGGGGTGGTGGTGGGGAGAAAGACAGGATTCCCAGCAGTGTGCATTTCTAACTGTTCCAGGAAGGCATTTTTAAAAATTAATTAATTAATTCGTTTATTTATTTTTGGCTGCATTGGGTCTTCGTTGCTGCGCGCGGGCTTTCTCTAGTTGCCGTGAGCGGGGGCTACTCTTCATCGCGGTGTGTGGGCTTCTCATTGCGGAGGCTTCTCTTGTTGCGGAGCGCGGGATCTAGGCACAGTTGTGGCGCGCAGGCTCAGTAGTTGTGGCTCACGGGCTCAGTAGTTGTGGCGCTTGGGCACTAGAGTGCAGGCTCAGTAGTTGTGGTGCACGGGCTTAGTTGCTCCGCGGCACGTGGGATCTTCCCGTACCAGGACTCAAACCCATATCCCCTGCACTGGCAGGTGGATTCTTAACCACTGTGCCACCAGGGAAGTCCCCAGGAAGGCATTTTGAGGACAGGCTTCTTGGTTGCAAAATTAGGTACATGGGAGAGTAATCGAGAAAAAAAATCGTATGAAAAATAGTCTAAGCCACACTGGGTCCCTAATTTCTAAACCAAGGATGCTGGATGTTATCCAATAGTGAGGAGCTATTCAAGATGTAGGAGCAAGAAAATGAGTTGGTCAATATTATGCTGTTAAAGATTCTCTCAGCCAGAGGAACCAAGGTTATTTAAGAAGGTTTCATAATATTCCAACAAAAAGAATAAAAGTAGGGACAAAAAGGAACAATGTGGAAGATAGGAACAGTACAGGTTGATGCTGTAGAGAAGGCAAAATGTTATCTTTAACTTCTTAGGCTCTTCAGGCTGGGCCTGAAAATTAAACGGAGATAGGATAGATTAACAGAAGAAAAGGATACCCATTTATTTAATATTAAGTTTTACATAACATGGGATCTGTCATAAGGAGATGACTAGTCAAGGAAGTGGCCAAAACTAAATGCTTTTATACCAGGTTGAACAAAGAGAAGCAATTGTGGAAAAGTACCTAGACTGTGTGGGGAAACTAAAGGAAGATGAGAATTATTTTAAAAAGTCTGTGTGTACAGAATTCTCTTGGCTTTGATTCCTGGTACGGGGAGCACGTCTTTCATGTGGGAGTTTTTATCTACAGTTTTCAGGAAGAAAAGGGGAGATTAGAATGGTCTTCTTGCATCTGCTGTTTTTCAGGTGTCTTTAGCTCAAAATAATCCTTCTACTAAAGTGGCATATTTAGGGGGCGCATATTCCACCATTCTTCATTCACTTCAATACAAAGTGGATGCAAAGGCTCTGGGAATGAGTGAGTCAGAGCTAAAGAGCTTTCATAGGTAGAATCGTTTTGGAAATACTGACAGAGAAAGAAAACATAGAATAAGTAAATGTTAAAGGGAATATTGATAAATCCAATCTTAATATATTTAAAGTTCAGGAAATTTAGGTATAAAGCAAAGGGAAGAGTGAGACCTGAAGACATACTATTAACAGCCATCTACAGAGTGGTTCAACCATAACGAAATTTTTAATGGAGAGAATGCACAGATGAAAACAAACACACAAAGAAGAGCCAACGCTTAACAAAGGCCTTCATTTCGAGGTTGTTGGAAGGAATTCCAGTCAAGGGGTTTTCATAGATAGCAAATTAAAATCGCAATCATGCAATCTCAAAAGAGAAGGGGCAGCTGAGGAGATCTGTTTAAGAGCATCAAGTGCTGTGAAATGGTGTTTTTTTTTTAAAAGTACTTGAAAAAAGTCATTTTTATTGATGATAAAGACAAATGTGATTAGAATGATGAGGCTCAAAGCTGGATTCCAAGAAGTTTTAAGAAAAAGGGGGAACATGATGAGCAAGTGGTAGCTGTGAGTGAAATCCATAGTTCCATGAATGTTCGTTATTACAGATGAGAGGGTACAGGGCCTAAGGACAGCTGGCTCACTGGACTTCGTTAGAATAAGGAAAGCTTCCTGGGCTATTTTGCAGACACACATGCTCATGTAACAAGACCTTTCATCTTCCTGCCTTTCCCAGGACATTTCCAATCAATCAAAAACCCAATGCGGGAAAGCAAAGCCTCTTGTTGCCTCTGCCTTCTTTCTTTCTTTCTTTTTTTTTTTTTTGCGGTACGCGGCCCTCTCACTGTTGTGGCCTCTCCTGTTGCGGAGCACAGACTCCGGACGCGCAGGCTCAGCGGCCGTGGCTCACAGGCCCAGCCGCTCCGCGGCACGTGGGATCTTCTCGGACTGGGGCACGAACCCGTGTACCCTGTATCGGCAGGCGGACTCTCAACCACTGGGCCACCAGGGAAGCCCCACCTTATTTCTTAATTTCTTTATCAAGAGTTGGTAGACTGCCTCAAGTATCCCTTTCATATTTCAGTCATTAAACACTTCCTGCCCCCTTATTAGAAATTAATTTAGCTAACAATAGAGATACTGTTTGTTAAACTCTTTTAGCAGATGCTAAGAAAATCCTGTCAAAGTAAAAGCTACTGAAGTCAAATTCTTCAAGGTGTTTTTCTTAAACTGTTCTATTTATTTATTTATTTATTAGCATCTTTATTGGACTATAATTGCTTTACAATGTTGTGTTAGTTGCTGCTGTATAACAAAGTAAATCAGCCATAGGCATACATATATTCCCATATCTACTCCCTCTTGCGTCTCCCTCCCACCCTCCCTATCCCACCCCTCTAGGTGGATACAAAGCACCGAGCAGATCTCCCTGTGCTATGCGGCTGCTTCCCACTAGCTATCTATTTTACATTTGGTAGTGTATATATGTCCATGCCACTCTCTCACTTCGTCCCAGCATACCCTTCCCCCTCCCCATGTCCTCAAGTCCATTCTCTACATCTGCATCTTTGTTCTGTCCTGCCCCTAGTTTCATCAGAACCGTTTCTTTTTTTTTTAGATTACATATATATGTGTTAGCATATGGTATTTGTTTTGTTTTTCTCTTTCTGACTTTCTTCTGTAGTCTTTTAACCTATTTTTAAAAAATGACCGAAGATGAAATTTTTTAAAGATGATAATGGAATACATTTGAATGATGTGTTCAAAATCAGCAAATTTGTACTAGAAAATTTGAACAATAGAAAAACAAAGAGGGACATGCTTTAACCTTGACTCACAACTGTCCTCACGTGTATTAACCCTTTTGGAGTTTGTCTCATGACCCTTTTTCCTTTACTCGTGTGTATGTGTGTGTGTGTGATTATGTATATATGTGATTATATGTGACCAAATATGATTCCAGTTCACTTTTAGAACTAAATGTGAATCTATAATTTACTAATAAATCTCAAACTTGTTTTGAACTTAAATGTATGCTCAGCCCACATTTTCTCTTTAAATAAGTATTACTTTTACGATTTCCTCCTGGTATAAAGTATACCTGATGACAGGGGTGACCATATAATTTATCATCAAAATGGGGACACTTAGGAGAATAAATGAAGGGCACCACATGTATTTAAATTTTTATATCTTTGTAATATGTATTTATTAACTGACATGATTTTTATATTAGTGGATGAGTATCGTTCTAGGTTTTTAAATATAATCCTTCCTAAATCAAACCAAACTAATTTGGAATCATCTTTAAAGCTGCAATTTTGGTACTAAATTTGAAATTGTTGACACCATTAGTGGATCTTGCTATATAGACTATAATGGTTTTATTAAGAAAATAATCTGTGTGCAGTTGAGATAGCTAAAGTACTTGATAATTTTAGAGCTTAATTTTACTTTTCTTTGTATTGAAGTAGGTAACTAGTTCAGCCCATATATTTTTACAGATATTGTCTCTGTCTTTGTCTTGAGTACCTTTTATCAAAAAATGTTTTTATAGAACAAAACTCAGTCAAATTAGTTGCTTTTATTTAGGAATCTTTTAAAATTCTTCACCTAATTCACACGCTGGAAAATAGGCCTTCTGAATTCCATTGAATTTCAATATAAGTTATCCAATTAAAAACAAGCAGTCCATCAATGTAATTTTCTCATAAGATATTCCAAAGCACATTTATTAAATAAATAAATAAATATTGTACAGCATTTGAGACTTCAGTGTTCTCCCTTAATATTATAGGGATTAATCTCAATGTGTACCTGTCTAGAAACATCATATTTATAATTCCAATCTGATAAAAAGCTTCAGAGTCTAAAATTTTAGTGCTCCATTCATAACATAATTTGATTAAATATTTCCAACTGATTTTGAACAAATGCAACCGAAATTTAGAGAACCTTTTTACTGAGAGTTCAATACCATTGCAGAATATATAAGTTCATTTTTAAAGTACTTTCTAATGTTCAAATTTAAAAAAAAATTTATCTGATGGCAAGCAGTAAATAGAGAAATGTGTTATGCCATGATGAAATGTAATTTTTAATTCAACATCTGCTTTGTCACACAGAGAATTATAGTTCACTTAACTTGACGTTCCTATAAAAATGTAAAATTTAACAACTATCACTTCTCTTCAATTGATGGAATGGAGCAGAGCTTATGGATGTAAAATAAATCATATATCCATCGTTACTAATTTCAAGAATACTGCATCTCCATAGATTTTTCAATTTAGTAAGAACATAATTTTTAACATGGTGATGAGTTCCAACAAATATTTTATTCAGATCCATCACAAACAAGTGACATTTATTTTCAATGCTGAACTTTTTAAATGAATTTAACAGACCTTACAATAGAATTTACAGTGACATCACATACTTCATCCTCAACACATGTAATTCCAAAAGAATTAGATTTAAAAATCAAACTCATTTAAAATCATTTTAACCAATTTTCTCTTTGAAGCAGGAAATGATACTGAAACAAAACTGCCATCATTTAATTGCTTGCAAATTTCCTGTTATGCGCTTTTCCAAGAAAACCTGAAGTCAAAAAAGAGTGAAATTAATTCAGAAAAATAATCATTCGATCTAAATAAAAATTCAGTTTTCATAGAGTGATACGTAAATGCTCCCCCTGCAAACACACTTATCAAATGATCATCTTTGGGCAGTATTCCAAAAATGACTGTATCTTTTGAAATAGATGCTGGTATGTTTTCAGCTCATTTGTGTCTTGTGGCTTTTATGTGGACAGTGCTATCCTTGTAGCCCCTTTCGTGAATGGTAAATATAAACAACATTTTGTTCAAGTTGCACCTTCACCATCAACTTTTTGTGTGAAATGGAAATTTGGTGCTTGCTTTTTCAGTAAATATTGAATTCTTTTAGCCATTGCAGCTAGGAGAGTTTATTACAAAATATGAGTGTTGCCAAATAATAAAATAAATGGTTGTAGGTTTTAAAGCATTCGGGTTACTTCCTATATGATCCTTAGCAGTACTAAGCTAGTAGTACTAAGCAGTACTCAGCTTTCAGTTACAACTAACATAATTTTCTGTGACACTTAGGCACTTTGACACTTCACACATGTCCCAGGTTTGTACACCAAGTGCCCAGAGGGGGGAACAAAGGTGAAAACTACTGCCACTACTGCGATCAGGAGTTAGCTGCCCTTGAAATGTTAGTTACTGAAGGGGTCTGATAAAGATAGAGGGACCATTGCTGAAGCGGGCTGTTTTACAGGTTTAACCTAATATTTCATACTCTATTATACTGTGGGAGAATCTAGAAGTAAAATTGAAGATATACCAAACCAATAATGATGTATTTTCGAACAATGATTAATAATGATACCCAATCTAAAAATGAAGAATCTAGAACAACTGATAAGTCAGAGAGGACATAGGGGAGGAAAAAAAAGGTAATCTAGGGCTGTTTTGGCAAACGAAGATGTACGGTTAGAATTCTTGTAACCAATTGACTCCTTTACTAAGAGAAAGGAAGAAAAAGGGAAATCCTGGAAGACTGAATATTTTTTCTCTTAAGACACTAAGCTCTCAAAAAACAACTGAGTCATCGTTTTAAAAAATAAATTTATTTTATTTATTTATTTTGGCTGGTTTTGTTCGTTGCTGTGCACAGGCTACTCTTCGTTGTGGTGCGCGGGCTTCTCATTGTGGTGGCTTCTGTTGTTACGGAGCACGGGCTCTAGGCACGTGGACTTCAGTAGTTGTGGCATGCGGGCTCAGTAGTTGTGGCTCCTGGGGTCTAGCACTCAGGCTCAGTAGTTGTGGCACACAGGCTTAGTTGCCCTGCGGCATGTGGGATTTTCCCAGACCAGGTCTCAAACTCGTGTCCCCTGCATTGGCAGGCGGATTCTTAACCACTGTGCCACCAGGGAAGTCCCTGAGTCATCTTTAAGTCTACCCCAATCAGATGGGATGGAGGCATCATATTAAGATACAAACAGTTGTAAATAATTGAAAACAAACACCCCTCTATTTTTCACATCTGAGAAGAGTAAATTTTTAATTTAACACTGCTACACCTGAATACTTGTTACAGTCTTTCCTCTGGAAGACTTTATCTGATTCTCCTTCTGCTCCCGTACTCCAGCTTAGTTTAGACCCCTTTCTGCACTCACATAGAACTCCACTTATTCTCTATCAGACTCTTCACAGTCTGTTTATCTGTTTTATTGTCAGCTGCCACTATTCTACAAGCATCTTGACTGGAGCTGGGCAGTTCCAGCCATTTACCTAGGTACTTATATAGGGTAGGAACTCAACAATTATTTATTAAATTAATGAACTAGTTAAATTAAGTCCAGGGCAACATTTCGGTAATAAAATTTTTTCTTGTTGGTAATATTTGAATATTTTTATAGATGAGATTTTTTGAAAATAGAGTTTTTAGAGCAGTTTAAGGTTCACAACAAAATTGATCAGAAATTGACAATTTCCCTTACACTTCCCTACCCACCCCGCACATGCACATCCTCTGCTAGTGTCAACACCCCACACCAGAGTGGTGTGTTTATTACAATCCGTGGACCTACATTAGGGTTCACTCTTGGTGGTGTGCATTCTCTGAGTTTCGACAAATATGTAATGACATGTATTCCATTGTAGTATCGTACAGAATAGTTTCACTGCCCTAAATATCCTCTGTGCTCTGCCTATTCACTTCTTCCTCCCCCAGATCCCTGGTTACCACTGATCATTTTCCTGCCTCCATAGTTCTGCTCTTTCTAGAATGTCATGGAGTTGTAGCCTTTTCAGATTGATTGACTTCTTCCATTTAGTAAGATGCATTTAAGGTTTCTCATGGCTTGATAGCTCATTTCTTTTTAGTGCTGAATACTATTCCATCATCCGGATGTACTGCAGTTTACTTATCCACTTACCTGCTGAAGAATATCTTGGTAGCTTCTAAGTTTTGGCATGTACAAAGCTGCTATAAATTTCTGTGTGCAGGTTTTTGTGTAGACATATGTTCGACTCATTTGGTTTTCAACTCCTTTGATTGCTAGATCCTATGGTAAGAGTATGTTTAATTTTATAAGGATCCACCAAACTGTCTTCCAAAGTGGCTGTACCATTTTTTCATTCTCACCAGCAGTGAATTCTTGTTAGTCCACATCCTCTCGTCAGTATTTGGTGTTGTCAGTATTCTAGATTTTGGTCATTCTAATAGGTGTGTTGGTTTCTTGTTGTTTTAATATGAAATTCTCTAATGACATAACAAGAATTTTTTAAAAGATTATAAATTTATATCTCCTGATATCTTATACAAGCCCCCTACCATTTCTTATGTTTAATTAGAGTTTTTAAAAAACTATTTTCTTGGGCTTCCCTGGTGGCGCAGTGGTTGAGAGTCCGCCTGCCGATGCAGGGGACACGGGTTCGTGCCCCGGTCTGGGAAGATCCCACATGCCGCGGAGCGGCTGGGCCCGTGGGCCATGGCCGCTGAGCCTGCACGTCCGGAGCCTGTGCTCCGCAATGGGAGAGGCCACAACAGTGAGAGGCCCGCGAACCGCAAAAAAAAAAAAAAAAAACAAAACTATTTTCTTATCTAATGTCAGAGAAATTGGGAATTTGCATGAGGGCTTTTTTACAGAGGGCTGGAAAAGATCGCAAGGAAAAATTACAATTCTTTCAAATATTGCAAACTTCCACAGCATATTAACTGCATATCTATTGAACCCATTTTTTGGTGCTTCAAACTATGATTCTTTATTTAAATATATATCAGGAGTGTATTTTCTAAGATATTTGCGTGCACAAAATTATACACATTTAAAAAAATTCTGCATACATCCATTGCAAGCTCTCCACTCGCCAAAGTTGATGAGAAGTCCAACATCATAAATTCTTCAGGACGCCCCCTCTTTCATAGTGTTAGGAAACAGTGTCTGGGTTTATGTGAGTCTTGAACCAAAGTCTGTGAGGCTATTATGGCCATGCTGCCGCTTCTCCACATGGACATCAGTGTCGTCACCAGATGCTGAACATTGGGCTGCGTTCTGCTATGGCCTACTCTCGACTAGCCCCAGAGGTACCACTCAAGAAGTTCAGGCTCCAGAAGCTTTTTCTGCACCTCAAGATTATACCTACATCTTACTTTCCCGCCCCACAGGTATTCACACTGCTATGGCCCACTTGATGTTCTACACCCCCCTCCCCCCAGTTACAGTGCCGCATGCAATTGGCACAAGTTTTTGATGTTTATACATGCTTAGATAGCTTTCTACACTTTAACTTTGATTCCTTTGATCAGCCTGTCTGTTTCTTTAACAGTAACTAATCCTTTCCTATTCTTTTTTTTTTTTGCGGTACGCAGGCCTCTCACTGCTGTGGCCTCTCCTGTTGTGGAGCACAGGCTCCCAACACGCAGGCTCAGTGGCCATGGCTCACGGGCCCAGCCGCTCCGTGGCATGTGGGATCCTCCCGGACTGGGGCACGAATCCACGTCCCCTGCATCGTCAGGCGGACTCTCAACCACTGCGCCACCAGGGAAGCCCTCCTATTCTTTTTTTATAGTGTATTTTAATTAGATTTATAAGGCTATATTCAATGATATCATAAAATCAGAGGGCTGGAAAAGGCTTTGGAGTTCATCTATTTTAACTAACACAATGATTAAGGGTCTCATAACATTCCTGACAGATCATTTCCTAGCCTCTGCTTGAGGGAAACTTGTTACCTTACCAATTCCACTGTGAAATTCTTTTAGAACATTCTCACTTACACTTATTTAGCTGAAATGTGCCTTCTTGAACTTCCTGTTTGTTACTTTTCTGTCTTCACCTTTCTCTTTCCAAGGTGAAAATTCTCTGATCCCTCCTATAGCTTTTTTTCCCTTTATATATTATCTCCCTTGATAATCTCAGATAGTCTATAATTTTAATATCATCCTTAGGTGACTCTCAAACTTATAACTACAATCCTGATCTCACTTTCAATGTATAGGTCCGTGATTTCAACAATTTTCAACATATAAATCAATGTTCAAACTTGTTAGCCACACCTGCGTCTCCTGCTAGCATCTTAAATTCAGTGTACCGCCAAGTAAACCCATCAGATACAAACACACAAGCACATCTTCCTCCTTTCCCTTTATCTATTTCTAATTCAAACAGTCAACCTCCTCGTACATGTTACATACTATTTTAGGTACTGGAAAAATATGTCAGTGACTAAAATACAATAATCTCTGCTTTTATAAAGTTTAAATTCCAGGAGGCTAGATAAAAAATAAAAACTTGATGACTATATACCATGGCAGGTAAAGAGTAGTTCAAAGGAAAAAAATAAACAGGAAAGGGTAATGTAGACTCATTGGAAGAAAAGTATTTTATAAGATGGTCAGAGAAGGCTACTCTACTGACATGACATGTAAGCAAAGACTGTGGCATAGCTACTTGTCAGTGACTTAGACTTGAAACTTTGAAAAGTTCTTTAACTTCTTATTTTCCCTTAACTATATATTTAATTAATTTCCAAGTTTGACAAAATGATCTACTGAAGTATTACCTCTACCTTATATTCCTGAAGAACCATTGAGGAAGAATGAAAATTTTTTCTTTACCTTCTCAAGAATGCAGATAAACTTGTTAAAATTTAATTTATTTTATTGTGTTCAAAACACTTAGCATGAGATCTACCTTCTTAACAGATTTTTAGGCGTACAATACATTATTGTTGAGTGTAGGTATGATGCGATACAGCTGATCTCTAGAACTTATTCATCTTGTTTGACTAAAACTTTATGCTTGTTGAGTATTCTCATTTCCCCATCCCTCAGCCCCTGACAGTCACCATTATATTCTTTAATTCTATGAATCTGATAATTTAAGATGCCTCATACAGGTGAAGTCATGCCGTATGTATCTTTCTGTGGCTGGCTTATTTCACACGGCACAATATCCTTGAGCTTCATCCATGGTGCCGCAAAAACTAAAAATAAGACTACCGTGTGATCCAGTAATCCTACTTCTGGGTATTTATCACAAGAATTGAAATGAGGATCTTGAAGAAATACTAGCACTACTGTGTTCATTGTAGCACTGTTCACAGTAGCCAAGATGTGGGAACAAGCTATATGTCCATTGACAGACGAATGGACAAAAAATGTAATATATACATACAGTGGGGTACTATTCAGCCTTTAAAAAGAAGGAAATTCTGTAATATGGGGGGAAAAACCCTTAGTTTCTGAAGGTGGTAGTTTCTTAAATCTTGGTTGCAGTGTGAAATTGGAAACCATAGCAATGAACTCTTCTTTTTTTGTTGAAGTATAATTGATTTACAATATGGTGGCAGTTTCAGTTGTATAGTAAAATACAGCAAAATAATCTGAAAAAAATATGAATATATAACTAAATCACTTTGCTGTATATTTTTCAATGAACTCTTCATGCTCTTGTAAATTAAAATCTGTTTGTGTCTTGAACGTTAAATGGATCTTTTGCCTATGCATAATTTTTAACATCATGCTTTGATCATTTGGAAAACATTAGCTTAATGACTTATTCAGATATTCCAAACATTGACACATAACATTATACAATATTGAAAAGTCACATCTGTTAATATCACCACTGAGCTCATCAAAAAATCTTTAAGTATTGGGAAAATAATTTTTCCAAAATTTAATGTTAAATAGAAAGCTCAAAATCTACCATTGACAACAAATACTGTCAGTTGTTTCCCTCAACACGATAGGTTCACTCACTTCTTTTATTTTCAAGAAAATGATTGGCCATATACCTAATTGTAATAACCGCAGTTTGCCAGTCATTTTTTTTTTCAAGTAAAAATGGTGTTTCGAGCAAAACCAGCTGGTTTACTTGCAAATCAATCACACCAGTGCTTTCCCTTAAAAGAACCATCGTGTTACAACGTGCAGCTGAAGTGCTTTATCCGTACTTCCCATTTTGATACCCAGAATAGTAAAAGGACATTTATATAAGGGTCAAAATTTACTAAGATTATAATTGTTATTGGTTCATCAAGGATTGAGGACATTCTTAAATAAAATGGCATTGTTTATACTGCAAGATACGGCAGTAAAGAATACAATAACCACTAGCACAGTCTGCAGCCACCGCTTTTATTCTAAAGCACTAGAAGTTTTACTTACTGTGTTTTCACCATCTGGACCAATGTCAACACAAGGAAAAAGGCAGATAATGTCTTATGAATATGAAAGCAGTTGGATTTTGTGAATCCCATGAGAAGGTTCTACTAGAGTAATGTTTCTAAAGCACAATTTTTGTCATGTCACTCCCCTGCTCAGAAGATTTCAATTGTTTATCATTGCCCACAGGGAATTTTAAAAAATCAAACTTTGCAACCTGGAGTGTAAATTTTACATAATCTTACATTAATTCATCTTTTCATTCCATATGCTTCTTCATGCAAACTGGCTCTAGATAAATAAAGTTATTGCTATTCCTATTATAAACCTTGGGAGTTTGTGGTTTCTTTCAACCAATTATACTGTTTCCTTTGCCTGAGTGCCTCACCGTCTCTCACGTTCTTTATATGCTGGTCTTGCCTTTTTTCAAGGTGCAACTCAAATGAGGCTTAAATGGCTATTATAGATCCCTCTTCTGAAAGCACATAGCACTTTGAACCTCCCCCGTGCCACTTATTTTCTACCTGGTAATAGCACCTCACATCCCATGAAACCCAGTAGGATGCCTTATATATGGTCTGTGCCGAACAAATACTTGTTGAAGAAACAGGTGTTTGCTTGCATTGAGTCATTTGTTTACACGTTTCCCTGCAGCTACCCTATAAGATTGTTGGCTGAAGGTAGGGTTAATGCTTTTGTTCCCTCAATGAACTATTCCTTGTTGTGGAACTCATTATGGTACAAGGCCATTCAGCTCACAGCCTCAATCTCATTAGCCGGTCTCTTCACCTTGGCAATTCTCAGAATTGTATAAAGTTCTGCCAACCAAAAGCATAAGGATGCTAAAACACTGTGAACTGTGTAGAAAAGTACTGATTTTTTTTTAAAGTTATGTTTGAAGGCTTATTGAGGCAAAATTACCATTTAGTTAATTTCCTTGAACATCCACTTAGTTACTTAGAATAAAAGCATTACCACCTAAAATTGTCATTTCACTATTTTCCTTCTGGTTTCAAACTTAAATATTTTATGGACCTTAAGGAAATAGCATAGCTTGATTAGGATATGCCCATGCCTAAATCACTTAGTGTGCATGATTATTTGACACAAGAGCAAGCTGAGTATGCTGTCTATAAATTGCATCAGAGACTAACTAAGCCTTGTCTTTGAGGGAATTTCAGAGAGCTACTTTCTTTTCACAGAAAACCCTAAGAAAAACTTAGAACATAAAAACAAAACAGGGTTTCAGTTCATTTCTCCATTTATCTGTCTAAATTGGGAAATATCTCACATATTTTTGTCTTCGGGGATTGCACGTATGGAAGAATAGGGTACTTGTCTTACCTGGAAGTAAATAAGAATCAGTGCCTATTTTCCTTTTGATCCTTGAGAAATGTGCATCTGTTTTCTCTTTAGGTAAGATGGTATAGACAATGGATATATCAAAAGACTTACAAATAAAAGTGAAAGCCTTCTATTATTAGCCACCAAATCATTAATTGCAGGGTTCAATGAAATGTATTCCAGTGTAAGCAAGTCAAACATAAGTCCTTGCTGTGCTAAGTCCAATGGTCTAGAGGACAGTCTTGCAGGTCTTCTTATCTGTCCTGGAACCAGAATTCCCTTCAGTGTCCCCTTCAGTCTGGAGGACTTTACAACCTCTACCAAAGAATTCCCTTCAGTGTCCCCTTCAGTCTGGAGGACTTTACAACCTCTACCAAATAGCGCTTGCTCCGTAATGAGCCATCATACGGATGCTGCTGCTGCTAAAGCCACCTTCCCCGTAGCTAGTGGAGTGGATGTCGTGAGGTGTGCCCACGGGTCAGGAGGGTGGGCTGGGCATCTGGCTCCAGTCACTATCACCACAGCTGGATCAGATTCAGCTCTTTCGGAGATGTCCTCCAGGTACTGTGGGAGGAAGAAGGACGATCAGTTCCCTTCCAGACACCTCGCCCTGCTCAGCCTAATCTTCCCCGCGCCAGCTGTTTCTAATCATGCACACAGCCCCTTGTCGACAACATTAGCTACCAGAGAATTTGTTTGGGACACTTTCCCTTGTTTGCCGCTTGCTTCATGCACCTAGAGCTTCTGCTTCCTTTACCTGGCCCCTTGCCTTAGTTCAAAGGCCAGACTGTGCTTCCTTTCTTCCTACCTCCGGGGCAGCTGTGAACTCTGACCACCTGCAATCTTCCCCGCAGGTGAAGTTCCCTTGACTCCTTCTCTGCAACGGCCTTCAAGTGCACCTTTCAACAGCTTCTCACTCAGAGGGAAGAAAAAGATCAAATTCTGCTTTCCTTAGATACCATTCCTATAGACAGATGACATTTTAATTTGCTAAAAGATGCTGGCTTATTACAAAATATATTCGTGAATTCTAGTCAGAATTCACTCATGCTATGTGCAAGAGTTTATCCCTCCACAAACGTGGATTTTCTTTGTATACCGATTTTCCCTGAACAGCAGACATTTCTATCTAAAATATCCTTTTGTCCATTTTGGGACCCGGGACGTAGAAGCAGATGCCATAAACTGAAATAGTTAATGATTAAACCAAGAAAGGTATCAGCTCTGGTTTGTTCCCTCCATGGATGTTATAGTTTAGGTCATTTCCTAACCCGTGACAATTTCAGTTTTTGTTGAAGGGGTCCTGAATAATTTGAGAAAAGGTGAGGAGAGATCTAATGCAGTGGAACCAAAATGAATTGCTGAGTTAATGCAGTAGCTGCCCATTCCAAGGAAAGAATGTATATGCCTATTCTTTAAGGTTCCTACATGCCATGCCATACTTATTATTAGCCTACTACATTCTCTTACATTATTTGATAAATATTCTGTATGAAAAGACTTCAGTAGACTGGAATTGTGCCATGCATAGCTCAATCAATAGAGTTAAGGTGACACTGTTTGGTCTTCCCATCCTATGGGAACACTACAAGTGATTATTTTAAATTTCACTCCTTTGAATGCCCTTTTCGCTATAAATATTTTTATTATGTTTTGCCTAGTTGGGTACACAATGAATGATCTCATTTTTGAATGGCAAGATGAGGCACCTGTACAAGTGGCAGAAGGACTCACTTTGCCCCAGTTTCTGTTGAAAGAAGAGAAAGATTTACGATACTGCACTAAACATTACAACACAGGTAGGAGTTGAATGTTCTTCATTACACTTATGACTTGTGGTTTTATGATATTCAGATGTTTCTTAATTATAGCGCTAGGTTAATTATTTTAACAATTTATAGCTGAATTTTTTTTATAGTCATAGAGCAGAGAATGGATGTCTTTGAAACTTACGGAAGCTTTGACTCATCACATCTTGTTATATAATTGGTTTGTATGGAAAAAAAGAAATGCTTGGTGTTCAGTTATATTTAACTAATTTCTTTTGTTGTGAAATGCCTATAGTTACATAGTAATGATGTTTCCAAAAAAGTTCCTTTAATTTCTATGTGAGCGATAAAATGTACTTTTTAACTGTCCTGTAGCTGTAAACATTGTGTTTGCTTAAAAAATGAAAGAGGTCGCTTTTTTTTTAAGGCTCCACTTGCCTAAATTTTTAGTTTAGCCACAATGTCATGCATTTCAAGATATTGTTACTAAGCACCTGCTACTCACATTGACACAGTAGCCTTTTACCTTTGAGAATAAATATCAGATACAGTCATCAACATCAAAGACTGCAAGATTTGTACGTTCATGTTATTTGTTCACTTCTCTCACAACTGGAACTGGCTATTTCCGTAATATCTCTTCTAATTGCCTAATCTACAAGTTCCCTTAAACTGCCCACAGATGATGCATCACTCCAAAGTGGTGAGCGCGTGGCCTCCCACTAGCATCTGTGGCTGCTCTTATTATTTCCATATAGTAACTATGATTTTTCTTGGGCTCAACATTTCCAGAATTGTGACCTGGCCTTTCACTATATAGTCAGCCCTCCATATCCATGGGCTCACATTCAAAGATTCAACCAACTGGGGATTGAACATATTGGGAAAAAAAATTCTAGAAAGTTCCAAAAAGCAAAGTTCTCCCTGTACCATTTGTTAAGGAGACCATGCTTTCCCTGTTGAATAGTCTCAGTCCTTTGTCTAAAGTCAATTGACCATAAATGATCAGTTCTTGACTTTCAATTCTATTCCATTAATCTGTATATCTTTACTTATGACAGTACCATATTTTGTGATTATCGTAGATTTGTAGCAAGTCTTGAAATTGGGAAGTGTGAGTTCACCAAATTTGTTCTTTTTTTCCCTCAAGACTATTTTGGCTATTGTATGTCCCTTGCATTTTCATGCTAATTTTAAGATCAGCCTGTCAGTTTCTGCATAAAAGCCAGTTGGGATTTTGATAGAAATTGCAATAAATTTGTAGATCAATATGGGAAGTATTGCAATCTTAACCATATTAACTCTTCTGATTAATGACTACAAAATGACTTTCTATTTATTTTGATCTTCTTTAATTTTGTTCAACTGTGTTTTGTAATTTTTAGTGTAGAAGTTTTATACTTTTTTGTTAAATTTATTTCTAAATATTTTATTTTATTTGGTTCTTATAAATGGAATTGTTTTCTCAATTTAATTTTTGGATTTTCCATTGCTAGTGTACAGAAACACAATTGCTTTTTGTATACTGATAGTGTATCCTGTAACCTTGCTGAACTCTTCAGCTCAAGTAGATTTTTAGTGTATTCTTTAGGATTTTCTAAATACAAGGTAATGGCTTCAACTTATAAAGATAGTTTTACTGCTTTCTTTTCAGTCTAAATGACTTTTATTTAATTGTTTGCCTAATTACCCTGGCTAGAACCTCAAGGTACAGTGTTTAAAAGAAGGCATAAAAGCAGACACGAATCAAGTGAAATAATAGACATTTTAGTACTTTGCAAGTATGAAGTGCTAATCAAATGTGAAGTAATAAGATTATATATTATTTCCTGAAATAGTACACTGTTCTATTACATTGCTTCTAGGTGCTAACAGAAAAATGAGAAAACTATTTTTCAGAAAACAATTTGCATATATGATTTGGGATCCCATTTCATTATAACTTTATAATTATACAGAAATAATAGTTATATAATTTCATTATAATTGTATAATTATACAGAAAGGTGTAGGGCAAAATTATGATGAAAACAAAATTGTGACATTTGCTGCAATAACAAAGACCTATTTTTACCAATTACTGCATTTATTTCACAACCAATTAGGAAAGTTTACATGTATAGAAGTGCGATTCCATCTTGAACGACAAATGGGCTACTATCTGATCCAGATGTACATTCCCAGTCTCCTGATTGTCATTCTCTCCTGGGTTTCATTCTGGATCAATATGGATGCTGCTCCAGCCAGGGTAGCCTTGGGAATAACCACCGTGCTGACTATGACTACACAGAGTTCAGGATCACGAGCTTCCTTACCAAAGGTAAGTGCGCTGAATGGGCACACACGCATATTTGCACTAATATGTATATATATCATTATCCATTTTGGCCAGATCTTTTTCAGTAGTATTTACAGTTGGTCCCTGATTTACCATGGTTCGACTTAACGATTTTTTTGACTTTTATATGGTGTGAAAGTGATAGGCATTCAGTAGAAACCACACTTCGAGTTTTGAATTTTGATCTTTTGCTGGGCCAGTGACGTGTGGTATCTGCTCTCATGATGCTGGGCAGTGGCAGCTACAGCTCCCGCCAGCCACGTGATCAGGAGGGTAAACAATGATACACTCACAACCCTTCTGTACCCAGACAACCATTCTGTTTTCCACAGTCAGTACAATATTCAATAAATTACATGAGACAGTTAACACTTTATTATAAAATATGCTTTGTGTGTTTTAAAGATGTGCTGAAATAAAACATAGGAATACCTTTTTATGCATTTAGCAACATAGCAATAGAAAATTATTTTCTTTTTCTAAATGAAAAAATTTCTAAGAGAGAAATTTCTACTGTCTAAATTAAGTAATCCTGTCTGACCTCCAACAAGCTTCACTATTCTTTTCATTACAATGATGTACGTTAATGTAATAAAATCATATTCACTTTCCTGGTGCGTTTGATGCTATCTCCCTGCCATGCCAAGTAAATTATAAATCTGCTGTCATGGCTTCCTTACCCCTTACTATGAATTGCATCCTCTGGCTCAATTTATTCAATTAAAAATGTCTAAATAAATAAAAGTTGATGGCAGGATATTTTATCACTAAAAATGTTACTTACTATCAGGAGAACTTGATATTTAACAATGCTCACTGTGCCTTGCTAAGATTTAATGGTTGTCTTTCAAAATAAGGTTTACTTTTATTAACACATAATTGTATTTTCAAAATGATCTGTATCAACTAGTGTTTTATAAGATATCATCCAAATGAAAATTGTAAATCTGTTTATAAGATTAAATGCTTTTCTATATACGGATAAATGTCTCAAGGGCTCTGAGTAATAGTTGAAGTTCCATAGTCAATTTGTAAATGAAATTGCCAGTTTACTCATCGATTTTTTTCTCCACGAGCTAAACAGAAATGAAAGCTCATTCATTCCGTAAGTTGTTATCCAGATAGTGGGGCACTTTAGTGATTCATTTAAGGAAATTACAGTTTCTGTGAGGCAGAGCAAAAAGGCATCTGGATACAGAGATGAAAGCAGAATTGGGAGAGCATAAAGGTTTGTGTGGAGGAAACAGAAATGAAGAAAGCAATAAATTAAAAAAACAGAACAGAGACAGGAGTTTTTGTTGTTGTTGTTGTTTTTAAGGAAAGAAAGGTCTGAGATGACTTCGTAGTTTTTCTCAAGAAGTTTTTTTTAAAGGCATTAATTTCACCGTGATCTCAGGGAAGGAATAAATTTTCAATCATTAGCTCAAATACACACATAGATATATACAAAACCTCTCCATCTCTCAGATCATAGAGACACTGGAAATATGATAACAGATTTAAAGAATTGATTAGCAAACAGATATCTTAAGAGTTGGTGATTATATCATCTTAGGCTTTGTGATAGTTAAGGAATGGGTTATGTACAGACGTTATGTACATTAGAATTCAGGATGACAGATGCTGAAGTCCCAGAATAAACAAGAATTATCCTATTGGATGAGATCATTCAAAAGAGTAGAATTCTCTTGAAAAACGCAATCTTGATTCTGCGATTTGGAAAGGCAAGGGGCGAGGGCTCACACTTGCATTTAGGAATAGGAGTCTGAAACCATGCACCTTAAGATCTGCTCTTCTCAACCTCACAAAAGAACCCTCAAATGCCTGAAAATCTTGCCACAGAAACATCCACCATTCTCATACTGACAAAAATCCAGGAAGGAGGAAAACAAAATTAAATTCAGGAAAACAATAGGGGATTATCAGACACAGGAGGAAGAAACAATAAATCACTAATTTATGATAATCGCTTAGTGTTCTGTCCAGGCTCTCTGCCAATGCATCTCTTGTAGATAAGAAGGAGCTTGGAAATTGGTCAAGTAAGACCCAAAGTAGAAAATCTCAGAGAATGTACTTGAGCCAACGCCTTGTGAACTACAGACCTGAGATTCCTCGCTGATATTTCCTGTTGCACTGGCTTCTGCAGTGTCATAGATCAGACATGTAATAGCCCACAGCCAGAAGACTCCTGTGATTCATTTCTTGGAACTTGGAGCAATCTGGCATTTCCGCAGTGCCTGCATTAGGTGGCCAGAAGAGGGTGACAATGGATCCCGTGGCCAGCATTTTTTCAAAGTTGCAAAACTTAGGAGCACTTCCTAACATTGTGTATTTGGAGGAGAGTGAGTGAGAAAAAATGGCAGTGATCATAGAGCCATGTCGTGGAGGGTTTTATAGAAGTTGGTAAGGATTAAGTTTATTTTGGATGGAGTTTGGAAGAATCTTAATAGGAAGAGGTAAAAATGGAAACAGAGATACTACCAAGAAAACTATAGCTCAGAGCAGAGGATGGTCTGGCTAGATTGGTAGTCGCAGAGATGGAGAGTAGCAGATGGATTTAGAAAGAGGTAGTTTTTTTTTTTTGAGAAAATCTCAAATAGAGATGAAATAGACAGGGTTTGCTTATGAACTGGACTTTGAGGAGTAAGGGAAAGGTGGGAGTCAAGGGTAGCCTTAGGCTAAGTAACTGGGCAAGTAGTGGTAATAGTTACTCATGGGGAAGGCTGGGGGAGGTAAGAGTTCTATGGTTGAACATGTTAAGTTTGAGATGTTTATGACGGTCACATGGAATCATCGGAAAGGACACCCAAGGCTCAGACTTCAAGGAGTAAACTACAGATGCATAGGGAAGCAGACCAGAGATGGTTCTTCTAAGAGTAAAAGAAAGGGGGAAAGAAGATGTATTTGTGGTTGGCCCTCCTCCTCCAGTTGGAAATGGACCTGCATATTCAAAGTCCCTTCTCTCCTTTCCTCTTCTAGGTCCATCTCTCCCCCACACGCAGAATAGGTTAGACAGCTCAGTTAAAAGCTAGACGCACTCACCCCAAAACTTTCCCCCAAACTCGTTGAGATTCCTAACATTTTGTGATTTTTTTTTTTAGATGTGAAAAGCAATCCTCCTTGGGAGAATTAGATTTTAATCAGGGGTCAAAGAGAGGATAGTATTAGTCACTGAACTATATTTGAGTATGTATTTGATTTACACTGATACATAGTTAAGATCCTGGCACTGAGGGAATTATATTTTTTATTAAGTGTAGGGATGGGTAAGAATAGAGAAAATCATAGGAGGGACAAAATATCATTTTAATTTGTAAACTATGATTCTAGAAAGAATTGCTTTAGAAAACTCTGGGAAGATCTGGGTATACAGCAATATTTTTCCCCATTCAATTTGTTTGTGAAACCCACCAGGAGTAGCTTTTTGAGAGGACAAACTATCTCTTACATATTTTTATCCTCAGAGCCTAAATCAGTACATGATATGGGTCTATTGAGTAAATGTCATGCAGATAATTTAAAGACAGTGTGAGCTTTTAAACTTTACTCCATAGTTAACTTGAAAAGCAAGAATATGCCATTTTTTCATCTCTCTCAAAAAGAATGTAAAAACTCAACTGAATTACTCTTATGTAGAATCATATATTCCCCTGAGAATCACCAAATTAATGAAAAAGAATTTAAATATTGCCATGTATCTACTGTACAGTGTAATAAAAACATTGGTTCTTAGAAAACATAACAATAGCTTTCACATTGTTTTTTTTTAACATCTTTATTGGTGTATAATTGCTTTACAATGAATGGTGTGTTAGTTTCTGGTGTATAACGAAGTGAATCATCTATATGTATACACATATCCCCATATCTCCTCCCTCTTGCGTCTCCCTCCCACCCTCCCTATCCCACCCCTCTAGGTGGTCACAAAGCACTGATATTAAGTTTTTATTCTTCATAAAGACACCAACTATAGAAGTGATTACAGCTGTCAGAACATATAAATCTAACTGCTATATTTATATTTGGATGCCATGATTGTGTGGGCACACAAAGATCTACATGACATTACACAGAAAAGACGGGATGGGAAGGAAAATGAAGTATTTGTATTCACTACTCTGTTCTTTTCTAATTAGCTCTCATTCTTCTCAAAAAAAATACCCTGCAGTTTTAAAGGAGAGTAAATTGTAAATATCAGCGGTAATTAAATTGGGCAACGGGCAATGGATTCCAATCTTTATAACCAGGATAGTTAATCATGATAAAATCCAATATACACATATTCAGGACACCAGAAGCAGACTTTCTCTGTTTTCTAATAACATTGCAAAGTAGAATAAATGCAGATTTTTCTGGAAAAAAAAACTTTCTTCTGGAAAGAAGTCTACAGAACCTATGATGCTTATATTCCTTTCCCTACATTATAAAACTTAATTTTTAAAAAAATTATTTATTTTTGGCTGCATTGGGTCTTCGTTGCTGCTCGCGGGCTTTCTCTAGTTGCGGCAAGTGGGGGGCTGCTCTTCGTTGCGGTGCACGGACTTCTCATTACGGTGGCTTCTCTTGTTGCGGAGCACGGGCTCTAGGCGTGCGGGCTTCAGTAGTTGTGGCTCGTGGGCTCTAGAGTGCAGGCTCAGTAGTGGTGGCGCACGGGCTTAGTTGCTCCGTGGCATGTGGGATCTTCCCGGACCAGGGCTGGAACCCATGTCCCCTGCAATGGCAGGCAGATTCTTAACCACTGCGCCACCAGGGAAGTCCCTAAAACTTATTTTTTAGAATGAAAAGGATAAAGCCTTGCAGTAAACCAGCTCTGCACATTCAAGTGGTAATTTATCAAGCTAATCTGGTCCCAGATTATCACATGGCAAGTAGTCAATGGTCTCCCAGCTCATAAAAACACTTCATTATAGTTAATGTGAGAATGTTGCTGGGGAGACTTTCATTGTATTTCTGAGGATACAATGTTTCCCTGATCTAGTTTTGCTTCTGCAGAGCAACTATTTTGTTTTTATGCGGTAATTACTGTGCTCATAACTCCTTTTCTACATTGTCTTTTAGGAAGCTGATTGCTAGATTTTCGGATCAGAACCAACAAACATATAGGACCTTACAGCATGTATTTTATGTGCTGACTTCACTCTTAACTCTCAGATAAAAGTTGAAGAGGCTGGAATATTAAGATACAGAGAGTTATTTCTACTTAGTGTGTTCACAGTTGTTAACTTACGGTGGTAGCTTCAGTAGAAGCAGCCTAATAACCAGGTGATATATTGATACAATAGTAGTTGAGTTTATGGCTCTTTAGCCAGATTAGCTGTCTTTCGATCCTAGCTTTGCAGCTTGGTAGCTGCCTTAGTCTGTTCAGGCTGCTATAACAGAATACCATAGATGGGCTGGTTTATAGACAACAGAAACTTATTTCTCACAGTTCTGGAGGCTGGGAAGTTCAAGATCAAGGTACTGGCAGATTCAGTGTCTGGTGACGGCCTGCTTCCTGCTTCATAGCTGGTGATCTACTAGCTGTGTTCTTTCATGGTGGAAGGGGCAAGGGAGCTCTCTGAGGTCCTTTTTTTTTTTTTTCCTCGGTACGCGGGCCTCTCACTGTTGTGGCCTCTCCCGTTGCGGAGCACAGGCTCCGGACGCGCAGGCTCAGCGGCCATGGCTCACGGGCCCAGCCGCTCCGCAGCATGTGGGATCTTCCCGGACCGGGGCACGAACCCGTGTCCCTGCATAGGCAGGCGGACTCTCAACCACTGCGCCACCAGGGAAGCCCTCTGAGGTCCTTTTTATAAGGGTCCTGATCTCATTCATGAGGGCTCCACCCTCATGACCTAATCACCGCTCAAAGCTCCAGCCTCCTAATACCATCACTTTGGGGGCTTTAGTTCAACACTGGGACTTTGAAGGGACACATTCAGTCTATAGCAGTAGCTATGTGACAAGTTATTTTACATGTCCCAGTCTCCTCATCTTTGAAATGGGAATAGTTTCCTCAACTATTCTGGGGATTAAAAGTGTTACTACTAAGAATACTCAGTAGTTTCATGGACACTACTAAGAATATTCTTGGCATGTTAGTTATTATAATTATTTCTGTAATAATAAATGGCCGATGATGGCAAGTCACTTCACATGGTTCAATCAGTTGAACATTATCTGAGAGCCCATAGTATAACGAGCACTGTGTTGGGTCCTAGAAATACAAAGGCAAATAAGATCTGGCCCTTGTCTTAGCTCACAAGATATATTAGCCTAAAAGGAGAAAGATATGTAAATAGATAATGTTGATACAGTGGGGCCAGGTCAGTAATAAGATGAATTGTTTGTTGTTTGCTATCAACACATAGTTTGCTAAAATATCAATATAGATCTTTCACCTTGAAATCCTCAAGAACATACTCATTTTTGAATCCTCCTAACCAAAGTTTTTGGAAAATAGCCCTTAGGGATTGTGGAACAGAGTCATTGGCTGAAGGGGGGACATTTAAATGATGCTATCCAGCAGTCACCTTATAAGAACTACCCACAGATAAACATCGTTACAACTGTGATGAGTGACCTGAGACAAGGGTTCTAGGAGCAAAGCAGAGGTAGGAAGGCAGGAAGGGGCTGTACGGTTCTGGGCATTTGTAGAAGGTTTCCCTGAGAATGTCGTTTTTAAGCTGAGACCTGAAGAATTAACCAGTAGTTACACAAAGGAAGGAATGTTCCAGACAGAAGTTAACAAGGAGTTCAAAGCTGCTGAGTCAGGATGGAGCTTGTCAATCGCTTTCAGGTGCCAAGAACTGAAGGAAGGAAAGTAGAGCACAGTAAGCCAGTAAGAAAGTGGCCTGAGATGGTAACTGTCAGATCTGCAGAGAGGCCTTTGCAGATCATCCCCAACTAACACAGCCCCCCTCGCACTGTCCTTCTCTTCCCATTACCCTATTGCAGTTTCATTCTTGCAGTTCTCTTAAATTATCTTTATTTATGTGATTATTTTTTACTGTATGTTTTCCCCCACTTGAATGTAGCTTCAATTAAAGATGTATCTTGTCCGTCTTCCTCATCTCTGTAACTTCAGCACTAGGAGAAACTGCGAAACAGGTTATTGTGGTGGAGATCAGTGCAATGGCAGTAGGAGAGGACAGAAAATGATACATTTGAGAAATAGCAAAAAGGTAGGATTCCCAGGCTTGGGTCTTTGATATGAGAGAATCCTAGATTTGGAGGTGAACAACCACGAACAGCATACCGCCTTTTCACCAGGAGGAAGTGGCCGTTGTGTGTGTTTGCTGTTCATTTGGCTGAGTCTGGTAGGGATTCATAGGTTCTTTTTAAGTCAGATTAAGTCTGAGGTGCGTGTGCCATCCAGAAGGTACTGTCAGGTAAGAACGTGGTTAGAGAGGGGTTCAGTCAGGAAATGGAGATTTGCGGCCCAGAGCACAGAGGAGGAACTGAATCCATGGAAACAGGTAAGGGCTAGAAGTGAGAAGTGTCAGTGTGAGAATAGAAGGGGCACAGGCCATGTCTCTGAGGATCTCAGGAAGGGGAGGAAAGGCCCGCGGAGCCAAGTGGGGTTGGGTGGAGGGAAGAAACCCGGAGAATGTGGGTCAAGGAGCCACAGGAAGAGCGTGCTTTGAGAGAAGGAGGTGGTCTTCCACACGTGGCTTTGGATTGGTTTCCAAGACAACAGTCTTCCTGCCTGGTGCATCTAATTAGCAGATATTCAGGTTTCATTTTCTCATACTCATATGTCCAAGGAGTCACACTGAGGAGAGATGGTTGCTTAAAATAGAGTCAGGGTTCCAACAGCACGGTGGACAATGGGACTTCAGCAAGGTGGTCCAGAGGGATGGGCTGGCTTAGAGTGAGACTGCCTCAAAGGACAGAGGTGACAGTGGGTGGAAAGAAGGTGATATTCTGAGTCACAGAGGGAGTGAGTCGTGTGTTGTGAATACATCGTGAACGTGTTGGCGTAGGAACTGCTGCTTTATTTTGAAGTTACTAGCGCTAGAGTTCCAAACTTCCCAGGGCCTGTGCTTGCTGTCCGTGGAGGGGCAGAGACGATGGAGGAGAAAGAGAGTTGAAGTTGGTGATGGGAGTCAGGAGAGGATGAGGAAAATAGACTTTTCAGGCTCAACGCTCAGGTACGGATCACAGGCAGCAGAAGGCTGGCTGCACAGATGATGTTTGCATAGGTCTATTGTCATTGAAAACAGTCATCGGGTTCATTTGGAAGTTAAATATCTGATTTAATCTCTTTGGTCATGTTATTATAGATCCAGGTTGTTAAAAAATGCACACACACTCTATGAGTTATATTCTTCCAGGAAGGGTGTAGCTTGAGACTGTGCCTTTGAAAGCTGTATTATATCTTCCAGGACTGTATGTATCTGAGGGCAACCAGAAATTTCTGACATAATTGCAGAGCTCATGAGATTTAAATCTACACTTTACAAAGAGCTGGACACTCAGCACAGCACTAGAATAAATTGAAGGCATACATCTCTTTGCTCAGTAGAGGTCATTCTGATCAGTAGAAATCACACTTAAGATGCAGGAGGACTGACATGGCCCGCCTGAGCTGAGGTGTTGGCAGCAGCCATTCCGCACTAGTAACTCCGGTCAGAAGAGCTGGGTGCAAGGCCTCTGCACGTGGCCCCCTGTGAGCAAGTGAAACCTGACTAAGCACAAAGGGGGAAAAAAAAAAGCCATCACAGAGCTGTGACTATTTTCAAGGCTAATCTTTTTCTCTGTGGAACACTGCCTTTGGGGCAAAACAAGGAAGAAGCAGGTGATTCTAATGTACAGCGCAGGACAGCCACTGCAGGCCAGCTTCTCCAACTCTGAAGGCATGCCAGTCATGTGGCTGACAAGGTCTTGATGATCCGGCTGGGTGTCAGGCCTGAGCCTCTGAGGTGGGAGAGCCGAGTTCAGGACATTGGTCCACCAGAGACCTCCTGGCCCCATGTATTATCAATCAGCGAGAGCTCTCCCAGAGATCTCCGTCTCAACGCTAAGACCCAGCTCCACTCAACAACCAGCAAGCTACAGTGATGGACACCCTATGCCAAACAACTAGCAAGACAGGAACACAACCCCACCCATTAGCAGAGAGGCTGCCTAAAATCATACTAAGTTCACAGACACCCCAAACACACCACCGGACACAGTGCTGCCCAAGAGAAAGACAAGATCCAGCCTCATCCACCAGAACACAGGCACCAGTCCCCTCTGCCAGGAAGCCTACACAACCCACTGAACCAACCTTACCTACTGGGGGCAGACACCAAAAACAACGGGAACTACGAACCTGCAGCCTGCGAAAAGGAGACCCCAAACACAGTAAGGTAGGGAAAATTAGAAGACAGAGAAACACACAGCAGATGAAGGAGCAAGGTAAAAACCCACAGACCAAACAAATGAAGAGGAAATAGGCAGTCTACCTGAAAAAGAATTCAGAGTAATGATAATAAAGTTATCCAAAATGGACAAATTTATAGAAAAGCACAACCTTCTAAGACTGAACCAGGATAAAATAGAAAATATACACAGACCAATCACAAGCACTGAAATTGAAACTGTGAATAAAAACCTTCCAACAAACAAAAGCCCAGCACCAGATGGCTTCACAGGCGAATTCTATCAAACATTTAGAGAAGAGCTAACACCTATCCTTCTCAAACTCTTCCAAAATATAGCAGAGTGAGGAACACTCCCAAACTCATTCTATGAGGCCACCATTACCCTAATTCCAAAACCAGACAAAGGTGTTACCAAAAAAGAAAACTACAGGCCAATATCCCTGATGAACATAGACGCAAAAATCCTCAACAGAATACTAGCAAACAGAATCCAGCAGCACATTAAAAGGATCATACACCATGATCAAGTGGGGTTTATCCCAGGGATGCAAGGATTCTTCAATATATGCAAATCAATCAACGTGATACACCGTACTAACAAATTGAAGGAGAAAAACCATATGATCATCTCAATAAATGCAGAAAAAGCTTTCAACAAAATTCAACACCCATTTATGATAAAAACTCTCTGGAAAGTAGGCATAGAGGGAACTTACCTCAACATAATAGAGGCCATATATGACAAACCCACAGCCAACATCATTCTCAATGGTGAAAAACTGAAACCATTTCCACTAAAATCAGGAACAAGACAAAGTTGCCCACTCTCACCACAATTATTCAGCATAGTTTTGGAAGTTCTAGCCACATCAATCAGAGAAGAAAAAGAAATAAAAGGAATCCAAATCGGAAAAGAAGAAGTAAAACTGGCACTGTGTGCAGATGATATGATACTATACATAGAGAATCCTAAAGATGCTACCAGAAAAATACTAGAGCTAATCAATGAAATTGGTAAAGTAGCAGGATACAAAATTAATGCACAGAAATCTCTTGCATTCCTATGAAAAATCTGAAAGAGAAATTAAGGAAACACTCCCGTTTACCATTGCAACAAAAAGAATAAAATGCCTAGGAATAAACCTACCTAAGGAGACAAAAGACCTGTATGCAGAAAACTATAAGACACTGATTAAAGAAATTAAAGATGATACAAACAGATGGAGAGATATAACATGTTCTTGGATTGGAAGAATCAACATTGTGAAAATGACTATACTACTGAAAGCAATCTACAGATTTAATGCAATCCTTATTTAAGTACCAATGGCATTTTTCACAGAACTAGAACAAAAAATTTCACAATTTGTATGGAAACACAAAAGACCCCGAAGAGCCAAAGCACTCTTGAGAACGAAAAACAGAGCTGGAGGAATCAGGCTCCCTGACTTCAGACTATACTACAAAGCTACAGTAATCACGACAGTATGGTACTGGCACAAAAACAGAAAGATCAATGGAACAGGATACAAAGCCCAGACATAAAGCCACGCACATATGGTCACCTTACTTTTAATAAAGGAGGCAGGAATGTACAGTGGAGAAAGAACAGCCTCTTCAGTAAGTGGTGCTTGGAAAACTGGACAGGTACATGTACAACTATGAGATTAGATCACTACCTAACACCGTACACAAAAATAAGCGCAAAATGGATTAAAGGCCTAAATGTAAGGCCAGAGACTATCAAACTCTTAGAGGAAAACATAGGCAGAACACTCTATGACATAAATCACAGCAAGATCCTTTTTGACCCTCCTCCTAGAGAAATGGAAATAAAAACAAAAATAAACAAATGGGACCTAATGAAGCTTAAAAGCTTTTGCACAGCAAAGAAAACCATAGACAAGATGAAAAGACAATCCTCAGAATGGGAGAAAATATTTGCCAATGAAGCAACTGACAAAGAATTAATCTGCAGAATATACAAGCAGCTCATGCAGCTCAATATCAAAAAACCAAACAACCCAATCCAAAACTGGGTAGAAGACCTAAATAGACATTTCTCCAAAGAAGATATACAGACTGCCAACAAACACATGAAAGGATGCTCAACATCACTAATCATTAGAGAAATGCAAATCAAAACTACAATGAGGTATCACCTCACACTGGTGAGAATGGGCATCATTAAAAAATCCACAAACAGGGCTTCCCTGGTGGCACAGTGGTTGAGAGTCCGCCTGCCGATGCAGGGGACGCGGGTTCGTGCCGCGGTCTGGGAAGATCCCATATGCCGCGGAGCGGCTGGGCCCGTGAGCCATGGCCGCTGAGCCTGTGCGTCCGGAGCCTGTGCTCCGCAAGGGGAGAGGCCGCAACGGTGAGAGGCCCGCGTACTGGGAAAAAAAAAAAAAAAAAAGAAAAAAAAAATCCACAAACAATAAATGCTGGAGAGGGTGTGGAGAAAAGGGAACCCTCTCACCCTGTTGGTGGGAATGTAAATTGATATAGCCATTATGGGGAACAGTATGGAGGTTCCTAAAAAAAGTAAAAATAGACCTACCATATGACCCAGAAATCCCCCTTCTGGGCATATACCCTGAGAAAATCATAATTCAAAAAGAGTCATGTACCCCAGTGTTCATTGCAGCTCTGTTTACAATAGCCAGGACATGGAAGCAAGTTAAGTGTCCATCGACAGATGAATGGATAAAGATGTGGCACATATATATAATGGAATATTACTCAGTCATAAAAAGAAATGAAATTGAGTTATTTGTAGTGAGGTGGATGGACCTAGGGTCTGTCATACAGAGTGAAGTAAGTCAGAAAGCGAAAAACAAATACCGTTGGCTAACACATATATATGGAATCTGAAAAAAAAAAAGTTCTGAAGAACCTAGGGGCAGGACAGGAATAAAGATGCAGACATAGAGAATGGACTTGAGGATACGGGGAAGGGTAAAGGTAAGCTGGGACGAAGTGAGAGAGTGGCATGAACATATATACACTACCAAATGTAAAATAGATAGCTAGTGGGAAGCAGCCGCAAAGCACAGGGAGATCAGCTCAGTGCTTTGTGACCACCTAGAGGGGTGGGATAGGGAGGGTGGGAGGAAGACACAAGAGGGAGGGGATATGGGGATATATGTACATGTATAGCTGATTCATTTTGTTATATAGCAGCAACTAACACAACAATGTAAAGCAATTATACTCCAATAAAGGTGTTAGAAAAAAAAGATGCAGGAGGAGACCCAGAGGGTCCCTTTGTTGGCATATTTCACATGTAAGTTGACACCATTGGATGTGGTGTAAGTTGACACCTCTTTTGAAAAGAAAATCAATTCATTCCAAGGTATTACCAGAGTGTCCCTCCAGAAAGTGAATTTCCATATGAATCATCACCTATGGCTCACTTTTCCCCATGTTTTGACATTTTACACCTTCATTTATCTGCCCATTCACTCACACATGGGTCAAACAACACTGTGGCGGAGAACAAAACAGATGCCATCTGTCTTCAGAGACTTCACACTCTAAACAGAAAGAGAACAAGAAACAAGCAATTACAATGCAATGTGTTCAGGTAAGCGCAGGTTTCCTGGGATTCTGAACCGGATTTGGGTGAAGTTTAGTGTGAGACCTGAAGGGTTAACTGGGTGTATGTAGGAGAGTGTCCTTTTTTTTTTTTTTAGAAAAAACACATAATGTTCAGGGCATCATGTCTGCATATTACACTCAAATAATTCAGGCAGAAAAGCATATAAAGATGGAGATGAGAGGGAGAGAGGGAGGGAAGGAGGGAGGGAGGGAGAGAAATGTAACTTAATGTTAACAACTGCAGAACTTGGGAGTTCTTTTTACTGTTCTTGCAAAGTGTCTGTAGGGTTAAAATTATTTCAAAATAAAAAACATTTTTCATGAAGAAAATAAGGAGCTACAAGTTCAACAGCATTATCTGTTTCAATATTACTTCATACTTTTTCAAGCATTCTGCTACCCTAAAGGTATATTTCAATGTTACTGCACACTTACCAAGCATGATACTATTCTACCCTGAAGGTAAAATTACATTTCATCTTATTTTCTTTCATCATACATTTGGTCTAGCGCTTCATTTGAAAAAACTTATTAGGAAAAAATACACATTTTAATGTATGACTAAAACATAAAACTTGCAGAATTAATTTCTGAAAAATTTTTAAGTAAAAAAATGTTTTAAGTAAAAAAAAAAAAAAAAGAAATGTTACTTCATTGCTTTTTTTTCCCAAGCTGGTATATAAATATTATAATTCATTATTGTGCTCAATGGAAGTGACAAGTCAATTTTCTCGCTGTTTCTTTCCTGGCTAGGTTTCGTATGTCAAAGCTATTGACATTTGGATGGCAGTGTGTCTCCTTTTCGTGTTTTCAGCACTACTGGAATATGCAGCTGTCAATTTTGTATCGAGACAACATAAAGAACTTCTGAGATTTCGACGAAAGAGAAAGAATAGGGTAGGCAATTAAATGCATTAAGTTCTCTGGGATACAATTCTCCCTGGAAAGTGAATTTGGCATATTTAATAGGGAGGTACAGAGAGGAAATGGGGACAGGGACTAAATGAACTGATGTTCCTTTGGTTTTGTCCAGCTGAAACTTACATTGTCAAAAATAGCCTCAGGGAGAAAATGGTAACATCGAACTATACACAGCAGATCTGGTGACATGAGAGTGTTATCAACTTCTTTCTAATGTATGTCCTGGAACAACACCATTATTTGTTTCCACTAACAAAATCTATCATTTCTTATTGGCAAGGTTGCAGTGTTTCTGATGGTTTTACTTGACATAAGTCAACAAATATAGCTATTAAAGTTGTACCTTTTTTCGAACTAATTCCTTTGTTTCCATCAAATATCACCTATTTATTAATACTATGATGTTGATGTAAAACTCTGTGGTCTCCTTTTTATGTACACTTTTATGTTTTTAAGACATTTCTTCTGAATCCCCACTCGAAACACAATAAGGTGTATTTTTGCCTTGCTATCACTTGATAAGTCAAACCCAGAAGAAATTTTATTTAGAGCATTTTTGGGAGACCACATGAAATTGTAGGAGTAATCTCCTAATTGGATTTGTAAGTACAGGATGGCAGTTGTTCACCTCTATTAAGACTTGTAATGTCATCTCTCTTTATAGTTACATAATTTCAATTAGCCCCTTTCCTTTTCTGCAAGGGAGAGTCTCTATCAACCAGCATATCTTTGAGTTTACTTTTAATGTGGATGTGCCAACTGACATTTTGAAAGCAAATGGTCTCTTAATCAAGAGAAATATCAAAGTTGTATATTACAGGAGAAATTGTGGCCAGAATCCAAAATACTGTAATATTTAAGTCAAAACATTCTCAACTCTTAAAAGTAATAGTCTGGTTTATATGTAGTGTGCATTTTTAAGGATTTAATTTTTTAAGGAATTTCTTATGGTTTCTGAATGACTGACTGTGATTTATATATTTTATAAATTTTTTTAAGAAGCTCTAAGCCATGATCTCCCAGTGCTAAGCCTACTCAGTATTAAACATATTCTAAGGCAGTAACTTATCCAATCATGTCTAATTGACTCCCCAGAATCATCACCTGCTCCAATAAATACCCCAATTCACTGTAGCATGGAAGGAGTTTCAGCATTGCAATACTCTGGGTAACACGGTGGACAGAAGAAACAATGCCAGGGCTTGCATTTGATCAAATTTTTATAAATATTAAAGCACATCATTTATACATTAACATATATTTTCATGGAGAGATTAACTTTTCTTTATCTCCTGCCCCCCACCTCTCCCAGTCTGCTGGTTTCCTTATACTTTTCTCACTCTGCCCAACCCTCCCTCTCTCTCTTTCCTCCTTCCCTTTCCCTCCCTTACTGCCTATTTGCTCCTCTCTTTCATATGATACCTGGCACAGGCTGAAGCACTGTAATAGAACAAAGCATTCTGTATCACAGGGTGAAGCTGTTGTCTTTTTTTCCCATTAATGACTGATTAAGACTATTTTTTCCTTCTAACATGAATCAGAAGTAAAGCAACACTTATTTCCCCCTCTAATTTTCGTTCACTTTTTTACATTTATTTTTCATTTCTGTACCTTTTTTCTCCTTCCTACATGTAGGATGTATCAGCCACGTGCTGCAAACACCAGAAATGGGAAGTCGTTCACATGTGGTGTCCAAAGGGAGGTCTGAGAGCTCACACATTTTCTGCACCCATCACACATCCAGCAGTCAGAGTAGCTAATGGATAACATAACAGGCTACAAGTTTAGATACTCAATTCTGATTTCTCCTTAAAAAAAAAAAAAAAAATCCTTACCAAAGCAGCTCTTTATCCAATTTTACCACCTGCAAGTGTATTGGGATAAAAATATTTGACACCCCTTATTCTTTGGCTCACAGAAAGACAGCAAGATTAATGTTTCTAGTGATTGGCACTCTAGAAAAGTATCAAAATGCAAAAATAGTTACACCTGATTATTTTCTAATCACTATTTGAAATATTCAGGGAGCAAATAGTGTAATTAACATTTAGTGCAGGAAAAAAAATCCAGTGTTTTTTTTTTTTAAGTTCACTTCATACTTTGGGGGGTGGATACCTTGCATATGTGAAAATCTATTAATTGATACATATGTATGTTAAGATGATCTATGCAATTAAAACCAATTGTGCAATTATATTTAATCATCTATGACTTTAATCATCTATCTCTGGTTTCTCAATCCTTTTTGGTCCACTTTACCTTCCCACAGACAGAAGCTTTTGCATTGGAGAAGTTTTACCGTTTCTCAGACACGGTAAATTCACTTTCTTAACTCTAAGTAGAGGAATGTGGTCATTGGTAGAAATGCAGACAGCATACTGTGCACTCAGGCAGTGTTTGGTGGGGAAACACAGCCCCTTGCACACTTAGAGCTGAACAACCACCAACCCCCTTCAGCTAAGGATACTCTCTTTTTCTAACAATTCCCTTTGTCTTCCCTCGCTCAATCAAAAGATATTGAAATATTGTCTTTCATCCTATTAACCAAACTGGTCAAAATGATTTTAAAATATATATTAAACAGAAATATCACATGTATCTTATAATAGTCTCCATAGAAGAAATAATCATATGCCTTGACAAAATTAGTTTCAAAATAAATGGGAAATTTATTTATATAAATAAGTTCTGAAAACAGCCCCTCTTGCCAGAAAATAGAGACCTAAAAATAAGGCAAAAATAAAATGCTTTGTCCGGCCTGTGTATCTTAAGCATCCTTTCTTAATGTTAAAACATGTTGAGATTCTTTAGAGTAAATGAATGATTTTGGTTTTGATAGCATCCTCGGAAGTGTTCGATTAAAAAGAAGTCACAAGGACACATGTCCAATTATAATGGCTAAATATTTAGAAATGTAATCTACAGTAGAGCATATCAGTAGCTTGACTTGGAGGTCCATAATATAGCACTCAGTGATTAAATTTTAAACATACCAAAAGCCAAGAATTTAGCTTGGGAAATCATATACAAACAGTCCAGTCTACTAAATTAAAATTTCTGGGATACAGTGTATTTTAAAATACCTCCCCAGGGACTTCCCTGGAGGTCCGTTCAGTGGTTAAGACTGCGCCTTCCAATGCAGGGGGTGCGGGTTTGAGCCCTGGTCAGGGACCTAAGATCCCCCATGCCTCATGGCCAAAAAAAACAAAACATAAGACAGAAGCAATATTGTAACAAATTCAATAAAGACTTTCGAAAAAAAAAAAAAGCTCCATATCAAAAAAAACAAAACAGAAAAACCTCCCCAGAAGATTCTACTACACACCTTAGTTAAATAATCACTGAACTATTTTTCTTTTCTACTAAAATTGCATAGTTGTTCCCAATATAGCTAGCTACTTCTTCAGTTTTCATCCCTGGTGGAAAAAAAATTCACATGATCCAATTACTTTTAGTTGATTATCCTAACGGTAATTTTAAAAAAATTAATTGCCTTGAATTTGCACAATAGCCCATAGTAGCCTCTTTGGGAAAGGTACATATTTAAATTTTCGGTAACTAAACAGTTCATACATATAGTAGCATTAGTATAAAATACATGTATTCAATTAAATATTGCCTTACAAAACAATGCAAAAAGAGCTCTGATGAAAAAAACCAGATTTCCTTCACCAACAGTCAATAAATACTTATTTTTTAAAAAAGAAACAGTATGGTTTTTTACAATATCGTTTAAAATGCAAACACACTCTAAAATACAATAAATGCAAATACATTGATTAGAAATCCGTGCACGCCATTTAGTTTTATAATATTCTAATCATCATGCAAATTTGGGGTTGATCATTTTCACTCTTTGAAAACGATTTTTGTCAACCTAATAGCCTTCTGGGCTGAATGAATTCCTCATTTTTTTTTTTTTAAACTATGCACTTTGCTTAGAAACAATCTGAGCAATCAAAATCTTTAAATCAATATAATGAAAAGGAGGCTCAAGGTGGATGCCATGCCCTTTGTCATGAGTACTGACTTGCATGAGTTCTTCTTAGTACTTTAGTTTGGCAAAAGGGGCGATAACTAAAATCACCCCCTTAGAGAAAGCTTGATCACAACAGAGGGCTGTACACTGATGTACATGGTATTCCAGGGAAAGTTTTAAGTTGGTTCAGCATTGGCTTAGGCATTGCATACAATCTTTTACACCTTTCTTTTTCCTCTATGAAAGTACCAGGGAACCTTTTATATGCTGTGAAAGGATGCACATTCACTCTTGTATCCAAATTTCCCCACCCCACACTGTCGTAGCCTGCTGCGTGCTGATCACCCACCGCTGCACCTTGTCATAAATGCTTATCCCTGGGGCTGTGTGTGTGTGGGTGCATGCATGATGTGAAAGTATTTTGGTTGGAAGTTGCTCTTCCCGTGTATGATATCATTACTTGAGTCCTGGAGGGTTATAAAGTCTTCAAAATATTTCCGAACATATGTTATTTGTTGAGCAATATGGATGATATGGGATTGCTTTAATGCATTTCATGCAGCTTCTGCACTGCAGTAGAATACTGCAATGGTTTGCTGAGTGAAAACACATACACACGGTGTTCTAGTACCTCTATCTTCCTACTTATTACTGTACATTAATTATTATTTGTGTACACAAATGAAATAAGAATGGACCAGTAGTTCTAGATTCAAAAAATAATTACCAAGTTTGTATTTTGTTAGGCGTGATAGTTATCTTTTTTAAATAATTGACTGCATTTTGACTATCAGTACAAAAACTTCCATTTATATATGTATTTATATCCTATCTTACTTCAAAAATAACTCAAGGTAACGTTTAAGAATAACAAATAATTGATTTTTCTGCCTTGAACCTTTTGTCAGCTCTACAGTCTTAGGACAATTGCAAATATATACGTGTACTATTTTGGTTGAAGGGATGAGGCTCCATGCTTGGAAGCAACATGGTACCCATATACACTAAATTATTCAATAAAGTTTCCATTTGAGGTCAGTGTATGCTATATTCTAGAGTAGAAGATATTCTTTCAGTAGGTAAGTACTTCCTACAAATTTCTTTGATACATACCTGAGAAAAAAGTAGGTTCTCAGTAATTTCAAAGTAAATTCTATATGAGTGACTCTGATACACAGGGGTTAGAAATTTCATTTTCTCAAGTAAAACAAAAGTTGTAAGAATTTAATTATTTCCTGCCAACAAATATTTTGAGTTTATGTTAAACACAACTATTTCTTAGAACTATATCCCCTCTGAAATATCTCTTTAGGAAAATAATATTCAATAAAGTAATATAATCTCTACTTAATTTAGTGACACTTTAGTGACTTCCATCACAAAGTTAACTAAAAAAGATACACTGCTTTTTATATATGCTGTCCACTGTAATATAGTGTCTTATTTTGCCCCATAATTATGAGTTGGCAGTGAAAGAATCTAGCACATTAAATAGAAGTACAGATTTTAAAAAATACTTCATTGACTTCTCAGCAATTCCCCAAAATATATGTATTACATTTTCATAATATTTCATCTAAAATATTCATCTTTTTAAGCTTACATTTTACCATTCAATAATCTCCAAACCATTCTGAATCTAAATTCAATATGCCAAGCATAAACTTGGCTAATTCATAATTAATTCATGTCATCTATAAGAAATGCAAGGTTCCCCTGGGATTTCAAGGAATTTTATATTGACAATAGACTTGCAAGTCTAAAGTATTTTTAACCTCATATATAGTTATATTTTTTTAAGCCTTCCATTTTTAAGTGATATAGAAATGTATATAGTTGTCTAAACTGAGGATTTTATTTTAAGCTGATACTTATTTCAGAAAAATAACTTTTAATTCATTCACATACTTCGTCTTACCTTAGAATTTTCTAAGTGATGTTGATTTTTTCTCAACAAAACCAAGCCATTGTTTTGTTTATTAATAATTTTTTCAAAATCTACACACTTTGAAATCATATAAATGGGAATTAATAGCAATTCACTTTTCCTCCCTTTGTCATTTTCCTACTTGACAATGAAAAGTTACAGAAAGTTATTTAAACAAAAAAACCTTTGGGATAATTTACTTAGCATCTTGATTGTATAAAGAACATCTCAAAGGTATCCAGTAGGGAAAAAACATTAGGATGAAAGTAACATATTTAGTGCTGTTGTATCTCAGAGCAATTCACATAATTAATCATCACTCACGCTGTTTTATATAATTAATGTTTTGTTACTGCTCACTAGCAATCTTCATGCTTTCACCAAGCCTGCAAACAATATTTTTTGTTATTGTTATTTTTGAAGACTAAGAGGATAGGAAATTAATTCTTGTTTCATATATATGTTAGTTTATTATGTTTGATGATAAAGATGAAGCAATTCAACTGAATGACTATATTTACCCTTGGGCTTTCTTTCTGTAATAATTCTAGTTATAATATGCATGTTACATGAGTTAGTCTTTGGCATAATTCTCTAATTAAAGTGAAAAGCACTTAGAATGTTTCACAATATGGTATTGTTGCTTAATTACTGAAACATTTTTCTCACTTCCATATTTAGTGAAAACAGGTCCTCCTGTAGAAAGAATTATACACTAACAAAATGGCTTTTTATATTTTTTTATTGCCTACCCTTCTAACTTGCTTGAAGCATAAGAGGATTGACTTGTGGGTAAATGAAGCTATTTCTTCAATTTTACTTTTTTAATCAGCCACGTTCTTTGGTTCATTTTAATTCATTCTATTTAATCTTTATTATTGTCTGTATTTTGAGTTGCGAAGTGGCTTAATTTTATGAACGTTGAGCACTGGCTAACGTATAGTGCCTGAGTCAAAAGTTTTAGATGTTTGTCTAAACCTTGCTTTTGTGGCCTTTAGTCCCTTAGAAACCCAAGCGAAAGACCTCACCAGAAAATTGAATTATCTCAAAAAAATATTTGAGTGTTAATTTGAATAAAGAATATCACTGCACCTCTGAACATATATAAACACGGGATAATTTTATGACTGAGTTTTACAAAACAGAGAAATTAGTTGAGTCATAAAATAATTTAATGCACCTTCTAGTATAGCAATCTATTATTAATGATGAGCTAATAGAAAAACTTCATTCATGCTTAAAATTATTATTTTAAGTGTAGCCCTTCAAAAAGATCCCCAAAGTCAAGTCATTTTAAAAAAATCATAAGATCGTTTTGGAGTTCAGGGATCCTTGCTTCTCTCATCCTCTCTCCGGGGTAGCGACTGGAGTCTGGTCCAGTAGAGCTGAGATCCTGTTGCTGAAGAAATAAGATGACTCCATGTGCCTCATCTCATGGGCTCACCCCAAATACCTGTGCTGTTTCATGGAACATACCAACAACACTAAAGCCTCCTTGATTGCAGGAATTAGATCTGCAAGAATCCCAGCAGTTGTAGAGCAAAGCCCATCCATCACAACAGTAAGACAGTGAGGCAGCCAAGTGATCCTCCTAGTTTTATGCTGTCAGTTAATTTTTAGTGAAAAGTCTACAAGTGTGAGGCCATCTGGGGAGTCAGCAATTGGTAGGCCTGTTTTATACAGAACTTTAGTGCTCGCTTAGTTTCTGTAGATTTACAATATCTAATGGTAAAATTGTTTAAGCTGTATTTTTCTTTCACATTGTGTATTATGTGATGTCTATAATAATACAATTATAACAAACAAAATATTGATAATACGATAGCAACAATTATCGGGGGTTGTATGTATTTTTCTCACCCTAAAAAAATCTGCTATGTAGTGCTATCATCATCTTTTCCTAGAATAAGAAACCAAGAATCTGAGAATTAAATAACTGGAACTATCCAGACCCCGGCAATAAATGATGAAGCCATGGAATTGCTTAACTACGATAAAAACATTTGCATTTTCAATGTCAATCTTGAGTCAGATTTTAAATTTGGACCATCGAATATATTTGTGTGACTATATAAAATAGTTGAAAACTATTTCCTATAGCACAGACATTTTTAAAAAATAATGCAGATGCCCAATTTATTTTCATTTTTTAGAACAAGAATCCTTGAACATCTTGCTTTCTATTACCTTTGCCAGGAAATAAATATTTGAATGAGACATTTTAATAAGGGAAATATTTTTACTTAAAATTAAAGTTTCTATTTTTTCACCTCCAAAATTAACAGGAAAGCCACTGGCGGTACATTTGTTAGTGAAATCATATTCCAGATGCTTTTGAAAAAACAATACTGCACCAAGTCACATTATATAATGTAATTGTCCAAAGTCTATTCCTAAAGTATTCCTAGGTCTGTCATAAATTTAAAAATGAGTAGAGATACAGGTCATATAAATAGCCTTACAGATAGCCTCTCCTAGAAACAGCCTTACTTAAAAACAGGAATTATTAAAAAATAAAATAATACCTCCATACTAACACAGAAGTCACTACAGAGTATATTTTCATAAGCTACCACTTAAAATTTAAATTAGAAAGTGTTAGAGGTGTTCAAAAAATGTTATATCACCATGAATTCAGGCTAACTAGGATAGCTGCATTGTGCCTCTTGGAAATTTTTGTTTCCACAAATTGTGCGTTATGATCACCTAGAGAGCTTGGAAATGCAGATTACTGGGACAACCTAAATGTTAATGAGTACAGATCTCCGCAACTGAGATCCAGAAAACTGGATCTCAGCAGTCCCTCCCAGCGATTCTGAGACAGCTGCTGAGTGGACCACAGTGTGAGAAATATTGTCCTCGTCTGGACTGTCATTATTGCATGTACATAGAATGTGGTCATTTTACACGTTGCCAGCTTTTATGATGGACGAGTGCTGTATGAAGATGATGAAGTTTAAATTGTTCCAAGTGTCATTTTCTATTTAAACACATATCCAGAGTAAAGTGGCTTTGTCAGTATAACTCCATAGCTCTGATTACAGGTTGAGGAGACCAACTTACTTGCACGACAGAAATAAACTTTAATCTCATATGTCATTTGCTCAGCTTTACAGTAGGATAAAAAGCAGGAGAGAGAGCAGATAAAGCGTCTTCATCTAAGTGCGAGGCCTTATAGCTTCTCAAGCACACAGGACTCTTAGTTCCCTCACCTACAGAGGGCATGAATGGCTTCCTAGTCTAAAGAAACAGATACAGTATCCTAAGTAGCAACGATCCTTTCAGCTAGACAATGCAAATGCAGTCGTGGACCCAAAACCATGCTATCAGGTAATACAAAAGAAAAACCTGTGAGGTGGGACGGAGTTAAGTCACAGCCTTGCTCTCTATCCCCCGACACTTCCACTACCAGAAACCAGAAACCTCTGTAAAGGTGTTCCCCCTTACTGTCGCTCATACCCACGTGGTCTGTGCACTCATCCAGTGAACCAACCAGCTCTTCATGTCCTGGCCATCCTGTCTTTAGTAATAATGTTTTCATTGCTCCTTCCAATTTCTGTTTAAACCTCAGCTCTGTGAGATGCCCTTACTATGTTGTGTTCTTCGGCCATTTTATACACTAGCCATTTGTAAATGTGTTCCTTTCTCCAAAGGGATCTATTCCAGGGGCCCAGACTGATATAAAAGTGCCTGTTCCAAGCCATTAATAGTATTTTCAGCTATGGCTTCTGTTACAGTGTAAACAAGCCCAATATGGACCATCTATTTCTGCTAAAATCCATTGAATCCTCCAAGAGACTTGGGCAAAGACCCTAAGCATTCTATCTGCCAGCTGTGTGTTAGCTCTTGTCCTCGGGAGATTCAACCCAAAGGCGATTTTCAAGCAATTCTTTATCTTGTTAATATTCCAGACAAGCTCTGACCACATCAGTGGCTTCATTGGGCACAGAGGGACATGTTCTGTCCATTGCTGCATGGCCTGGACACCACCATGACTACATCAAAGACCAATCCAAGACATGTGCCTTGGCGCTGTAGTCCCCTTCTGAGCTGGTAATTAGATGGGGACTACATGACCTTATTAATTCTACCCTGGGATTTCTATAAGGAATTGCATCTCCCACCTTGGAATGTTCCTTTTTTTCAAGAAGAAATTGTTTTTTCGTTT
The DNA here is from genome assembly GCF_011762595.2 of Tursiops truncatus. Classification (NCBI taxonomy): domain Eukaryota; kingdom Metazoa; phylum Chordata; class Mammalia; order Artiodactyla; family Delphinidae; genus Tursiops; species Tursiops truncatus. Next base: position 7,462,562 of record NC_047039.1, on the reverse strand, counting down.
TTTTTTTATATAAAATTTATTTATTTATTTATTTTGGGCTGTGTTGGGTCTTGTTGCTGTGCATGGACTTTCTCTAGTTGTGGCGACCGGGGGCTACTCTTCGTTGCGGTGCACGGGCTTCTCCTTGCGGTGGCGTCTCTTGTTATGGAGCACGGGCTCTAGGCACACAGGTTTCAGTAATTGTGGCATGCAGGCTCAGTAGTTGTGGTTTGCGGGCTCTGGAGCGCAGGCTCAGAAGTTGTGGTGCATGGGCATATTTGCTGCCACAGCATGTGAGATCTTCCCGGACCAGGGCTTGAACCTGTGTCGCTTGCATTGGCAGGCGGATTCTTAACCACTGCACCACCAGGGAAGCCCCCTTGGGATGTTCTTAACTGCCCAATTAAGGGCTCATTTGCCTGACCATAACGCAAGGCCACTGGCCAGGACCCAGGAGTCTCTGAATATCCAGATATAAAGCTATAGCTTTGAGATCAAGAACCGGTTCTTGTGATACTGCCACATTCACTGCTTCTCAAATCAGCCCATTGTGTAGACTTACCTACTCATTCCACTGCAGGTACGCTGTGAGTCCTGACCATCCATATGAGGGTTTCCATTGGTGAACGAAGGGACCTGTTTTTCCTCAGTGGGAAGAGAATCACGAGGTTCATACCACTCTGGGTAGCTTCCATCATGGGTCCATTGTCGAAAGGATACATTTTCATATGATGTACTTCACCCAAGTTACTCCTCTTAGCTTGTTCCTGAATATGTCATTTTCATTTTTATCAGGGAACTTGAATGGAGATGCCATTTTGACATCACGCATGACATGGTAGATATCTTAGACCTAAATAGAGTCTGGTATTCTTCAGATTCCTTTAGTCTAGGGACTGTCTCTACCAGAGCCCAAGAGAATGCCAGTAGCTGTCATTCAAATAGGTTAATCTGCTCACGGCATTAGAGCGTTTTCTGGTGTAGAATCCTAGCAGCCACCTTAGGGTGCTATTATTGAGCTTTTCCCAGAAACTCCAGTCTGCACGTTTTAGTAGCAGATACCTCTACAGTTGATGACTTTTAAGGCCTCAGAGAGGCAGCTTGGGTTATTGCCTGCCTCAGACGTCTTACAGTTGGCCCTTGTTCCCCTTTCGAATTCAGTCTGTCTTGGGACTTCCCGGGTGGTCCAGTGGTTAAAACTGCGCCTTCCAATGCAGGGGGTGTGGGTTCGATCCCTGGTCAGGGAGCTAAGATCCCACATGTCTCGCGACCAAAAACACCAAAACATAAAACAGAATCAATATTGTAACAAATTCAATAAAAACTTAAAAAATGGTCCACATCAAAAAAAAAAAAATCTTAAAAAAAAAAATTCAGCCTGTCTTTCTGTCACTCTGTACACCATGACCAACAGAAACCCAGAACGTATCTGCCAGATTTCAAATAGTGCTGCACGCTGTTTTCCTTGTCGTGGGATCCAGGAGAATAGCAGTGGGTCCTTTACTGTTTGTGAATTGTCTCGAGTGGTTTTTCCAGGATATTTCCAGAAATTTCACTGATGGCACTGGGCTCTGACTCTTGGCTGCCTCTAGCGTGAATCTTAAGCTTTACCTAGTCACGTGTGCTACTACACTTTCCAAACCTTGCCTGACTTTCTCCTCCAAGAGGAAAGTTCTCATTCATCATTAACCAGCTTAGTCTGACAATGATTTGGACCAAACTGCTTCCAACCAGGTTGTGACACATGTTGGAGAAGTCAGGTTTCCTTAAGGGACAAAGAATAAGGTGACAGTCTACCCCACATGAAGACTCACTGTGTTTGAGGGGTTTTTTGGGGTTTTTTTTTGTGTGTGTGCGGTACGCGGGCCTCTCACTGTTGTGGCCTCTCCCGTTGCGGAGCACAGGCTCCGGACGCACAGGCTCAGCGGCCATGGCTCACGGGCACAGCCGCTCCGCGGCATGTGGGATCTTCCCGAACTGGGGCACGAATCCGTGTCCCCTGCATCGGCAGGCGGACCCTTAACCACTGCGCCACCAGGGAAGCCCTGTTTGAGGTTTTTTTAGATTGGGATTGAGAGGAAAGATGTAGCCAAGTGGACCAAAGCATACCAGCCTCCTCTGTCCTGAAACTCCTAGAGAGGTTTTACCATGTCTACCTCGTGGAGGCAGTTGTAGGGACTTCCTTAGTGAACCCATGTAGTCAGCAGTCAGCCTGCAAGACCTGCTTATTTTTATCATAGTCCAATCAGGACTATTCCAGAGAAAATTAACGAGGGGCTAGCACCCCTGCTGCCATCACGTCCTTAATCAGAGCTGAGTTTTCTTTACCTCCCTGGAATCTTGTGCTGTTTAATAGTTACTACAGCGGAAGGTTTAGGCAATTCTAAGGGCTCCCATTTTAGTACATCCAATTACAACTGGGCTAAGGAACAGCAGCCCAAGATTAGGCTCACGCCAGAAATGGCAAGGTCCTTCATCCACAGTCGCATCCTTCCCAGTTATACATTTAGCCAGAGGTGATACTGCCTACTGGCTACGTCTTAGTCCCTTCTTTTCCTATCTGCAGTTTTCACTACAACCATGATACCTACGAATGCAGCGTCACTCTGCCTCCTTCTCTGCTCCACCAGCTTTTTAACATTGCTGTTAACTTCGCCTTCTCATTTCCCAGCAGTCTTACTTCTCATGGTGCACTGGCTTCCACAATCCCAAAAAGCTGTGTTCACCACCCCTGGCCATTCTCCATTAACCATGGCACACAGCCTGGGACCCCACTCAGAACTGGACAAGGAGACCCTGGCCTTCGTGGGCAGGCTTCTTTGTGTCTTCGCAGATGCAGTCAATTCAGCCACCGCGTCAGCGCCTTTTGTTTGCATTCCCATTGGCACCACTGGATTAACTTCCGAGATGAGAGTGCCAGATTTAACAGGGTTCCTTAAGGGAAGCAGCTGCCGGAACTAGAACAGATTTTCTTCCCCCCCGGCTGGCGACAACGTGTCAGGAAATCTTTCATAGGAATCCTGTCAGTTTTCGCTCTTTTCACTCTGTGTCTTGAAAGCCACCTAAAGAGAGCTGATAGAGTCTTCTCTGGCCAAGTTCTTTCTTCTGAATGGCCCAGATTTTTTTTCCTTCAGTGAAACCCAGCATGTCAGCTGCAAGAGTAAACGTGTCCATGAATTGTATATACTCTCCTGCCTCTCCCTAAAGAGAGCCACCTGGGAACCCAGGCCTGGGGGACTCCCCGAATCACCGTGTCTACCAGAGTTTAGCTCAGAGCATGTGGTTTGGGGAGGCTCATTTTTTTTTCTTTTTGCATTATTATTATTTTTTTTTAATTACTGTATGGCCAGCCCAGGTTTGCTACATCCCTTAAGAGAGCTGCGTCTTCTTCAGGGCTGTTCCAGTACACAGCAGAAAGACAACAGGCGGCTTTCCTTCTCAGCATAGATTCACATCACCCAAGGCTTCACCCACTCCAAAAGCGTCCTTGAATTTACGCCTGCCAGCAATTCCCAAACGGCAACATTGCAGCAAGTTAGGAGTTCGCATTCACATCAAACGTTGTTTTTCAGCTGCAGCATGCAGAAAAATGATCAGCTCTTATGTCAATTAACCTAAAGATCCTGGCAAGTGTGAACCGCCCAGATATCTGCTGGTTCTTCTCAGCAAAGCGGCCCAGCTCCTATTTACTTTGTCCCGTGTGGTGTCTACTAGCCCCATGAGGCTGTTGAGCCCTAGAAATATGGAGTCTGAATTGAGGGGTGTTACAAATGTAAGGTGCACACTGATTTCAAGGACTTAGTATGCAATAAAGAACACAACATTTCTCCTTTAATTTCTACTTGAGTCAACGTTTGAATAATATTTAGGACGTATTAAAATTAATCTTGCCTATTTCTTTTAATTTAAATGTAGCTAATGTAAAGTTTAGATTTAAAATGACACACATAGCTTTCGTTGGTGGTTCCCATTATATTTCCACTGGCCAGGGCTGCACTGTAGTCACTAGTTTCCAGTGTCATTTGCCTGGGGTGGCAGAGGAGTGACATCAAGACGAAGTGCGGTGTCCCTCCAAGTCCCCGCTGGACTTGTGCTTTCATCGTGAGCACAGGCTGCAAAGCTGCTTGATGTACGTGCTCTGGTTTCTCTTTCCCCCAAGTGGTTTTAGCTGCACAAAGCTAATCGGTTACTAGGAGACAAAGCCGCTTTCTCCTCAGTTTTATGACCCTGTTTCCCTTCGGTTTTATCTCACTCATCATCCATCTGCCAGTTCAACGGGGCATATGTGTGTGTCATCCATATCCCAACAGTATGATTTATCCCCAGTATTTTCTGTGGAGCTTTTGCAACCTCAAAGCCAGGGAGGGTCAGGGTCACGTTCTCATCAGAACTCCCTCCCAGAACCTTTGGCTGCATTGAGTCTGAAAGGATCTGAAAGCCAGGTCTCCTTCCGTCACCACCACTGAGGTTTTAGGTTCAAACTGTCAATCAGACCCTCCAGACACAGTAGGCTTTAACCTAATATTGCGTTTACTTGGTCCTCTAGGAGCATGCGAGGCAGGTGACACGCCAGACACAGCATCTTCATTTCATGGGGAGGTCCAACAGCGACTCAAGAGCTTCTTCCCTCCGCCCCTCCAGGCTTCAGGCCACTGAACTGCTCCCCCAGGGCAGGTGCCACAGTAAAGGGAGAAGACTCCACATTCCTGTTTTCAAGGAAATCATGCTGGAAAAACTAGGTCTTTCTCTGCAGTTCTCAACAGCCAGGCCTGGTGTTACCCCTTTACTCACAGTTTGCTGGAAAGATCCAACTGAGAAAATATAGTTGTTCACTATGTATGTTAAATCTTAAATCTCAAATCTCTGTTTTGAGACAAGTGTGTATGTGGGAGGCTCTCTAAAGGTCTGAAAATATTCAATTCTCCAGAACAGATGGACAGTGGAGGAAGGTGGTTAAAATGTACAAACTTCCAGTTTTAAATAAGTTCTAGGGACATAATGTACAACATGATGACTTGAGTTAGCACTGCTGTAAGATATATCATGTATGATATAGTGGAAAGTTATGAAGAGAGTAGACCCTAAGAGTTCTCATCACAAGGAGAATTTTTTTCTTTTCTTTTTATTGTATCTATACAAGACGATGGATGTTCACTAAACCTATTACGGTAATCATTTCACAATATGTGCAAGTCAAACCATCATGCTGTATATCTTAAACTTATACGGTGATGTATCGATTATTTCCCCATAAAGATAAAGACAATAAAAAGAAAACAGTTACTTAGCCTTAACATTTCCATGGTGGCTAAAAACATTGGCAGTATAAATGAACATCCCTATTAAAGACCACTAGAAAACCAATTTCCAATTTTTGTAAGACTGCAACAGTTACATGTAATTTGGATCATCAGCTTTTATTTTAGACTTGTTTCCTCAAAATTCAATTGCTTATACATCTTACAGTTGAGATATATTCCAGTAATTATATCTTTCTGTTTTTCAGGTATAATTGCCTTATTTCCTAATTCCCCAAAAAACTGTTTCATACATTATTACATCAACTTTGATCATCCTCTCAGTTTTAGAATCCATTTAAATTTCTATTTTTCGCTTTCATATTTTGTAATATACTGTTCATTAGGCCTGTACTATCACAGACCTAAAATAAATTTTCAAGAGTTTGAGCCAGTTAATTACTTTTAACTCTTATGTTACCATCACAGAGTACTTTCATAGAAATTGAGCTGTAACAACTTTTTAAGATGTCATCTTTTAAACATTGAATTTTAGTAGCAAAAATCCAATTATTTGGCAGTTATCTACAGTTACATTCCAAACAAATGCATTAAATTATTCATTAATGAATTTCATTATAAAGGATTAAATACCATATTTTCCTATCATGAACACATTTCATTTATCATTTGTTAAAATTAATTTATTTATTTTATTTTTGGCTGCGTTGGGTCTTCGTTGCTGTGCGCGGGCTTTTCTCCAGTTGTGGTGAGCAGGGGCCACTCTTCATTGTTGTGCACGGGCTTCTCACTGCGGTGGCTTCTCTTGTTGCGGAGCACAGACTCTAGGTGCGCGGGCTTCAGTAGTTGCAGCGGGCGGGCCCTAGAACGCAGGCTCAGTAGTTGTGGTGCATGGGCCCAGCTGCTTCACAGCATGTGGGGTCTCCCCAGAGCAGGGCTAGAACCCGCGTCCCCTGCATTGGCAGGTGAACTCTCAACCACTACGCCACCAGGGAAGCCCTATCATGTTTTTATTAAGTAATTTTTTCTTTAAATTTTGTTTTTTTCATATATATACATGGAGAATTCTCTTCAATTTGCAAAATTTTAGAGAAAAATAACAATACTTTTAGGACCATGATAAGTTATAATTTTCTTTAACATGAAACTTCTGCCAGATTTCCTTCATAATTTCAACAAAACCAATGTACCTTATAAGTAACAGTATATGAACTAGAATATCTGGCCATCTGATAGTATGCCAAATGGGTTAGTATAAAACATCAAGTGAGAATAACAATAACCAAGCAGTGTTGTCGATCTAGATTGTATTTCCCAATGAAGTAACATGAAATTGTAGGAAACAGGCATTAAAATGTTTGCCTCCATGAAAAAGAAAAATTCAAACTATGATCATGGTATTTTCCCTTTGACATCATATATGTACACATTTAAACACATGATGTGAAAAAAATCTAGTACATGAACATATATAATATCCAAATAGATTTTTTTCTTGCTCAATTTATTTAGATATTCTAGCAATATGTAGACAATACCAGAATATTTAATTTTTCCATTAAAACATAACACTTGAGTGTTTCATTGAATGAACACGTCTGTATGATGCAGCGGGATAAATCAATAAAACTTGAATAGGAAAGAAAAGCAACTCACCTTTATATGTTTTACCTTTTCATTATAATAATGTTATCATTTATCATGATAAAGCTTAAGTTATGGTTCTGAAATGCCTGGTATACACGCCCTATTCCATGACTAAAGTGCTTTCTTTTTTAACATCTTTATTAGAGGATAATTGCTTTACAATGATGTGTTAGTTCCTGCTTTATAACAAAGTGAATCAGCTATACATATACATATGTTCCCATATCTCTTCCTTCTTGCGTCTCCCTCCCTCCCACCCTCCCTATCCCACCCCTCTAGGTGGTCACAAAGCACTGAGCTGATCTCCCTGTGCTATGCGGCTGCTTCCCACTAGCTATCTATTTTACGTTTGGTAGTGTATATATGTCCATGCCACTCTCTCACTTTGTCGCAGCTTACCCTTCCCCCTCCCCATATCCTCAAGTCCATTCTCTAGTAGGTCTCTGTCTTTATTCCCGTCTTGCCCCTAGGTTCTTCATGACCTTTTTTTTTTTTCTTAGATTCCATATATATGTGTTAGCATACAGTATTTGTTTTTCTCTTTTCTGACTTACTTCACTCTGTATGACAGACTCTAGGTCCATCCACCTCACTACAAATAACTCAATTTCGTTTCTTTTTATGGCTGGGTAATATTCCATTGTATATATGTGCCACATCTTCTTTATCCATTCATCTGTTGATGGACACTTAGGTTGCTTCCATGTCCTAGCTATTGTAAATAGTGCTGCAATGAACATTTTGGTACACGACTCTTTTTGAATTATGGTTTTCTCAGGGTTAAAGTGCTTTCTAATGTTTTTCTTATGACAGGATGATGAGGTAAGGGAAAGCCGATTCAGTTTCACAGCCTATGGAATGGGACCGTGTCTGCAAACAAAAGACGGTGTGACTCCAAAGGGCCCAAACCATCCTGTCCAGGTAATGCCAAAGAGCCTGGATGAAATGAGGAAGGTCTTCATTGACCGGGCCAAGAAGATTGACACCATCTCCCGAGCCTGCTTCCCATTAGCCTTTTTGATTTTTAATATTTTCTACTGGGTTATCTATAAAATTCTTAGGCATGAGGATATTCATCAGCAACAAGATTAAGTCTCTGGGGGTGTGCAAGTGTGCAAACTGTCAACTCAGAAGGAAGGTTTTTTGCCATAGGGCTGTGTGTGTGTGTGTGTGTGTGTGTGTGTGTGGTGTACAAATGATGACCATTTGTCATATGTGGCATATGGAAAGGTATTATTATGATTTGCTATGCAAAGTCATGAGGCAGTTGAGTACTTTAATGGATACAAAATATATATATTATAGGGATTCTATTTCATATTAATTTAAGATTATCTGTTTTTTCACAGTAAATCGTACAAGTGGAAGTATTACTGTCAACGTGTTCATATCTAATATATCACATAATATAGTACATGTGAAAACTACTTTGGAATTCTTTGATTTTTAATTCAATATTAAATATCACAAAAGTAAAATTTGCACAGAAAACTTTGGAAAAGGAAAAAGGGGAAACGTTGAAGATAAAAAATCAGTAGTTTGAGGCTTTAAAATATTTTCTTATACTGTAGTTACAAAATAGAAAAATAATCAGATAAGTCAGTGGGAAACTCGCTCAATAATGATAGAAGATTATACATACACATGCTATAGAACCAATTTAGGGAATAAAAAATTTAAATTAGAAGATTAAAATTAAAAACTTTGTTGTTTAGATACTAAATTTAGTTGTTTAAAATACCAAATTTCCCTCTTTGGAAATTTTTTTAATGGCCTAAGCGATCATATTATATACAAAATCTACTTTTCATAACTTTATATCTCTATGAATGAATGTAGGTATACTGAAAACATTATTGTTTTTAAAAAGTGTTATAGCTGTGTATTTTTAATTTTTTAAATAATTTTAATTATTGCCAAACACTGAAAAATTCAAGCCAGCATCTTTGTTTTGTTAGATTTTTAATAGTTGCTTAATTGTCTGTAAGTAATTATGTTTACTGTTTTGATATAATTGAATAAAGTTCAGTAAGGCTTTTATATTTTAGGCTAGAATGAGACTTTAAAATTCAATGGGATTATAGTATTTACATTTTGATAAAAATGAATTTACTGAAAACAAATATGGATTTAGAAAGATTTTTTCATAAGAACAGTTTTCACATCAAAGTTATATGGGTTCCAACTCCTAGCTCCAAATGTAAAGATGGAAGATTTTAATTCTAAATTATATAAATAAGTCATTTCTACAAAGTGAGGATTGATTATTTTATATTTCTGAATTAATGATCTCAATATATAAGCCATCCACTAGATGTGAATAATTCTAAATAAAATTTTTACTTAAAATTTATCAGCATCCCCATGGAATTATTTCAACTACAATGGGGCATTAACTCATTTCGTGCAGTGTAATTAAGTGCAAATATATGATAGAGTTCTAGGTTAAACTGAACCAGATTCTGATTCTTTTCCAGTTTTGCCACTTTTGCATTATTTTTGTCATTAATGTTGTATTTTTAAAAAGCTCTAGAATGCTTTTTAGGAATGTTTAATTACTGGTCAGATTCACTAGATGGAAACTCGTACCAGCTTATTGACAGAGAAAAGTTTAACCGTTAAGAAAACGATTAACTCAGATTTAAGAGGGAAAAAAAAGCCAGTTCTTGAAATGGATGGTACCAGTTACTGCCCTTTAACCACTAGCAAACTAAAAGTAAGAACTGCCATTTAAAGCTAAAATGTCTCAATGTTATTGAACTTTGGTCTAATTGTATTTTTTTAAATAACTTTAAAAAATAATGTATGTTTAGCAATTTTTGCTAGTAAAAGACCAAATTACCCTCCTTTATAAGTAATTTAAAACTATTAGGAAAGAAAAATGTTTGGCATTAAATGCAAATGCCACAGCCGAAAGCAGTTATTGCTATGTACTTTACTTATTTTGAGGACTGTTCACCCCAGAGTTAAACATGTCCTTCTTCACTGAGGATTGTATGAACCAAAACCATGAAAATATATTCTTGTACTCAAGATAGATTAGACCAAGATATGCTGTTGGTGTTCTCTGAGGGTAAGCTAGTTGGTTTGAATTAATGATAAACTACATTGTCTCAATGTGTCTCTGAAATACTTGAATACATTTTTCTGTACTTCACACATCTTAGTTTTAAAGTTCTTCATCATTGCTTAAATTAAGTGAATTATGCCAAAAGTAAACACAAATACAATGGACCTATGCTCCCAAAGAAATTCATGGACATCACTTGTTTTCGTATTTGAGAATATTAAAAATGTCTCTTTTTAAAGCCTGAAACTTGGAATATAAGAATACTAGCCACACAACAACTTTTTCAGCAGGGGCGTTGGTATGGTAGAAATCTCCCTATCTCAGAAGGATTACACTTTGCTTAGGTATATATAGTTGTCTCACTATACTAAGAAAATACATGGACATTTCTCTCATATGGCAACAGTGACATTACAAATATAGCTGAATTCAAAATGTTTAAAGGAATCTGTCCCCTCTAATGAACTCTCATAGACCCTTTAAAATGGGAAAACGACATTATAATTAACATCCCGAGATGGTATTTGCCTAAATAAGCCCTGTGTCAAACCCTAATATTTCAAACTAAACCAGACAGAAATCTATTAACGATGAGAAAATTAAAATGTGTGCACGTACCCTGAGTACCCACACATAAGCTGGAATTCTAGTCTGGATATTCTGAAGCATTTTGAAATAGTCACATTAGAAAGTTTGTAATTTTTCTACATGCCGTTTACTTCACTTTTTTTTATAATTATGTATCTCAACCATTGACATCTATGGTTCCATATGAATTTTTAGGAAACCTTGTACCTTAGTATATATGTGCCATCCTTCTCTTTCTTTCCCAACTATTAGAACTGGAGTTCAATTACAGTGAGGACCTAGAACTTTCTTTACTATTTAAGAGATTCCAGAAAGTTACTGTAGAAGCAAGAAAGCCAAGGGTCTTTAAAACTTCTCCATACTTTCTGGATGTTTCTGCATAACAGTGACTCACCTGGAGAGCCCATCCAACTCCCAGTTGCTGTATTTAAGGGACTGTCATGACTACTTATCTTATCCTACAGTCAACTCCTATTCTATGGCTATATTCTAATAATTTTTACTTTAATTTTGATTTATAAATGCTTTAAATCTGTATACCCCTAAAATATAGATACATACACTGGGTTTATAAACTCCCAGGATCTTATGGAAGATACTGGAAATTTTAGGGAAAAATGTGAAAAAATAAGCCAACATGTTTTATAGAAGAGAGCAAGATGTTAACTACTTCAGCACTCTGTGCGACCTAAGTGGTTATAATTTTAAGAGAATAATACGTGTATCCTCCATACTATACATTCCCTTTTCTGAATGTCTTTCATCCCATTTAAAAAATATACTTTTCTATTCTTAACATGATATACCTCACCTGCTAGTCACTTTGGAAGACTGAATGTTATACTGGCAGCTAAATTTTTCTTTCATCGATAAAGTACACATTCCATGAAATGGACCGGAGGAAATATGGGACTTGCCAATATTAAACATAGAAAATACTCTCAATATTAAAAGTAGGAAGCTGGCAATACTGACATCCACAGGTGTCCCCTGACAGCCACTTCGAGCCCTCTCAGAATGAAACTCAGAAGGAATATAAGCCACAGTTCTTAGACCAATCAATCATTAACAATCTTTGAGGTCATGTGTCCGACTCTAAAATAGATTTCACAGACCTTGAAATATAGACAATAGCAAAAGCTCTCAAAATTTACGGGGGTATACCATCTGTATTTCTCAGCTAGTTGATGCTGACCTAGTAAAGAAAAGCAGACCACTCCTAGGACACAGCACTAACTTTTATATAGTCTGTATTCATTCATGCTGACAAGGTGAAGACTGCAAAGTAATGAACTTGATTGAAACACATTAAGAGAATAAGTATGGTTTCCACCTCAAGGCACTTTAATTTTAACAGTCTATCCAAGGCAAATATCATCAATGGAAATATAGTCTATGCACTTATAATTATCTTAGTTCACTGAAGGGATTAGTTGGAAATTGTCTTAGTGACTCAGAGAATAGTTTTTGCACCTTTATAATTGCAAGCTTGCCTTTTGAATTATACTTACCTTTAAAGCACATTTATGATAACGACAGTTTGCTTGTTCATTTGGGTATTCGGTTTTTGAACTCGATAATTTTATTGCCTAGCCTTGGCTTTTGGACTGAGTTACACGCTATTATAGCAGTGTTGGAACTTTTAGCACCATCAGCTCTGGCAGACTATGAAAACTTGCTGGCATCATATGCATTTCAGAGAAGAATTTAGTGGCAAAAACTGCACCATTTATTAAAGTGACAAATTTCAATATTTCTTAAAACTGTATGCAGAAATGTCTAACTTGTTCAAGCAACATTAAAGGACTTTCTGGTGCAGTTTTTCCAATATTTTTGACAAGGCCACTTTCCCTAGCTGAACCTATCTGAACAATGGGCAGTGGAAAAGTACGACCATGAAGATTAGAATTCTATAAACGACTGAAATTTTGAATATAATGGCGAGCAAGTATTGTTCTCCACAATGCCTCCGTAATTCCTTACTGTATCCTCTGCTTGGGACCATTCATAGCAGTGCAGAAACAATCATGTCCATCCCAATTGAATTGAGCATTGAATATCAACCTTTAACTAAGCAAACACTCACCATCTCTCGTTTCCAAGACATATTTTAGACCTTAAAAAATGAGGTTAAAGGGATGCTAAAAATGATAAGAAGAATTACAGTTTGTGGCTGTAAGACAATGGGGTGTTTTCAATGAAATATTTTAGAAAATACAGTGTATATGAACACACACATTCCCTCTTGATTGAATACAAACAAAACACCCATAATACCTGAGCTGTCTTCCTCAGCAGATGCATTGGTTTTTATTTCCTGGTTCATATACTACAAAGAGTGATAAAAAATAACAATCCCATTTTATTCTCATTGCTATATAAATTCTTTGTGAATAAATACGTAGCACACCATAGGAATTGTGTTAAGTTAATTAACTTTAAATTTAAACTTTTATCCCAGCCCCTGTTCCTCTATAAGAATATACTGAACTTCCATAGGGAAACAGCTGTTGTTCTAATTACTTAAAAAGTAAAGTGATGCATATTCTTCCATAACCAGGATGCTTAGAGCCCATGCATAAAATAGAGCCCCCTAGGATTTGAAAATAACTAGGGCAGGGAAAATATTCTGGAGAAGCTTCTACCAGAAATCAGCCCAAAAGACAGAGTCCTGAGCTAGTTGCTAGGATCCTCTTACTCATTTTTTCTTCCACCTTTTTTATGTTGCCTTAATCTCTTTCCTTTTCCCTCTCTTACACATACACACACACCCACCCATACACACACGTGCACACACACTTCTCATTATATATTGTTCATGGGGTAAATTTCTTCAAATTGGAAATGCAAAGGAAGTCAACTTTTCTGGGCAAATGTCCATAATCCTGTGATGTGTTTTGCAATATCAGTGATTCCTGGTGGGAAATATGAGCTGTGCAGTCATTTGATTTGGCCATCCCTTATTTATGAAACCATAATACTTTGTTGCAACAGCTCATGAACAAAGCTATGTGGATCAAATTTTCTCCAACTATTAATGATAGAATTCTAAAACACTGCTCGGACTGTCTTTGAAGAATGACCAAATATTTGTCAAACAGTGCTTCCAAAAGACGATCAGTAATAACTAGTACTATTGGATGATTTCACAGTGTCTTAACCGGCAGTTTTCTCAGTATTTTTTATGGCTCACACATAAACAAAATAAGAGAATTTTAAAGGTGGTGGAGTAGTATTTTAAAAAATAGTGATTCTGATTCTTACCTGTACATCAGAATCCCTTACACACATTTTTTTTTTTTTTTTTTTTTTTGCGGTACGCGGGCCTCTCACTGCTGTGGCCTCTCCCGTTGCGAGCACAGGTTCCGGACGCGCAGGCTCAGCGTCCATGGCTCACGGGTGCAGCCGCTCCGCGGCATGTGGGATCCTCCCAGACCGGGGCACGAACCCGTGTCCCCTGCATCGGCAGGCGGACTCCCAACCATTGCGCCACCAGGGAGGACCTCTTAAACACATTTTTAAACATGTATACATACTAGTGTTCAGCATAAGAGATTATAATTCAATCAGTGATTCAACAACTATTCCTTAAGCACCTTCTAGGTACCTGGCACTTTTCTGAGTGAAAAGTGAATAAGGTATGTTCAGAGTAAGCATGACATTCTGGATTATTGATAAAGTTCCACAAGTGAGAACAATTGACATAAACATACACAAACCTATTCTTCTAATAATACTTGATTTAACACTGAAAGCTTTTTAATCTTTTCTTTCTTCAAATTCATTTTAACTATTTCTCTTTTATGTCCTTAAAATTAAAAATAAACCTTTGAGCTGTTTCAGTTCAGCTTCCCTTCCAGTGTCAGAATCTTCACATCCCTGGTACATTCTTGATACAAAATTATCCATATTCTCCTGAAGCTCTTAGAGCAACAGGTAGGTCATTATTCTGAAGCCAGCCTCTTCTGCTGTGACACAGCTGTAAGTGATTTAAAAAAAAAAGTTTATCTTCATCAAGAAATGACTTTTACTCAATAAATTCCAACTAAGTCTCCTCCATTCCCTTAAGGCAGCTCATCGTGTGTTTTTCCATATCTGCTGCCTGTGTGCAGGCTCCATCAATACACTTTTTCAATCCCTGATCATTAGCTTTATTCTCATTTAAGCCACTCATCAATACACAGTGTGTTAAACAATGATGAGATGTTTTCAGGTTCATAAAATAATGAAAAATAATGTTTATGTAAATCATTTGCAGTAAGTTTATTTTTTTCTTTTTTAAATTTTATTTTATTATTTTTTATATAGCAGGTTCTTATTAGCTATCTATTTTATACATATTAGTGTATATATGTCAATCCCAATCTCCCAGTCATCTCACCACCACTCCCCCTCCCCCGATTCTCCCCCCCCCCGCCATGGTGTCCATACTTTTGCTCTCTACATCTGTGTCCCTATTTCTGCCTTGCAAATCGGTTCATCTGTACCATTTTTCTAGATTCCACATATATGTGTTAATATACAGTATTTGTTTTTCTCTTTCTGACTTACTTCACTCTGTATTACTCAGCCATAAAAAGGAATGAAATTGGGTCATTTGTAGAGATGTGGATGGACCTAGAGACTGTCATTAGTAATTTTAAATGTCTTCCTATAATGACACAATAATTTTAAATTAAGTATTTAACAATCTATTTCATGATATGAATATATTATTAAAAAAACCTACAAAGTAATATGAGTTAAAGAACTATCAGCCACACATAATATTTTTAGAGTAAAGCTATAATAAAAATATAGTGATTTAAGTTGTTTTATTTTAATAGATGGTTTTTCTCTGTGGTGGTTTTAGCCAACGTGCCTTCTGGCAACCCCTCTACAGACTCATTATCCAATCTGGTTTGTAATGTAAACAAAGGAAAAAGCTGTGGGTCAAAGGCCAGGAAAGGATTCGGGCATGAGACTGTATTGAACGTGCCTGAATAATTTTGCACGCCTTCACTTTCATCTCTATGAATTATGCAATGGCTTTTCCTTCAGTTTGTATTTTAATGTATGATAGATGATGATATTGGGGAAAAATAGAGAGAAGTAGCCTGCCCTTCTGTGAATATTATATAACCTGCTGTGGAAAACAAAATGAAAAGAAAATGTGCCGTATATTTTCAATGTACTATGGTAATGTCATATACAGGGATTTATTATTAGTGAGTCAAGATGTTTAAAAGACTACCAAAAAAAGTATTGCTATTCTATGGTGTTAATTATTTTTCTGTAGTTTTAAAACACGTCTTCCTGAGTTTGATGTCTCTCTGTCTTCCTGTCCAGATGATGTCATATTTTTCAGGAAACTATGCTGAAAATATATTTAAAATTGTATGCATGGTTTTATCAACTTGTTTCTCTCTGTATTACCTTTAGTTCAATTCTGCAAGTGACAAATTCTCAAGTCAGAGTCATTAACTCATATATAGTATATGGTATTTATCATGCAACTGCAGATTATTTGATCAAAAACAATAAAAATGAACACTTTTCAAGAATATGAATAATTCTTTTGTCCCATTTTATCAAATTTTATCAGGGGGTCATGTTGTTTTCCTGACAAAGGTCATACATTTCTGTTCTGATGGAAAGGATTATACTGAGATTACAAACCCAGTGATATATCATTCAGAGAAGCCTTAACATACACCTTCCATTATAGGAAAAGTACAGTAAGGAAGCTGGTGAATGGAACTTTTCAACTCAGAATAGAATGAGAGAAGATGTGTTACTATGTAGAAAATAATTTGACATTCTTTATAATTTTTGTTTGCTTGGAAGTCTTTTCCTTAAAATCTATTTATTGAATAAACCACTTTTATTTAACTTGCCCATAGAGACCACTTCAAGATAGAATGTTGGTCTTTTTTTTTGTTTTTTAGAATTTAGGTATGCTTTTTTTTTACTTTACACAATTAGGCTGGAGTTCAGTGATGGTACAATAGTTGATAAAGAAATAAGAGAAAAATTAATGTATAGGAAATTTAAGAAAATATTGCAGTATGGTCTATGATAACTTGCTTCTCATTTTTGGAGTACCTATAATTTATATGTATTTATGTATTTATTGGCTGCACAAGGTTCAGGAAAATTGATTGGAAATTCCTTGCTAAATTGGCACTGTGTTTTCCTTGATGAGCTGGCCTTCATCAGCTTCTTAATTTGCACTTGAATGGTTCATCCCATAATGTCAGTGGAAACTCTAAACTGAAATGCTGCCCTAGACTCAAGCAAGGTCATCTACAAGTGCTAGAGGTATCAAAAGGTGAAAGATACTTAACCAAAATGTATGTGAATAAGCATAATGTGCATAACTTATTGGTAAACTATAACTTTAAAAAAATCAATGTTTATTTTCATGGTTTAAAATATTTTCATTATTCTCATTCTATTCACCATTTCAGTACCACTAAATTAGTTGTTTTTCTCTAGGTATTTTATCCTAATTTACTCTTGCTGTCTGTTGCTTTCTTCCTCGATAAACTTATATTCTATGTATATATTCCTTGTTTATAAGTTTGTACAATTTACATTGTTAATTACCCATTCGTGGAAAACTTAAATTGCAATTTGACCATAGTTACTGAACTATGGTATACTATAAATATGTAGCTATTTTGCTTTTCTCTTTCCCTATATAATATTTGACCCCATGTGTTGTCTTATCAAGTTATCTCAGTAGGCGGTCTTTACCCAACAGTGTGTTGCTCCAAAAAGCCCACTCAGGACACTGGAAACTGGAGGCTGGGCTCACTCATCATCCTTGCTGTGACATGAGGCAAGAGGGTCTGAAGACTTGTTCTCCAAACAATGAATCCTGGTTAGAAATCAAATGACAACATCTGCTTGTGTAACCTAATGGCTCCTGTTCTTCCAAATGGGTCTCTGTGTTTAAGTCATCCATAAAAAATCATTCTTTCAATCTTTTGAGACGATGTTAGATTCAATTTTCTTTGGAATACATACATACGTACATACATAAATACATACATAAATAAAAAGACTTCCAAATAACTAGTTACAGAAATAATTGTATTCCTAGACTTAACAGGGTCTTTTTTGAAACAGTTACATTTCTTCCAAAAAGTAATTTCATACAGATTGACCTAGCTTGAAATACTTGTTCTATGCAAGATCATTCAAAGTGTAGCCTTGTATTTGCTAAGTGACTAACCAAAAAAACATGGAATGAAATATAAATAGGAAACAAAGTGGATTTTTTTCAAATTTCCAAATTATTTGAAACAGAGTAGAAAATCCAAAAGCATAGATTTATTTTTTTTTAGTTACCAGAAAGTTGCTGATAGAAGGTTGATAATGGATTATTAAACCCCTTGAAAGAAATATAGTTTTAATCTATTACAGTGTATTTAATAAACACCAGAATGGGCACCAGAAGTCTACCTGGAGATATTATCTCTGGGCTCTTCCTTTGTTCCCATCATTACCACCAACAAATCTTTCTGAGTCCCTCCTGCAAGGGGCGGCAAATAGGAAAGCTTCCTACACCTTCAGAAGCAAAGCAAAGGAGAAAAGAACATCTGCAGGAACCATGTGTCGTGGACAAGAGGCTTATTTTATGCACACTTTATGTGAGTACCATTTCTGAGCAATCATTAATCTCTATACAAGACTCAACCTTTTCTAAAATTACGGAATTTAAATTGATGTGTTGCATATAGCAAGTTAAAATATTTTTGCAATTCAGGTTATTGATTCAGTTTTTATCCATGTTACATGAAAAAGAGGAAGAATGAGAAATAAATGGAAATAATATATTCTCTGTAATTTACTTTGAATCTGAAAAGTCAGCACCCATTTACTGATGCTGAATTGCTTATGTTAGAAATGTCTTTTTGCATATTGTCTGTGAAAGTTAACTACTGAAAATATTGGGATAAATGAAAAAAGTTGTTTTATTTATATAAAGAAATGCACCTAGGGAAAATATGTTCATACGACTTATTTACCTAACAATATAAATTAGTTTCTAAAAGGAAACGTTAAAAAGTAATATTAATGTGATAGTATTTAATATTATTATCATATTTTTATTAACTGCTACATTGGTGTTATTTATGCTAAACATGCATACCTTTTAGTATGTGTTATATATTGTATTATTAAGCAACAAAATATGGCGATCTCACATGCCATTATCGGCATGTTTAACTCTCTAATTGATCAATTAGAGAGTTAATGTTTGATTCTAGAGATCAATGTTTGATTCTTATGACTCAGAAAAGTAATTACAGAATATAAAGGTAATATGCAATTGTCTTTTTCGTATCATTATTCTGTCTTCTGCATTATTTCCTAAGTGAGATGGGCCAAACCCCTTTGGCATCTTCAGTAAGCATTACAACTACTAACTCAGTACCTACTGAAACATCTTCATTAAATAAGAAAATAAATCACAACATGGTATGTGCTATATACCCTTAGTTTCAAACAAGTTCCCAGAATTGTCTAAAGAACAATTACTCATACCCAGAATTGAAGGGTTTTTTTAATTACCTGTAAGTTAAGACTTTAGATCACATTCATAAACTATCTATCATTTATTATTATATTTATTATATTATATATAATGTTATATATAATATTACATTTTCAAAGGTTTCACATTCTTTTCTCTTCTAAATGTAAGCTGCGCTGGGCCTAAACCACAAGATGGCTCCCTCCCATTGGTTTGGGAATTTTAAATGTCATTTCACTGATGACTTAGGGCAATATTTTGGCATACAAGAGTGTATTAAAGTGAAAACAAGTTATACACGTCAGTATAATCCTACTCTTTAACAGTTTTATTAAACAGAGTTTTGAGGGATGACCTACTCAAAACCCTCATTTTTCTAGTGATGAAATGGAGCCTAAAGATACAGGCAATCTTACCCCATGCTTCGGACTGCAGGGCTCCCCTCTCAGGTGGACCCTGATGTTGATCTTGATTGAGGTAAGAGGGCCCTGGTTTGCTGGGATCAGAAGTTCCAAGAAAAATATTAACGTCTTTCTAGAGTGACAATTTCACTATAAAGTTTGAGAAAACTATATCATGAAAGAAATATAAAGTTAAAATAAGTAACAAATAAAAAAGAGAAACAGAAGAGAAATTTCAGTGTTATAGAGGGAAAGCTGCCATGGTGCCCATTTTGGTTTCTAATTCCATTCCAATTTCATCAGGGATTCTTGCTGGGAGCCGTGCAGTTGCTCCTGAGCTAATTTAAGAAGTATAAATACAGAGTCAGCACTGCTGAGGATATATACTAATTCTGAAAGCGAGAAAACATATGCAGGGCTGTCATCATCATCTACATCCCAGCAGTCATGTTCCATTTCTCTGTGCTTCGTTTCATGTCAGCTTAACTCTTCCACAATCGACTGGATCCCAAAAGGTTGGAAACGCAACATGTAGAGACAGAAAAGGAAAGGAGAGAACACAAAGATTCTTACTCTGTCTCTCCATCATCCCAGCATACGAAGAACCTCCATCTTAAAACACTGACACGACTGGTTTAAATTCTCTGACTGGGTGAACTGGCCACTCATACTGTAGAAGATGTAACCCCACAAATATTTAAGAGATATGATCTATGGAAAATTAAAATATGTCTTGAGATGACCAAGTTTTAGTCCAACCATCAGTCATGTTATTTGCCTGTTTCAATGTATGATTTAAAATCTATACTTTCAAAATAGCAATAGTGTCCTAAATTGTTCCTTAAACCACAAAAAAAAACTTCGTTAATTCAGATGTTTCCTTTTACTATTTCTTTCTGGCTTTCAATACGTGGATAAATTTCATTTCTAATTTCAATTTCTATTTAATAATTAAAAGAACTACTTGAATTAGACATTAAAAACATTCATCTCATGCATGAATCCCTGGGTTTGAAAAGCATTTAGATAAAATTTCTTTATTCATCTCTGCTCTATCTATGACATCCTAAAGAAAAATAAAATATATTGTAAACCACTACTGTACATGGTAAAATTATAATTTAAGAAGAAAAATTACAGATAATCTACTCCAACTTCAGACTAATTTAAAAACATAGGAATTGACAGCAGCCTTGAAATACTATGCTAAATCTGCTAAAATTGTAACATATAGAAGCATGCATTGGAGGAAGAAAGCAAACATGAAATTATTTGAATTGAACTAGTGTTTGAAAGTTAATTTGGGTGTCTCTGTGCTTTTTATTATTCACCCTTATGTCTTTCTTTAAGTATGTATTTATTCTTCAATAGATCTATGACATTTTTATTGCTTGTTTAATGGTCAGTGTAAGATTGAAAGTATGAGTTTACTCTCACTTTCTGTACATTTATTAATAAAATTTCCTTAAGATATTGTTGCAGTTTATAAACTCTGCTTAGCTGCCATTTTCAAAAACGGAAAAGCAAGCACAAAAATCAAACCATAGTCATGGTTTAAATAAATCAATTTTTATTGAATTTTCAATGAATAAAATTTTCAGTGAATTTTCAATGACTAAAATATTTTTTATATGACTCCTTCTGGCAAGTTACAAACCATTACAATAAAGTCAGGTTGAGTTTCATTGAAATGTTTCAAAATAAATAAGTTGTCTGCCCCTTCGATATTTATACCTGCCTATGTCATCATCAGCTATTAGAATTTAGGGGAGAGTAAGAAGGCTCAGGGTCCTGCTCAATATGTACCACAATAATGAGATCACTGGTCCACGTAAAAGCAACCTAAACCTTGGGGGTGGCCAAGCAGTAGTCCGGCCACCTCTGAGCCAGATTAATTTTCTCTAGTCTTCTCTAGTGAAAAAAAAACAAAAAAACCCACAAATGGGTGTGAAAAAAGAGTGCTCGAGGGCAAAACTATGTGGATTTGCCTTTGTTATAAATGCTGAAAACCACAGCCTTCCACCTAGTATTAGATGTGTTTCCCTACACCTTTTCCTAATCCTAGTGTCATTCCATGCATGAAACCATGAGCAAGCTATTCCTCAGATATAACAAGACTAATATTCTTTACAATCTGTTGATGGAGTTAAAAGTCTAGTAATGAGGGTCAGGATCAATAGAACACACACATGTTCTCCCCAATTCATATGTCTAATACCACGTGACTATAATTCCTCTCTTTACACGTCCCTGTTAGAATTGCATTCTTTAGGGACCATAGGTTATTTTTGTAACCTCAACATCAAGCACTTACTAGTAAGTGATCAATCAATATATGATTGTTTTATAAATAAATTAATGAACTAAAGCAAAGTACCAAATGTTGGTTATTATAGAAACTGAAGCATGTAATGAATTGTCAGAATGCTCCTAGCCTAGCTTCCTTTAAAAAAATTAAATATAAATATTCTGACTACATATAAGCACCAATCCACAAACTGGGGACACGTGCACAAACCGGGGGGCACGTGAAAAAGCAAGTCGGTGAGACGTTTAGTAACATTTGCCAAAGGTTTCTTTGGTTAACAGGTACATGCCTCAGGGGATAAATCTGAAAGTCACCTGCAGCATTTCAAACATTTTAAGCCTTTTGCGCTAGTGAATTTCAAGGGCATATGTTCAACTTTGAATTTCAACAAACGTTGCTCCACTGGGGCTCCTAGGTGTATATCAAAAACATTTGTGGTAGATTTGGGAATCTTGGTGAATGACACCAAAATTCAATAAATCGAAAGAAAAATGAGAAGATAGATGATATTCAAAATATGTTTGTAAGTAATTTAGTGTGAACATAACAGTCTGTGTTCTGGGTCAGCACTTCTGTAAATTGCGGAGTCAAGAGTGAGGCCAACCGGGGTTGTGTAATCATTCCAAGCGTCTGCATGTTTTCAACCATTTCACATAATTCCACAGAATAAAAGTATCTAAAGAAGAGGCAAAAAATAATTGTACCTGAACCAGTAGAGGTTTACCATGTAGCAAAGGTGAGAATCCTATGGAAAACTTTCTCAATGATAGTTGTGGTGCGTGGGCTTAGTTGCCCTGCAACTTCTTCCCGGACCAGGGCTCGAACCGGTGTCCCCTGCATTGGCAGGTGGATTCTCAACCACTGTGCCACCAGAGAAGCCTCTAGGAGAAAATTTTAAACCTTGTTTTAGGTGAAAACTTTAAACCTTGTTTTCCCCTTCATTGCCTCTTCTGTAAAATTGATACTTTTAGAATTATCAAGAAAGGTTAATGCATTAATATTTGTAAAAAAAAACCACTTTAAAATAATGCCTGTGAAAATGAAACAGAAAGAGATAGCATTTTTATTAGACTCTTTCAGACTACAAGGGAAAAAGGCACACTTGCATTAATTCAGGTGATAAAGGTTTATTATAAAGATATGGAGAAAATTATGAAAATAATCTTATCTGCTGGAATATAAACTCCACAGGGGTGAGAGCTCGCCTGTTCATTAATGAATATGCACTTGGCATAGAGCAGTTGATAAGTATCTGTGGACTAGATAGTGACGAGGCACTGCCAAGCCAGTGTTCCTAGACCTTGAGAAGCCATCTGAAACACACAGCAGAACACAGGCCGTAAGTCACTACCTGGTCACACCCTCAATGGCAGGCACACGCTGCTTCCTACTCTCGGTGGCTCACTTATTCCAAGGCTCCGAGTTTCAAACATACTCCAGCTTTACTTCAACTCCCCCCATGAATAACGACTGAGTCTCCCCTAACTTTTTCTCCATGTATAATAGCTGCTCCAGACTTGTCATGTCTCCACACTGTTTTTCAGCTTCTGCTCCCATTACCAACTACTAACTTCCTCATTTGATCTCCTAGTTACCATTACCAACTACCAACTTCCTCAGTAGGTCCCCTAGTTCAACCGCCCCAAAAGCAAGAATTTAACTGGTCCACCTCGTCACGTTCCAATATAGTCTGCTTCTGGCGGCCAGAGTTTTGCATCTCCGTTAGGTCTTAATTTGTCACCCACTTTATTACTTCGACCTAGTTTGGTTTAGGTAACCATTTCTGGTTTCATTAGTTGTGGTCGAGATAAGACAGTCATCTAGTATAGAGATAGTAAAGATAGAACATGCAATCTGTGTATAAGAAAACCTTGAGGAGACTGTAAGAATAACATTCATTTGGAGGCTCCCGGAAAGGGACCATATAAATAGCAAAACGCTTACTTACCCTATCCAAGACAAATTCATAAAACATTATGGTTTCATTTGGGAAAGGGGGGAAACCCAAAAGTATACTAAATGATAAACAGCATCATTGGTGAGATGCAACCACGTATATGTAAAGTATAAGTATAAGGAGTGGTTTATAAATTATTACATCCACCAGGAGTAGTTTTAAGAGGAATGAAACATCCATTTAGGAGGACTTATCCCGTTATTCACCAGTTGTGTTGCCAAAATAAAATGGGACTAGGTAGAAACTTGTGGAAATAGCACCAGATGTCAAGGGTTGGCTGTTCCTTTGCTGACCCACTCTTGTACATATGCAGATCCTTCAAGCAGAGCCAACTGCAGAATGTGGAGTAGTATTTACATAGACATGGGACATAAACTAAGTCCAGCTATGGCATACATTGGTCTACTAAAACTCCCACCATGGTCACTTCATACAGCACTTCTATTTTATTTTGCACATGAACATAAATCAAATCATTAACCATACATCACATCACTAATAGCACTTACTGAAACAGGTCATCATAACCCAAAACTACCACCGGTATCATTCCTGGGGTGTGTCTCAAGTTCAGTTTTTCCTCAGACTACATCAATTATAGCCTAATTAAAGGGTTTACAATTCACACCACTTTAGAACTACGATCAGCACAAGAAAAACATACTTTTTTGTCTGTTTGTTTGTGCTGTCCTCCTTTCTTCATGTATTTAAAATTTTTATGGGCATACAGTTGATTTACAATGTTGTGTTAGTTTCAGGTGTACAGCCAAGTGAAATCAGTGCCCTGGATGTTTCTGATTTGAGCAGAGAAGTTTTAATATGAGAAAATAAAAGACACCTATGCTCTAATAACTAAGATGGCATTTTAGAAGCATAGAAGAAATCCCCGCATAATCTTCCTATTTCCTTTATATTACTTTTCACCAAGTTATTTACTGTTCATGTATCTATATTTTCCCAATCCTCCAGCTCCAGTTTTCTAAGCCTTTCTTTTTTCTTTTGTCTTACTAGATTCTTCCCTCACCCCCAGTTTAATTGAAGTATAAAAAGTGTACAACATGATTTGATACACATATACATTGTGAAAGGATTTCCACAATGGAGTTAATTAACACATCCATCACATCACATATTTACCTTTAAGAAAAATACTTTTTTTTTTTTTTTTGCGGTACGTGGGTCTCTCACTGTTGTGGCCTCTCCCGTTGCGGAGCACAGGCTCCGGACGCGCAGGCTCAGCGGCCATGGCTCACAGGCCTAGCAGCTCCGCGGCATGTGGGATCTTCCCGGACCAGGGCACGAACCCGCGTCCCCTGCATCGGCAGGTGGACTCTCAACCACTGCGCCACCAGGAAAGCCCGAAAAATACATTTTTAAGAATAAATTGCAAAACAGGCTAAAAATACACTTTGAATTAATCCATGCTTAGTAGTCAAAAGGTGAAGACTTAAAGATGTAGCTAATTTTTATAAATTTGAATTGAAATATCATTCACATACCACAAACTAAACAGTACAATTCAGTGGCTTTTAGTATATTCATGGTTATGTCACCACCATCAGTATCTAATTCCAGAACATTTCATTGCCCTAAAAAGAAATCCCACACCTGTTACCCATCACTCCCCCATTCCCCCTACTCCTCCCCTACCTGTCGGCAACCACTGACCTATCTCTATAGATTTGCTTCTTCTAAACATTTCGTATAAATTAAATCTTACAATATCTGACCTTTGGTATCTGGCTTTTCTTATGCTCATCATGTTGTAGCAAGAATCAACATTTTACTCCTTCTTATGGCAGAATGATAGTCCATGGTATGAATATAAGAGTTCTTGTTGATTTTTTGTTAAGAGCATTTAGAAATACAATGAACAGAATTGCTGAGACCACATAGTACAGAGCACTTTTCAGTCCAAGAATAGCTGGTAAAAATGCCATCTACAAGCAAACATGGCTCAACTGTTTGGGCTAAAAAGGTCAGTCAATTCAGTTAACAAGACTCTAAAAATAGCAGCTCAAAATTGGATTCAACTGAGCACACATCTCAGAAATGCATTCAATATGGGTATGATGTCTTCAAAAGGTAAGATCTGCAGTAATAGTGGATTCTTAACCTCCTCATATTTTTGAAAATTGTGTTCTGTTGTATTTTCCTTGTTAAACAGAGCCTTTTAGTTGATAAGACGACAATCTAAGATACTGTGGATCTCACATGTCTTCCCACTTGTGATCTGGACATAATTCAGTCATCAAGTGCCTCAGATTCTTTGGGATTGAGTCTTATCTGTATTATTAGTCAAATTACAAGACTGTAATATTTCAACTTTTTAAAAACATATTTATTGAATCCTGGGGATGTACTAGACTTTGTCCATGATGTAAATATATCCACTGCTACTTGATATGGCCATTCTAAGGCAGTGACATATGATTGTCATGTATTAAAATTATTACATACTTTACTAAGCAAGTATTCTATATACATGTCATAGTTAAATTGTAATCAATCTATATGCTTGGAGGATGAATGTTCTTGTTATTTGACTTTTTAAAATTGAGTATTAATGTAAGGACCTATTCAATTTGAGTACTGCTACTGAAAAATTTTCCAAAACTTGGTAATTTACTTTTCTCCTGTAGTAAGTATAATATAGTAAGAAAGTAAAATTATGTTGTTTGAAAATATGATAATTTAAATATTGAAAAGCAATTATTCCAAATACAACTTCTGTTGTGCTTAGAGAGAGATACAGAAGTATACAGGTCACAGATATAAATGCTTAATTTATTTTTCCTCTTGAACATCAGTCCAGAAAAGTAAATCCAATTATATCCCATTAATTAAGTCTTCTTATTACTTGGTTACAGGTTACCTTAGGTTATTTATAAACTTTATACTTTAAGTTTTTTGGATTCAATCTTTTATTTTTAATCACCTTGCCCTTTCTTGCCATGCTACTCATGATATGGTGACTATGGTAACTACAAAGATTTTTTTTTTTTCTGTGAGAAATTTGTTCCATGTATCTGTTCCGGTATAATATCCAAAATCAGAAAAAGCAGAACAAATAAATGATGGAAGGTTCTAAGTGTACAAGACATTCACTGAGAAAATAAAAGTTTCCATGAAAACAGATGCTAAAGTCAACTAAGAAAGATATGCTTAGAACAAAGAATTAAGACAACAGAAAAAAAGTGGAATAAATTAATTTGAGACTTTGAACATAGTTATTGCTCTCGGATGTTTCATGAAGACAAACAAGAGTGGAACTCAAGAAACACAACCAGCGGGCTTCCCTGGTGGCGCAGTGGTTGAGAGTCCGCCTGCCGATGCAGGGGACATGGGTTCATGCCCCGGTCCGGGAAGATCCCACATGCCGCGGAGCAGCTGGGCCCGTGAGCCATGGCCGCTGAGCCTGTGCGTCCGGAGCCTGTGCTCCGCAACGGGAGAGGCCACAACAGTGAGAGGCCCACGTACCGAAAAAAAAAAAGAAACACAACCAGCAATTACACTCAAATTCTTTTTATTAATATAAATTAATTAATTAATTTATTTTTGGCTGCATTGGGTCTTTGTTGCTCCACGCGGGCTTTCTCTAGTTGTGGTGAGCGGGGGCTACTCTTCCTTGTGGTGCGTGGGCTTCTCATTGCGGTGGCTTCTCTTGTTGCGGAGCACGGGCTCTAGGCGTGCGGGCTTCAGCAGTTGTGGCACACAGGCTCAGTAGTTGTGGCGCACGGGCTTAGTTGCTCCGCAGCATGTGGGATCTTCCCAGACCAGGGCTTGAACGTGTGTCCCCTGAATTGGCAGGTGGATTCTTAACCACTGTACCACCAGGCAAGCCCTCCACTCAAATTCTATGACTGGAAAGAAAAAAATGCCTCATCCACTTGAAAATCTATTAACTTTTTCATTGGTCAGGAAAGCTGATGAAACTTGCTGTTCTTCTGGAAAATTTTTATTTCTTTTGGAGCAGAGACCTCTTCCACCCAAATCCTTATGAGAACTTTTGGATTTTGAAGTTAAGTCCTCTTGCTGTAATATAGAGTATCTCCAAAATAGCGTGCTTTGTCACTTCTCAAATCAGCCAGTGTGAGTTCACCACTCATATACTGATTTACGTTTGGAAAACTTCTCGTCCCCATATGACTAATATGTTTTTGAGAGTCATTCAGTTATTTACATGGAGTATGATTGGGTGATCTCTAAGACATAAAACAATATCATTGTCATATTTATGCATATAATTTACTCACTTATCAAAATGGCATTGTATCCCCTTAAAATAAAAGATTTTAAAAAATGATTGTTACATGTCAATACATTATTATTATCTATATCACACTATGTCTGGCTCTAACCCCACATATTCTAACTAAATTTATCTCCCAAAGGCAACCTTAATATGGTCAACCCTAATGGACACTTCTATGCCTTGATTTTCATGGGCTTCTCAACAGCAGCTGTCTTCAATTTTAGCTCTCGCTCTTTTTTTTTTTTTAACATCTTTATTGGAGTATAATTGCTTTACAATCGTGTGTTAGTTTCTGCTTTATAACAAAGTGAATTAGCTATACATATACATATATCCCCATATCTCTTCCCTCTTGGGTCTCCCTCCCTCCCACCCTCCTTATCCCACCCCTCTAGGTGGTCACAAAGCACCGAGCTGATCTCCCTGTTCTATGAGGGTGCTTCCCACTAGCTATCTGTTTTACATTTGGTAGTATATATATGTCCATGCCACTCTCTCACTTCATCCCAGCTTACCCTTCCCCCTCCCCGTGTCCTCAAGTCCATTCATTCTCTAGTAGGTCTGCATGTTTATTCCTGTCCTGCCCCTAGGTTCTTCATGACCATTTTTTTTTAGATTCCATATATATGTGTTAGCATAAGGTATTTGTTTTTCTCTTTCTGGCTTACTTCACTCTGTATGACAGACTCTAGGTCCATCCGCCTCACTACAAATAACTCAGTTTTGTTCCTTTTTATGGCTGAGTAATATTCCATTGTGTATATGTGCCACATCTTCTTTATCCATTCATCTGTTGATGGACACTTAGGTTGCTTCCATGTCCTGGCTATTGTAAATAGAGCTGCAATGAACACTGTGGTACATGACTCTTTTTGAATTATGTTTTTCTTGGGGTATATGCCCAGCTCTCTTTTCATCTCACACTTTGTGTGATTCTCAGACAATTTCATCCAAACAAAAAGCTTCAACTATCACCCGTGTGATAACTACTCTCAGGTCAATATCAGCAGCCCAGTTCACTGACCTGGGTTCCAAATTCATTAAACTCACATTAAACTCATTTCTAATGCCAGACTTAACTAACCACAACTTCCTGTGTTCTGCCTCTCAGAAGCATCATTAGGTTTTGCCCTAGACTTTCAAGTTATCTGAAATGTCTTGCTCTCACCATCCACCCTTTGATTTATTGGTCTCTGTGTGTTCTGGTAATTTTGTATCTGTTCCCTCTGCCATTATTATAGTTCAGATCTTAATCTTTTCTCATATGGATTCCAAAGAATTTCCATACTGCAGGTTTTAGTCATCCTCAACCAGTCCAAAAGGCTAATTCTAAAAAGAAAGATACACTTTTGATCATGTCACATCACTGCTTAAAATTCTCTAGTGGAACTCTATCACTGACTTTTGCAGTCTGGAAATCCTACTACTCCAGCCATATCCCTCAGCTGGGACCTACATATATCTTTTGCTGCAAATATATTAAATTACTGAAAAATTTCTAAATATTACCATATGTCAGGGGCACCTTTATACCTGTTGTTCTCTGAGTTTGGCATTCTAATATGTGCAGTTAATATCATGTCATCATCTTACAATACTCAGCTCCCCTTGGAAAACAGTATCAAGTAGATTATAGAAGCATGTTGACTATAGTAAACTCAGACTTTCCTTTGAGTCACTTTTTCTTGACTTCCAAAATACTCTGTGTATACATCTATTAAACAGCTATTCTCTATGTTATTATTGTTTTTCCTGACCATCTTCCCAAATTTACTGAGTTCTTTGAGGTGAAACTTTATTTTTTATGTCTGTGTACCTGAGACTAACACATCAACTAACAGCTAGTTATACTCCATAAATATTTCTGAAAAGTAAAATGGTGAACATATTAGAGACAAGCATAGTAGGCCCTCAGGAAAGGCAAAAGTATAACATAAAATGTCCACCTCACTCACCCTTATAGCATATAACCTATATGTTAAATAGATATATAAAATACTTATATATTTATATTATTTCATATTATAACACTGATCTTAAGGTTGAGTGAAGTAGGCATTTTATATTATACTTTTGCCTTTATCTATAATATTTATAGATATTAAATATGTATATTTAATATTTGCAGCAGAAAAGAAAACTTTCCATATGTTTGAAACAATGTGCTTCCTTTTTAGATTTGATTTAGTATATGAAAGCATTAAACAGGCTAAACATGTGTTAATGGCATCTATTAATTCTTCCAGCAGCATGGAGACCAAATTTAAGGAGAATATAATAGCAGAATAAATTATAAAACCAATCTTCCAATGATGGTACTGTCACAACACCCAGTCTCTATTGTACAGATTTATTGTACTTTCATTTGGCATTTCCTTGTCATTAGAACATGCCCAGTGGGGTGTAAGCCTCCAGAAGCTCATTACTTTAAACAAGCTGACAAGTTATTATGAAATTTACTGTGATCCTGTTTGAAATTTAAAGCAGGAACTTTTTGTACCAAGTTGAGACAGTCTTAAGCAAACAATAACTCTGGTGTACACCTTAAAGGAACTTATGACATACTCTCTTTTAAAATTTATTTTAGTGACGTATAGTTGATTTACAATGTTATGTTAATTTCTGCTGTACAGCAAAGTGATTCAGTTATATACATGTATATATTCTTTTTCATATTCTTTTCCATTACGGTTTATCAGAGGATATTAAATATAGTTCCCTCTGCTATACAGCAGAACCTTGTTGTTTATCCACTTATGACATACTCTTGTTTTCAATATTTAAAATCAAAAGTGTATGTTCAGTACTATAACATTCCATGTTCCTTTTTTTTTTTTTTTTTTTTTGGTACGCAGGCCTCTCACTCTTGTGGCCTCTCCCATTGCGGAGCACAGGCTCTGGACGCACAGGCTCAGCGGCCATGGCTCACGGGCCCAGCCGCTCCGCGGCATGTGGGATCTTCCCAGACCGGGGCACGAACCCGCGCCCACTGCGTCGGCAGGCGGACTCTCAACCACTGCGCCACCAGGGAAGCCCCCTTTTTTGTTTTATAAATGGGACATTGTTTTCTTTCATAAAAATCATAATACATTGAATGAATATTAGGCCATTCGAGTTTTAATGTATATGTATGACAAAAAACAGTTTTACTGTAGCTCCAATCATTACAAAGAGAGACCAGAAGACTGAACTTAGAGACAGTTGAGAGAGCAAATGATTGAAAACTCAGACGCTGAAGTCCACCAAGATCTGCAAGTGACCATTCATGCCTTGGTTTCCTCAACTATAGATAATAACAACATTTTTCAGAGGGCTGTGAAGTATAAATGAGATCATGCACATACAAGCTCAGTCCAGTGCCTAAATGGTAGCGTTGCATTTGTTTTTGTCTGTTCATTTTATCAGATAGATTACAAAAACATACTAAATATGCATAATACAGCTAGAAAAAAATTTTTTTATTTAAAAACTTCATTAACTTCTTTGGTCATTCTTTCTAGAAACAGTTCTGGGAGTCTATTCTGTGCCCTCTGCTGTACTATTACTGCAAATGTGATGACAAGTCAGTTCCTGCCCTGCAAGTAGTTTACAACTAGTAGGGGACACAAGCAATAAACGATGAGGTTGCACTGCAACTGTGAGCTCCTTGAGGATAGGGACCCTTGGCTTCCATTTAACACACCATCTGGCACAAAGGGTACACTCCAAAAATATTTGTTGTGATGAAAGCAATTTTCACATATTGAGGTCTAGGGAAGTCATTCTGGCTTATACACAATTTCAGTTGAATTTTATGCTAACTAGAAGAGCCTGTTTGTGGACTATCAAACATACATTGCACATCTACTTTAATTATTAAAGAAAAGGGTGCATTGACCAGAAGTAAAGAATGTCCATGTTAAAAATAAAAATTAAATGTCTCCCTTCCTGGAACACCAATGCTTGTACTCCCTCAGTGATAAGACTTCCTTCCCAGGTGCCAAGGCCATACTGACTTGCTGTGTATGTGCTGAGCTGTTCTGTTTTTTTTTTTTTTTTTCTTTTTCGAAACCTTGAAGAAACGTACACCTGAATTGTTTGAGATTCTTTGTTCTGACAAGATCTAACACTGTTCTGAAAACCATGCTTCTCTGGAGCATTTCCTCAGAGTTATCTGAGAGGCTGTCTCCCGGGCTACAGTCCTCAGCTGGGCTCAGATAAAACTCTTTTCTATTTGTATTATAGATTGTTTATTATTTCTGTCTACAGTTGAAAGAATAGAGGGAAAAGAAGAGAAGGGTGAAAGGGAGGAGAGGAGGGTAAGAGCAACTATCAATGAAGGTATAAAGAAAATGCATTAAACGTGAGTGAGCATTTCAGAAAGTCAGTGTGGGAAGAAGAGGTGATCTTTGACAGTGAGCTGTAAAAGATGAGGTGAAGAAACAAAACTACCCTGGGCTGAGGGAATATATGTGATTTTGACAAATCAGAAAATAACACAAGTGGTTTGAAGAAGTACTGTTAGATGGGAGTCTAGGTCCCCAGGGTGGAAACAAGAGTGATGGATAGTGGGCGGTGAGGCTTGAATGATGGTGTTGGAGCAAAGCTGTGAAGATCCTGATAATCGAGCTTGGACTTCGTAGGGATAAGAGGGTTATCTCTTAGATAATGGAAAGCAAGAAAAGAGTGTCATTGGAGGAGAACCATACTTTTCTTACATGTTTTTTTTCTTGTGGTAAAAGACTCAATATAAAACATACTCTTTTAACTATATTTAACTGTGCAGTTCAGTGGCACCAAGTACATTCACATTGTTGTACAACTCTCACCACCGTCTCTCTCCCAAATTTTTCACCTTCCTAAACTGAAACTCCGTCCCCTTTAAACACTAACTCTCCATTCCCCCTCTCCACTCCCCTCCCCACAGCAGAAATAGAGACACAGACATAGAGAACAAACGTATGGACACCAGGGGTGGGAAGGGGGTGGGATGGATTGCGAGATTGGGACTGACATATGTATACTCTATGTATGAAGTAGATGGCTGGTGAGGACCTACTGTATAGCACAGGGGGAAAAAAAAAAGAACATACTTGCTTTGTTTTAAGAAAGAATCATCAGGGCTTCTTTGTGATAGACAGATGAGCTACAAAGACTGGCGACAGAAAGGTCACTTGGGAGGATAGTACACAAATTCAAACAAATTATGATCAGCCAGGCTAGATTTGGATAAAAGTATGTAAGAGCCGAAGGTTTGGGGAAGCAGTTACCTTCTCCCTTTAGCAGACGCTTCTCCTTCTTCATTCACCCCAGGGACCGCGCACACTACTTCTTGGTTTCTTTGGGCTGCCCACGGCGGGGCTTGAAAAATCCACCCATCCGTGTCCCACGATCCAGGAAGTGAGTCATCACACAGGCAAAACTTACGAGTTGAAACCAGCATCAAAGGATGAACATAAAATCAATTTCTGGATAAACATGGGAACAAAAGAAGATGAGAAAAATAACTAAACTGAAAAGCAGGCAATAATATGAACGGACAAGAAGAAACCAAGAGAAAATACATGCGAAATGAAATTGGTCCCTGGAAGATACGTCAAACACTCAAACATGCAGTAGGAAAGTATCCAAGCAGATATGGAGAAATAAAGGGAAAAGTAAATAAATAAATGAAAAGAAAAATAGGAAATCTATGCAAAACTTTGGAAAATCAGACAGCAAGTGCATCAAGCATCAGTGACTGAGGTTTTAACGACTGATAGTTCCCTATATGTTTCAGTCTGACTTACCTATTTGCTTACTGCTGGGATAAGTGTCTATCTCGTCCAGGTTCTTGTAATGCACACACCCACATCCAAACACCCTCACATTCAAACACACACACACACACACACCACCACCACCACCACCACCACCACCACCACCACCACCACCACCACCACGGCTTACCCATAAGAGGAAGTAATAAAACAACAAAACCTGTTTCAAGGAATCGACTGGAACACCTTAATCTGCTTCTCTTATTGTCTCCTTTGTCCTGCAGGGCTTGGCTCTGAACGCAGGCTTTCAATACTATTTGCCTCTCTGGCTCTGTGGTTCCAGGTATCTTTCACCTTCCTGTATGGCTTTCACATCCCAGGAAGGTCTCCCTGCAAAATCGAGTCCCAACAGCCCCTTCTGGCTGAGCACCCCTTCCCAGCTGCTTCTAGTGTCTTCACTGGGAAAGTTCTAGAAGGGCAAAGCTAAGTCATGAATCTGGGAGCAAGAATGTGAATGCAGCTGGCTCAGGTGAAGGAGTAGACCTTCCAGAAGGAAAGCGTCCATCAAGCATATCTGGACAGTTCAGCCTATCACTGCTGCTCGAAACGATTTGCACTTGTTTCTACATTTTTTACTTGGCATGTTTTAGATGACTTTACATGGAAGCCAATGTCTTTAATGATAAACCCATCTACTACATTAATCTGTAATAACCCTAGGAAACATTTTATAAGCCACATAGAAGGAATGACCTTAGGACAGTTGGTGGGAAACAGGAAGTTCAGCTCCCAGCGTCCCGTCCTCCCACTTCTCCACCACCCATGTGAACATCGGTGAGTTCCTGAGGCCTAGGTGCCTGCCATGAGCACTGATGTTTTATGAGAAAATGATGTCAGTGATATCCTTTTTCTCTTTTCTACTTAGTCGCTGTGTCCTCTGCAATACGATTTTTAGTGCTCGCTTTGGCGGCACATATACTGAAATTGCCATATGATTTTTAGAGAATTGAAAGAAACGGTTAGCCTAGAGACAGAGGACTGTACTAGGAATGCCACGTATATGCTATGCTTGCCAAAGATTTTATATGAAAGACGGCTTAGAAGGGAATCCAGCCACCTCTAACGCGGTTGACGAGAATTCTGCCCAAAAAAGACACTCTATACCAGAAGGCCAGAAACAATTACAGTAAGAATGATCATTTTTTAGTTCCCACTATTGCAAAGTATTGTACTTAGTTTTCAAAAATATATCTTCTCATTTAATCTTCCTGATATCCTGTGAGGTAGGTATTGGCTCCAGTTTTACAGACATGATAATGAAGGCTTTTAGAGACGTTAAGTAAGATGACTGAGATAACATAACAAGAACACATATAATAACATACTGATAATCAATACGTGTAAAAAGCAAGGTGTAGTTCTGAAAAAAAGAGAACTTATAAATTGTTCATGTAGATCGGCCTTTCATTCATTTAAGTTCACAGTGACAGTCATAGCTCTGCTTGGCCGTAAGTAGGCATCTAACTGGCAACAGACCTCCTTAAAAATGAGAAGCAAAAAGCTCATGTTCCACTTTCTCTTGTCAACTTCTTTCAAAAAAAGTGAAGAAGACGATAATATTGAGTATTGTCGCCTCAGTAAGTATTAGAAGGTTATCCTTCTCAAGTACAGATTCCTGATATTTACAGTTCAATGTAGTCATTCTTTTTAGCAAAATATTTATTGAATTCCTCCCATGTGGCCCCCATCAGCCTATACCCTGGAGATGCAACGGTGAACAAATAAGCTGGTGTCCCATCCGTTGTGGAGCTTATTTTCTAGTTCAGGAGATATGCCTAAATGAAATAATTCCAAGTCAGGATCAGTGATAGGCAGGTTACCAAGGGCTTAGGGAGAGAATTAAAGGATGGGGGCGGGTGTCAGGAAGGATACCTCTGAGCGACTTTGGTGGACTTCAGAGGTTTTGGTCTATCCAGCCTGATCTGTGAGCTATTCACTCTCGGCACTGAGAAATTTTGGACAGACCGTTGGCCAAGGTGCCTATGGTCCACCTACCGTGGAGATAAGATTGTGTCTTTTCCTCTATAACAGGGATTGGTTTGGGGATGAGCACATAACCCAAAGGAGGGCAGTCAGAATCTGGTACTTTAACAGAGAAAAAAAATTCCCATCTCGTGGAGTTGCTAAACTTTTGAAAAGCTGGCCGCAGTCACATTTACAACCTACAGGGAATTTGTCCAAGAAGTGAAAGAGAAAAAGAGGAAGCCCTCAATTCCAATCCCGGCTGTGACTAAAGCCACAATCACCTCCGCATGTTTCAGTTTGAGGCCAATGCACTGCCCCTAAATTGCTTAAGTTACTTAGCTTGTCGTTGGTTCCTGTAGCATTACTCATGAGATAATCATGAGTTATTCACGGGTGAGATTTCAGCTTTGGCATGAGTGACCTAAAGGAAAGAGTAGGGAAGAGTTGGGAAGAATATGGACGAAACAGCATCTCTGGCAGAGGAAATGGTAGGTGAAAGTTTCCTGAGGTAGGAAATAATTGTAATTTTTCTGAGAACAAATAGCTGTATCACCCATTAAGAGAAGAACACACAACAATGTCTATTGTGATTGACAAAAATCAACATCATATTGGAATTCCTTGCCAATAAAAGAAAGAAGTATCAGAAATAAGAGACAGCAGGGAAGAAAGGAAGAGACAGAACTGTCATCTGTAAACATCTGCCTTCACAGAAAAAATTTAAAAAATATATATATAGACAACCTGTTAGAACAAATAAGAGGGTTCTGCATGAAATCTGGGGGAAAGATCAATATGGAGAAGTGAGTGGTGTCTTTACACACCAGCAATAACCCATTAGAAAATGCCCTAATGGGACTTCCCTGGCAGTCCAGTGGTTAAAACTCTGAGCTTCCAATGCAGGGGGCGGGGGTTTGATCCCTGGTCAGGGAACTAAGATCCCACATGCCGTGCAGTGTGGCCAAAAGAAAAAAAAAGAAAAGAAAAAGCACTAATATAAAAACAAACATGGTGATAGCAGCAACAAACATGGTGCTTCTAGGAACAAAATTAATAAAAGGAAAAAACTGCTATACAGAAAAATTATAAATTTTCATAGATGGATATAAATAAAATTTAAATAACTGGAGAAAGACATTATTAATACTGAGTGGGAAGATTCAATGTTATGTGTATCTCAATTTCTCCTCAAATTTATCTGCAAATCTAATGTAATTTCAACCAAAATATCCAGGGAATTTTTCATGAAGCTACCGTAAGGGGGTGCAAAGCTTTACCTGGACTCTCCTTGCGTCTGTGATTGGGCCTGAGACGACAGATTCACAGAAGAAAAGCATACAGATATTTCCATGTACCTCACAGCCCCACAGGAAAATAAAGACCCAAAGAAGCAGCAGCAAGACCCAGATGTTTATCTAGTAGATTGAACAAAGAGTGGCAGCCGAAGAAAAGTAACTAAAACATAGAGGGAGGCGAAAGGAAGATAAGAGTTATTTTTCAAAGTCTATTTGTACAGGTTTTTCTCAGGCTCAACTCAGCATCTCTGGTGATAAGAATGTTTCTTTTCTCCTAGGACAGAGAAGGCAAATCTCACATGGAGTTTAATCTCCCGCTTTTGGGCAGAAAGCAGGCAGGCAGAGTATCCCTTTGGTATCTGCTGTTTTTCAAGTGCCGTTAACTCAAAATAATCCTGATGCCAAGTGGTATATTTTGGGGTGGCATTTTCTGCCACCTTTAACTACGTAAGCGAATTCTAAAATTCGTTTGGAAAAATACAAGTCCAAGGACCCCCCCAGGACAATTTTGACACCCAAGTAGGCCAATCAAGTCTCTCTGAGAGCTCTTCTTTAGCGTCTTGTTCAAAGGTGGTCCATGACTACTAAGGCCATCAACTGTCCCAGGGGCTTGTGAGAAATGCAGAATCTCAGGCCCTGCCCAGACCTACAAAACCAGAATCAAAATCCCCAGATGATCTGTATTCAAATGAAAGTTTTCAACACAATCATCTAGTGTTCATCATATACCTTCTCCCCATGGATTTAATCTTTTGACTTTTGATTGTAAATTTCAGCATAGGCTATTAGGCTCAAAAGCCCAAGACTTAGATAATTTGGTTTGCTTTCATTCTATAGGTTTCAAGACCTAATCTAAATTTTCTCGACCTACTTTCTTTGTATAAAGACCACAAGAAACATCATCCCAACTAGCAATGTATACCTAGCGTCCTACCATCCTTAAGGAATACCATACATCGAATTATTCTCTCTCATAAGTCCCTCTGCAGATGCAACATAGAGAAACACATGAGTAATGTCACTGGTTGTAAAGGAAGCTAAAATATTCAGGGAAGTCTTGGGTGCCTTCAGTACTTCTGCTGTGACATTGCACTTCCTTCCCTTCTCAGCTGGATTTAATGCTTCCTTTTCATGGTTGACTTTCTTGCTCTGCTTTATGGCAGCACCAAGCCCTTCCTGGTTTTGAAGTTTTTCCTGCTAAAAGTTCCACCCTAGAGCTCCCCAGTGAACTTTCACCTCTGTTATCAAAAGATGAAGACCCTGGGACCTTGCCCCTTCCCTCGCGGCACGGCCGCCTCCCCAGCGCAGCTTGGTCATATGTATAGGACGGGATGAATGTGCTTTTTCTCCTTTGCGTTTCCTTCTACCCACCTCATCTCCATTCTACCAAAGGCATGCTTTTGCCTCAAGGTGGCTCAGGATTGGTGATAAAAAAAGAAAATGTAAAGAAAGTGTTGTCAATATTCAGATGTTGAGATTTAAGATTTTTGAGACCCCAATAAGCCTACAGACTTAAATAAATAGCTTTGCCAAAAGAAGGATTTTCTAAACACTTTAATCTCCCCAAAATACAACAAAGCCCAGTTTCTGGGCAAACTGACTATTAATATTCCAATAATGGAAGCAACTTAAATGTCCATCAAGAGATGAATGGATAAAGAAGACGTGGTACATATATACAATGGAATATTACTCAGCCATTAGAAAGAATGAAATAATGCCATTTGCAGCAACACGGATGGACCTAGAGATTGTCATACTGAGTGAAGTAAGTCAGACAGAGAAGGACAAATATCATATGATATCGCTTATATGTGGAAACCAAAAAATAAATGATACAAATGAACTTATTTACAAATCAGACTCACAGACTTAGAGAATGAACTTATGGTATGGCAGCAAATAGATGCAAGAAAAATTGATAAGAGCACAACCCAACCCTCCTATGTTGTCCTTCAGATAAAAACCCAGCAAGGTTCAAGTTTATTGAAATTTCATGGCATGCACTCCAGAGAATCCTTTGCAAATAATACAAAGCAGTTACTTTATTAGTAGGAGTAAGTTGTTGTAAAATAAAACTTTATTCTATGATATTGTAAATTTTGTGAGGTAGAGAAAATGTTTTATCTCCATTGCCTAGACAACAGGGTCTCAGTAAATAATATTGAAAGAATAAAATGTGGGGAAGATTAAATACAAAGTAGTGCAATGCAGGCAAACACAAAAATAGGAACGTTCATTGTACATGAGGTTATGTGCTAGTAGCTCTAGTTGACGACAAAGGATAATCAGATGTGGTAAGACTCTGAAGCCACGTACATTCAGAAACAGCTAGAATACATGGCCGTGCAGGGCTCTGCGTCAAAAAGAGAGTCCATATGCTAACCAAGTGACATCATCACCGAGTGTGTGAGGAAGGATGTATTTCAGCACTGAGGGCCAGCGCCATGATCTCTGGTGGTCAGAAAAGACTTTAAGGATCTGATAGAAACTTGAGTTCTTGAAGAACGGAAAGCTAAGGAAACTAACGTTTAGTGAGCCTCTATAATATATCGGTTACTTTCCTAGGAATTTTATAAGTCTTCTCATTTTAGTCTCATAGCAATTCTCTGAAGCAGTATTTTTATGCACATTTTACATGTAGGTGAGGTAACAGCCCTAAGGAAGCAAAAAAAAAAAAAAAAAAAGTTTGGACCCAGGTGTACAATGTTCTCTCTATTCCCTTTCGTGGGTGAGATTCAAGTAGGTGAACAGAAGGCTTGGGTCACAGAAAATACCCTATAGGTAAAAGGGAGAGGATTAGCAAGAAGGAAATACAGGATATGACTTTAAGAGTGAGTAAGTGAGTAATATTCCATTGTATATATGTGCCACATCTTCTTTATCCATTCATCCGATGATGGACACTTAGGTTGCTTCCATGTCTTGGTTATTGTAAATAGAGCTGCAATGAACATTTTGGTACATGACTCTTTTTGAATTATGGTTTTGGCCTGGACATATATACACTACCAAACTTAAAATAGCTAGCTAGTGAGAAGCAGCCGCATAGCACAGGGACATCAGTTCGGTGGTTTGTGACCACCTAGAGGGGTGGGATAGGGAGGGTGGGAGGGAGGGAGACGGAACAGGGAAGAGATATGGGAACATATGTATATGTATAACTGATTCACTTTGTTATAAAGCAGAAACTAACACATGATTGTAAAGCAATTATACTCCAATAAAGACGTTAAAAAAAAAAAAGAAAAGGGAAAGAAAAAAAAAAAAAAAGAGTGAGTAAGTGAACCAGTCGAGTTGGAGACTGAACAAAAGCAGGATCGCCGGACAACGTGCATGCCCTTCTCATTATCACAAGAATTAACTTCCCAAAGTGTGTATCTGTTCTTTCATTCACCACATATTTACTGAGTATCTTCTCTGAACCATGCACATACTAGCCATTTGGAAGCCTTGTTTTTTAAAGTCAGACCAAATATCCTGTTCTTGTGGACTTGAAAATAGATAGTAAATAATAAACTTAGTACATAAATAAATTGCATAGTCTTTTAGGAGGTGGTATGGCTTAAGAAAAAAACAATTTTTTTTAAAGTACAGATTTAATCTTATCATTCTCCTCGCTCCAGATACCTTATGATTCTTCTGGAAGCAATGGAATAATGTCTTAACCTCTGAGCATGTTTTCAAGGCTATGACTAACCCAAAATAATAAATACTTCTCTTCACCAACCACTACAACAACCCTGGAGACGAATCATACCAGGAAACTTGATATCATACCAGGAAACTTGCCAAAACCTCATACAGAAATTTGTTCATATTGTTTCTTACTCCTGGGATAGTACTAATCCACCAAGACTTACTGAAATGTCAGTCGCCCCTTAAAGCCCAATTCAAGTATCACTTCTTTTTCTTAGTCAGTCTGAGTTTTCATCTGTATCTTCTATTTGTATTTATATCTGTCTCCTCAAACAGATAGTCAATTTCTCTGTAAGGGAATTGGGAAGATGACCAGGTTGGTATAGATCAGATTTTGAAGGTCCTTAAAGGCCCCAGTTAAGTGTCTAGGTATTTCCCACCTGCAGAGTCACTTGATACGACTAAAATTTATTCCTTTGTGGTTTATAAAACTGTATTTATATGAAGTATGAAAACATAGAGTCAAATATTTATATTCGAATAAAATCCAAAAATAAGTATCGGAAAAAAGAAGACATAAAATATGTATGTGAAGAAGACTTATATAACACACTAGAAACAGATGACATCATTCCTCAAAGGCTGAGAAAGAAGAAATAAGAAAGGTAGGAAATGTTCATAGAATTCCGATAAACAGAGTTCAAACTATTGACCCCCACACGGTGTCCTCCCTCAAGACCTGATTTAACCCTGATCTCTCTTATCAGTGCCCTCTTTTCCCACTCCTTCTCATCTCTAATTACTTTTTCTGTTCTATTAAGTGTAAGAAGTCGCAGTCTGAAATGGATAGACTAGGAATTGATGGGCACACATTCCCGTGGAAACTGTAGCCCAGAGTCCCAGAGGCCTGCTGCCCCCAACACTGCCCAACTGGGGCTTTCAGACCAGGGCTTGTTTCCATGTTTGAAAAACCAAAACAATGAGAAAGTTTATTAAAAATATCTGTGCTTCCTAATTTGGATTTCAGTAACGCCTAGTTGTCTTCTTTAAATTGTGTTTATATCCAACTTCATAAGGCAAGAAAAGTAGAATATGGTTAAGGGCAGGAGGGAAAAGATTTCAAGGGCAGAGATAAACTAGAATATTTAAAGTAATCAAATTAGAGGACCTAGCTGATTTACATCACATACAATTCTAATTCTGACTTCTTTTAGTTATAACGTGTGC
Source organism: Tursiops truncatus (assembly GCF_011762595.2). Classification (NCBI taxonomy): domain Eukaryota; kingdom Metazoa; phylum Chordata; class Mammalia; order Artiodactyla; family Delphinidae; genus Tursiops; species Tursiops truncatus. The sequence continues at coordinate 7,420,651 of NC_047039.1, read as the reverse complement.
TGAATAACAGAGCAATGAGAAATAGGACAACTGGGAGAAGTCTTCAGGAAGAAACTAGATTCCTTAGGTGGGAGCAGGGGCGGGAGTCAAAAGCCCAGAAGATGCTAATATTCAATGTATTTGAAATATATTTTAAAAAGTGTCAAGATGGCAGAAGGAAGGAAGCAAGGAAGGAAAGAAGTGAGCAAAAGAAGAATGGAGAGACAGAGGGAGAGAGAGTAAGAGGGAGAAAACAAGACTGAAAAAAAACAACCTTCTTGGCAGTGAAAATTATTTAAGCTTTTTGGGTCTTTTCAGCACTGACCATACAATTTCACTTTAAAGGTTGATCAGAAAATACAATAAGAAGATATAAAGCATGAGAAACTAAAAAAGCATTAGATGAAGAACCCTGAAACTAAGCAGAAGCTTTGTATTAACAATAAAGTGGAAAAATTTTATTGAAAAAGAAGTAAAAACATTGCAGTTGTATTTTTTGTCTCAAACCAAAGCTACGGGTCCAAATCCAAGCTGTCATGACGCCCCGTGAATCCAATACCATAAAAAACATTGATGGGTACAAGATCCTCTCATTAGCCCCATCCTTTATGCACAGAAAGAAAACACAACAACTCATTTGGAGTTTCTGGATTATTTAAAGAAATTATTCCCTAACAACAACAAAAAAATTTTTTTTGTTTCTGAGATTGTGAAATTCTACTGTTGTGTCCAAATGAAAAATAATAATAATAACTATTTAAGGATTTATTCTTAAATAGTTGGGGGTACTAAGACCATTCTGTGGACCAAATGTTGAAAGACAAAAGGGAGATTTAAAGACATTACCATAAAGGGCACCAGAATATGCCACTGCAAAATATGCCTCTTTAGCATATAGATTATTTTGATCTAAAAGCCGAAGAGAATCAGCAAATCCGGGAAAAGCTCTAAAAATGGGGTTTCCTTTTGTAAAGGAAATTTCCATTTGTAAAGGTGTATCCCTCTCCTGTACCAGGAAGAAGAGGACTCTTAACTCATCAGTGGAGAAATCTCTGACTTAAATCTGCCCTAAAAATGCTAAACAACCCTTGTTTACCATACTCTTCCTGGGCATATTCCATTAACTTGTGTCCCTCACTCAGAATTCCCAACCCTCAAAACCTTTCCCTTTCTGTAGCCTTGGATGGTGTATAAACCCAACTTCTAACCACCCTTTTGTGTTACTCATCACTGAGTACTCTCATGTGTACATGCGTGATGCACGTTAATAAAATTGTGTTCATGTTTTTTCTTGGTAATCTGTTTTTTTCAAGTTTAATGTATAGGGCTCCAGGCAACGAACCCAAGATGGGTAGAGGAAAAACAAAGCCAAAATGAGAAATTCCACAATTGTGTAGAATTATGTTTAATTCTGAAGTCTAAAAGAGTTCATACTATGGATTCTAAATTTAATCTGATCCTTAAAATTAAGCCCTGTCTAGTGGTAATTTAGAAACCTTCAGAGATATGAAATTCAGTTCCTGATTGAAAAAATGCTTATGTCACCCTTAGCCTTATAGAGTTATAGCAAACCCTGTTACAATACTTATTTTATTCATAAGGCTAGAAATTCTTTGGATAGGGACCACTTATTATATCAAATAGGCAAACTAATTTTATTGTCATAATTACCCTCAACATATTAGTGCAGTTTAACTACAGAGGGTTGCCAGTTGGAGCAGAAGCAAAAATAAGTAATAACACACTAGAAAAATAAAAAGGCAGAGAGTTATTTCTACTTAAGCACCATGTCTGACAAGAAAATAAATTAAATTACAAACCATAAAAGAGGTAAAATTTAACAAGTGGAATATTTAACTTCTACTTATGGAGGATATTTTTGTTTTTTATTGTATTTTCTCTCCAATTTCCTTTCACACAGCTTTTTCCTTTGTATAATTTTAGCACACCTCCTAGGAAAGTTCTTTGCAACATTAAAAAAAGTAGTATACAACGTATTCATTCTAAGTTTGCAAAACAGCCAAGTTTTCACCTTTCTCCATGGTCCCCTGGAACTCTAAATTTGGAGTAAACAAAAGTCATCATAGAACGCAGTTATTTTTGAAATTATTTTGGCTCTATTTGTTAAGCAACAGCCCCTAAATTCTCATTTCTTTGGTCTCCAAGTTTCAGTCAGGGATTTCCCTTTAAAGTTTTGCAGTGTTGTTGACTCTGGAGCAAATTCGTGAGAATAGTTCAGCAAAAACTTCTTTCTTTTCCAAACTATCAACTGTGTGTGAGTCCAGAGGGAGCATGGCATAGTAGAAAGAGCACAGATTTAGGAATAACACAGATTGAGGTTTACATTCCATATTACAAAGGCTTTCTGAGTCTCACTTCCTTCATTTTGAAGTTGGAAAAGTATTGCCTACCCTGCAGTTCTGTTGTAACGCTTAAATATAAACTACATAAAGTTTCTGACTCCTAGTAAGTAAATAATAAATAATATCTGTTATTACGGTAAATCCTAAAACTTAGAAGTTCTATTCTGCTTACCTCCTTACCAAAACAAAACACACTCAAATGTGTTTTGACTTACATACATACTACATAAATATTCTGCTTGGATCATATTATTAAAAATTGCAAAACGCATGTATTTATATGTTGGCCGAACAAATCTCAGTTTATTACATTTAGCAATAGTTTCTCATTGGGTTTTAGAGACGAAATAGCCTAACTACCCTGTAGCTACAATAAATGACCTGCACAGTCTGAACATTTAAACAATTGGCTTCAAAACTAGGAAGTATTTACAGACCTTAAAACCATGTGCAGAACAACTTGATAAATAAGGTCAGTCGGGGGTCCTGCTCATCACCAAATGGGAGTGAAAGTATTTTTGCGTCCAATAGTTCAGAGTTCTGCAAATCCATAACTAGAAAGTTTAACTAGACTAGTAATGTCTGGATGACAGGACAGATTTAAAACTGTGGTAATCGTAGACACTTGTATATGCAAAGGACCATGAAATAAATAGAGGGCAAAAGGGAGGATCTCTCTCAGTGGATCCTACCATTAACCATACACAGCAATTCAGCAAAATGTTTTCCACCACACAACAGCTGTCTGTCAGAGATAAAGCTGGATACTAGTTCAAGGTGGTTTTGTTTAGTGATACTTCCTGTAGTAGGAAAGAGTGCAGAGTAAACTTAGCCCTCCTTGGATTGGTGAGGGGGTGACTGGGGCTTTAAAGGAAGAGTGGGGGAGTGGAGGGCGTGGTGAGCAGAGGCCCAAGCACATTCAGGGAAGTGAAACATTACAAAAAACGGGGTAAGAGGTCAAGGTCAAGGCTGCCTCGAGGCCAGCTGTCCCTTCCAGCTAGCCCTTACTGAAGTTAAGATTCTGTCCTCCCACAGAGAATAGGAGACAGGGGCCCCATCCTTCCTGCTGATTACATTTCAAAGGAATGGCTTTCAAGTCCCTGAAAAAGACACCCTTGGTTGTAGAGGATACATACACATCCCAAAGGGACAGAGGAAGAATTTACAATAGTAAGTTTGTTTGTTTTTGTTAATAAGTGCTCTAAGACAGAGATGTGAAAACCATTCTTTGGTTTGCCTTTGGAAATACCACATTGCAGTTTCCAGTATTACAGCTATGGTCACCTATCACGTGCAACCTAGGTTTGCATCTTCCTTGAAATATGAATATTTTTCAAACTTCAGCAGCAGCACGAGTGTCTAAATTCTCTTAGGTGGAAGTCTTCCCAGTCTATTTTATGTAAAATCTTGTTATCCTCACCTGTGTGATATTTTCTCTTGTAGTTCTTGAATTTTAGTTTTAGGATCAGTCTTTCCAGGCCATTCATTTAATATTTTGACTAGATTTTTAGTGGGAAAAAAACTGACATCACTGTTAGAAAAGATTTGGTGTTTAGTACCTAGTCATCATGAAACCGTGTACAAGCCCCTGTGTCCTTGTCTTTTGAAGTAAAATGCTAACTCAGGAGTAATGATTGGGAAATGTGAAGATGGAGAAACAGAGAATAGCTGTTGGGCTGGGGAACCAGTAACAATTTAGACTATAGATCTGCCACATCGCAGAATCACCGAACTCCCAGTTCCCTGAAAGACATAGATAAAGGCCTGACCTACATTCCTAAGTTGTTGGTACAGGAAGCCGACCCACCAGCTGAAAACTGCTGACCACAAGCACATTGACCCTAGACTGGTTGGAACCAGAAGGTTGATGATGCTTGAAACTTCACCTTGATGGCAACCAATGCCAGAATTGTCCACAAGCTGATCACGCCCTGCTCCTTGAACACTATGAAACTCCTCACTACTCCCTCCAGGGTGGGTCATACAGTCTTGAGGACATTAGCCCGCTGTGGCCCCCTGTGCCTGGTAAAGCAATAAAAGCTGCTCTTTTCTACTTCACCCAAAACTGTGTCTCTGGGTTTCTATTCGGCACCGGTGAACAGAGGCCGAGTTTCGGCCACAATCCTGACATATATTCTTCTCCCGTTTCCTTAAAGCACAACAGAGTAACACTAATTCTTTTCTCAGAAAATATAACATAACATATATTATGTATTAACTTGAGACATATAACATGTTATGTTAATACATATAACATGTATTAACTTGAGACAACAGCCAATGGAAAATTAGGAAATAAGATACGCAAAAAGTACTCCAAAGAGTAAATACTACGGACAGTATTAAAACATTTTTTTTTAATGCCTTTTTCCAGGGTAGATGGCCTTTATTGGCAGGCGCTAAGAATGCAAAATAGTAACAAATCCAGAGGGGCATGGCTCTCCTCCCCCCAGGCAAGGTCCCTGTAACTAGGCCAGTGGGCAGGAGCACGTGACTTGGCCGTGGCCACTTTGGGCCCAGCACTCTCCAAAGAGCAAGCTCTCAGGCACAAGGGGGTCCTCACGATATGGGGGGAAAGAGCAACAACCTGGAAGGGGTATGGGCTGCATCCCACTCCAGGCCACTTGGCTCCCGTCCACTGCACACCTCAACCCTTCAGGAGGAAGGCTTCATAGCTTGGAGTAGGGGTGTTTGGGGACTGGGCTAAACCTATCCCTCTCCAAACCCAGGTAGGTATCTGCCTCTTGCCTCAGTTTCCCTCCTCCCAGTGGTTAGCCAGCTTGGACAAATCTGGAAGAAACCATAGGAGAATGTCTTTTTGATCTGTGGGTAGATGCAGATTTCTTAAGTATGGCATAAGAAGTAATAACCATCAAGCAAAATGATTAATAGACTTTATCAAAATTAAAATCTTTTCATCAAAAGATTCTATTAACAAAATGAACCAGCAAGCCACAGAATGCGTATATTTATAAAAACCCAAACTGAAAAAAAATATGATATCTAATCTATATAAACAACTCCTACAACCCAATAATTAAGAAGACAAAAAATTCCATTTTTAAGTGGGCTAATAGATATTTCAAAAAGAATACTGTGTATGAATAGCTAAAAGGCACTTAGGAAGGACTCAAAATCATTAGTTATCAGAGAAATACAAATTAAAACCACAGTGAAATACCACCACGCACTGATGAGAATTGCTAAAATGGAAATCCTGACAACATTTATACTATGTTGGGAGCAACCAGAACTTTTATACATGGCTGGTAGGAATGTAAAATGGTAGAATCAACTTGGAGAAAGACTTGGACATTTCTTATACAATTAAATATGCACTTACAACGTGACCCAGCAATTGCATCCCTACATGTTTACCCAAGAGAAATGAAAACACACGTGCACAATAACTAATATAATATCATAGCAGCCTTATTCATGATAGCCAAACACTCTTACAGCCCAATGACCATCAACAACACATCGCATCAACAAATGTTAGTATATTCATTCAATGGAAAATTCCTCAACAATAAAAAGAAACAAACTACTGCTGCATTCAACATCATAGACGACTCTCCCAGAGACTATGCTAAGCGAATACTAGACACGAAATGGACTAGAAGTCCATTGGTTTGCAGTTCTGGAACAGGAAAAACGAATTAGTGGTAGAAACAACAACCAAAACAAACAAACAAACAAACATAACGTTGGTTGCCCCTGGTTGTGAGGAGGGGTGGTAACTCTCCAAGAAGAGGAGTGGGGAATTTTCCAGAAATAGTACCATCCTAACTTGATAAGGTTATGGTTGCAGGAGTGTAAGCCTTTTTCAAAACTCATAAGATGGCATACTTTAACCTTTGGGGAAATTCTTTTCCTGAAGAGAAGGAATTCTCTTGAAAAAATAGGTGGGAACTGACAATCAGTGTTACAGTGTACAATTTGCGTACACTACAATTTCTGTAGTGAACATAAAACACCCCAAATCATAAATTCCATGGAAAAGAAATCTTCCATGGAATGGAAATACTTTAATTATGTTCTTGGCTTTGTCTCAAGCATGGTTTATAGGCAGCAAGCTCTTCTGCTAGCTTGTATTCTATCAAATATGATTACGATAAGGCTGTTCGGAATCATGAAAGGAACATCAGCAGAGACCACTAAATCTGCTGCAGCAGAAATTGTTTTCCCTAAAAATCGAATCTCATTTCATGCTTTCAACTTGTGACTACTAAAAGTCATCAGTTAGAGCTCAGAAATGACTCACGAAATGGATTCTTCTTACTTCTGCATCTCTCATCCATGGGGAGAGAAGAGGAGGTGCTGGGACAGGGCCTAAGATTCCATTATCTACTCTAGTTTAGTTGGCACTTGTTTGATACTAAATGTTCTCAATTTGTTCCTGATAAACAATGGTGCACAGTACAAAACCAAAGCATGATTGGCAGAGAAAGCTGAGAAAGCCCAAAGAAAGGGCCTAAGGCATTTACATCTTAGATACACTGGCTGAGCAATTCAAGAAAGGAAGGCATGAGGCCAATATCCTGGTCTGAGCAGTCCTATCATATTATCGTTTCATGGGAACTTGGCATTATATCATGAAAAAGCCAACATCTAAAGTTGGAACTTGTCTTGGTAGGTAATAATGTTCATATATCTTTAAAGATAGAGTTGCACTGACTGTCTCCTATGAATTGACTACTTTTGTTTTCTCATATTAAATAAGAGAGAAATCTGGGATTGCCCAAGGTCTTGCCATATTTTAGAGAAGGCAGAATAGCAGTAAGGAGCTCTTGAATGACACCAGCATGTGAGTGGATAGTGCCTTAGGTCTGGCTCCCCAGAAGCACATGCTGAGACCAGGATTCACTTGCAAGTGATTCCTTAAGGAGGGACTCCTGGGGGAGATGGGTAAAGAGATGGGGGAAGCAGGTCAAAGTAAAAAGGCGAAGCCAAGCATTGAGGGGACCACAGGTATGAGTCCCACTGCTGGGTAGGCTTCAGCCTGATTCCATCAACAAACGGGAATGAAAGTGACACCTCAGAGGTGTTCCAACCCCAGGTAAGGAAGCCGGGCTTTCGTAAACTCTCCTACTCAACAGCCATCGTTTACCTGCAGTCAGGGCGTAGAGTAGGAAGCTTCCAGGCACTTCTGCTCACTGCGTCTGCTGGTAAATGAGCTCCAGAGGCCCCAGGGCAGTTCTCTGAAGAGGGACCCCGGCCACTGAAAGAAGATCTCAGGGCACGCTACCAACCCTCATAGAAGACAGAGAAGGGTATCCCAGAAATCTGGGTGGAACAGCAACATGGCCCACTAAATCCAGGATATTTACAGCAAAGATTGGCCAGGAAAAGTGGTGAGTTGGGCGACAAATGCTCATCAATTGGCAACTTCCCTTTTATTCTTTTAATTTAATTTAATTTATATTTTTATATAGCCGGTTCTTATTAGTCAACCATTTTATACACATCAGTGTATACATGTCAATCCCAATCACCCAATTCATCACACCACCACCACCACCCGCCGCCGCATTCCCCCCTTGGTGTCCATACGTTTGTTCTCTACATCTGTGTTTCAATTTCTGCCCTGCAAACCGGTTCATCTGTACCATTTTTCTAGGTTCCAAATATATGCGTTAATATACGATATTTGTTTTTCTCTTTCTGACTTACTTCACTCTGTCTGACAGGCTCTAGATCCATCCATGTCTCTCCAAATGACCCAGTTTCGTTCCTTTTTATGGCTGGGTAATATTCCATTGTATATATGTACCACATCTTCTTTATCCATTCGTCTGTCCATGGGCGTTTAGGTTGCTTCCATGACCTGACTATTGTAAACAGTGCTGCAGTGAACATTGGGGTGCATGTGTCTTTTTGAATTATGGTTTCCTCTGGGTATATGCCCAGTAGTGAGATTGCTGGGTCGTATGGTAGCTCTAATTTTAGTTTTTTAAGGAACCTCCATACTGTTCTCCATAGTGGCTGTATCAATTTACATTCCCATCAACAGTGCAAGAGGGTTCCCTTTTCTCCACACCCTCTCCAGCATTTGTTGTTTGTAGATTTTCTGATGATGCCCATTCTAACTGGTGTGAGGTGATACCTCATCGTAGTTTTGATTTGCATTTCTCTAATAATTAGTGATGTTGAGCAGCTTTTCACGTGCTTCTTGGCCATCTGTATGTCTTCTTTGGAGAACTGTCTATTTAGGTCTTCTGCCCATTTTTGGATTGGGTTGTTTGTTTCTTTAATATTGAGCTGTATGAGCTGTTTATATATTTTGGAGATTAATCCTTTGTCCATTGATTCATTTGCAAATATCTTCTCCCATTTTGTGGGTTGTCTTTTTGTCTTGCTTATGGTTTCCTTTGCTGTTCAAAAGCTCTTAAGTTTCAATAAGTCCCATTTGTTTATTTTTGTTTTTATTTCCATTACCCCAGGAGGTGGATCGAAAAAGATCTTGCTGTGATTTACATCAAAGAGTGTTCTTCCTATATTTTCCTCTTTGAGTTTTATAGTGTCCTGTCTTACATTTAGGTCTCTAATCCATTTTGAGTTTATTTTTGTGTATGGTGTTAGGGAATGTTCTAATTTCATTCTTTAACATGTAGCTGTCCAGTTTTCCCAGCACCACTTATTGAAGAGACTGTCTTTTCTCTATTGTATATCCTTGCCTCCTTTGTCATAGATTAGTTGGCCATAGGTGTGTGGGTTTATCTCTGGGCTTTCTATCTTGTTCCATTGATCTATGTTTCTGTTTTTGTACCAGTACCATATTGTCTTGATTACTGTAGCTTTGTAGTATAGTCTGAAGTCAGGGAGTCTGATTCCTCCAGCTCCGTTTTATTCCCTCAAGACTGCTTTGGCTATTCAGGGTCTTTTGTGTCTCCATACAAATCTTAAGAGTTTTTGTTCTAGTTCTGTAAAAAATGCCATTGGTAATTTGATAGGGATTTCATTGAATATGTAGATTGCTTTGGGGAGTATAGTCATTTTCACAATATTGATTCTTCCAATCCAAGAGCATGGTATATTTCTCCATCTGTTGGTCTCTTTAATTTCTTTCATCAGTGTCTTATAGTTTTCTGCATACAGGTCTTTTGTCTTCTTAGGGAGGTTTATTCCTAGGTATTTTATTCTTTTTGCTGCAATGGTAAATGGGAGTGTTTCCTTAATTTCTCTTTCAGATTTTTCATCATTAGTGTATAGGAATGCAAGAGATTTCTGTGCAAAATTTTGTATCCTGCAACTTTACCAAATTCGTTGATTAGCTCTAGTAGTTTTCTGGTGGCATCTTTAGGATTTTCTATGTATAGTAACATGTCATCTGCAAATAGTGACGGTTTTACTTCTTTTCAAATTTGTATTCCTTTTATTTCTTTTTCTTCTCTGACTGCCATGGCTAAAACTTCCAAAACTATGTTGAATAATAGCGGTGACAGTGGACATCCTTGTCTTGTTCCTGATCCTAGAGGAAATGCTTTCAGTTTTTCACCACTGAGAATGATGTTTGCTGTGGTTTTGTCATATATGGCCTCTATTATGTTGAGGTAGGTTCCCTCTATGCCCACTTTCTGGAGAGTTTTTCTCATAAATGGGTGTTGAATTCTGTCAAAAGCTTTTTCTGCATCTATTGAGATGATCATATGGTTTTTATTCTTCAATTTGTTAATATGGTGTATCATGTTGATTCATTTGCATATATTGAAGAATCTTTGCATCCCTGGGATAAACCCCACTTGATCATGGTGTATGATCCTTTTAATGTGTTGTTGGATTCTGTTTGCTAGTATTTTGTTGAGGATTTTTGCATCTATATTCATCAGTGATATTGGTCTGTAATTTTTTTTGTAGTATCTTTGTCTGGTTTTGGTATCAGGGTCATGGTGGCCTCATAGAATGAGTTTGGGAGTGTTCCTTCCTCTGCAATTTTTTGGAAGAGTTTGAGAAGGATGTGTGTTAGCTCTTCTCTAAATGTTTGATAGAATTCAACTGTGAAGCCATCTGGTCCTGGACTTTTGTTTGTTGGAAGATTTTTAATCACAGTCTCAATTTCATTACTTGTGACTGGTCTGTTCATATTTTCTATTTGTTCCTGGTTCAGTCTTGGGAGGTTATACCTTTCTAAGAATTTGTCCACTTCTTCCAGGTTGTCCATTTTATTGGCACAGAGTGGCTTGTAGTAGTCTCTTAGCTTGCTTTGTATTTCTGTGGTGTCTGTTGTAACTTCTCCCTTTTCATTTCTAATTATATTGATTTGAGTCCTCTCCCTCTTTTTCTTGATGAGTCTGGCTAATGGTTTATCAATTTTGTTTAACTTCTCAAAGAACCAGATTTTAGTCTTATTGATCTTTGCTATTGTTTTCTTTGTTTCTATTTCATTTATTTCTGCTCTGATCTTTATGATTTCTTTCCTTCTGCCAACTTTGGGTTTTGTTTGTTCTTCTTTCTCTAGTTACTTTAGGTGTAAGGTTAGATTGTTTATTTGAGATTTTTCTTGTTTCTTGAGGTAGGCTTGTATAGCTATAAACTTCCCTCTTAGAACTGCTTTTGCCACATCCCATAGGTTTTGGATCGTCGTGTTTTCATTGTCATTTGTCTCTAGGTATTTTTTGATTTCCTCTTTGATTTCTTCAGTGATCACTTGGTTATTTAGTAACTTATTGCTTAGGCTCCATGGGTTTGTGTTTTTTATGGTTTTTCCCCAGTAATTGATTTCTAATCTCATAGTGTTGTGGTCAGAAAAGTTGCTTGATATGATTTCAATTTTCTTAAATTTACTGAGGCTTGATTTGTGACCCAAGATGTGACCTGTCCTGGAGAATGTTCCGTGTGCACTTGAGAAGAAAGTGTGATCTGCTGTTTTTGGATGGAATGTCCTATAAATATCAATTAAATCTATCTGGTCTATTGTGTCATTTAAAACTTCTGTTTCCTTATTAATTTTCTGTTTGGATGATGTGCCCACTGATGCAAGTGAGGTGTTAAAGTCCCCCACTATTACTGTGTCACTGTCGATTTCCTCTTTTATAGCTGTTAGCAGTTGCCTTATGTATTGAGGTGCTCCTATGTTGGGTGCATATATATTTATAATTGTTATATCTTCTTCTTGGATTGATCCCTTGATCATTATGTAGTGTCCTCCTTTGTCTCTTGCAACATTCTTTATTTTAAAGTCTATTTTATCTGATGTGAGTATTGCTACTCCAGCTTTCTTTTGATTTCCATTTACATGGAATATCTTTTTCCATCCCCTCACTTTCAGTCTGTATGTGTCCCTAGGTCTGAAGTGGGTCTCTTGTAGACAGCATATATATGGGTCTTGTTTTTGTATCCATTCAGCAAGCCTGTGTCTTTGGTTGGAGCATTTAATCCATTCATGTTTAAGGTAATTATCAATATGTATGTTCCTATGACCATTTTCTTAATTGTTTTGGGTTTGTTTTTGTAGGTCCTTTTCTTCTCTTGTGTTTCCCACTTAAAGAAGTTCCTTTAGCATTTGTTGTAGAGCTGGTTTGGTGGTGGTGAATGCTCTTAGTTTTTGCGTGTCTGTAAAGGTGGTTTTTTTTTTTTTTTTTGCGGTACGCGGGCCTCTCACTGTTGTGGCCTCTCCCGTTGTGGAGCACAGGCTCCGGACGCGCAGGCTCAGCGGCCATGGCTCACGGGCCTAGCTGCTCCGCAGCATGTGGGATCTTCCCGGACCGGGGCACGAACCCATGTCCCCTGCATCAGCAGGCGGACTGTCAACCACTGTGCCACCAGGGAAGCCCTGTCTGTAAAGCTTTTGATTTCTCCATCGAATCTGAATGAGATCCTTGCTGGGTAGAGTAATCTTGGTTGTAGGTTTTTCCCTTTCATCACTTTAAGTATATCATGCCACTCCCTTCTGGCTTGTAGAGTTTCTGCTGAGAAATCAGCTGTTAACCTTATGGGAGTTCCCTTGTATGTTTTTTGCCGTTTTTTCCTTTCTGCTTTCAATAATTTTTCTTTGTCTTTAATTTTTGCCAATTTGATTACTATGTGTCTCGGCGTGTTTCTCCTTGGGTTTATCCTGTATGGGACTCTCTGTGCTTTCTGGACTTGGGTGGCTATTTCCTTTCCTATGTTAGGGAAGTTTTCGACTATAATCTCTTCAAATATTTTCTTGGGTCCTTTCTCTCTCTTCTCCTTCTGTGACCCCTATAATGCGAATGTTGTTGCGTCTAATGTTGTCCCAGAGGTCTCTTAGGCTGTCTTCATTTCTTTTCATTCTTTTTTTCTTTATTCTGTTCCACAGCAGCGAATTCCACCATTCTGTCTGCCAGGCCACTTATCTGTTCTTCTGCCTCAGTTATTCTGCTGTTGATTCTTTCTAGTGTACTTTTCATTTTGATTAATGTATTGTTCATCTCTGTTTGTTTGTTCTTTAATTCTTCTAGGTCTTTGTTAAACATGTGTTGCATCTTCTCGATCTTTGCCTGCATGCTATTTCCGAGGTCCTGGATCATCTTGACTATCATTATTCTGAATTCTTTTTCTGGAAGTTTGCCCATCTCCACTTCATTTAGGTGTTTTTCTGTGGTTTTATCTTGTTCCTTCATCTGGTACATAGCCCTCTGCCTTTTCATCTTGTCTATCTTTCTATGAATGTGGGTTTTTTTCCACAGGCTATAGGATTGTAGTTCTTCTTGCTTCTGCTGTCTGTCCTCTCTTCTCTTTTATTCTTAAGCAGTAGTTGCAGCACTCACTCCACCAAAAAACAAAACAAACCAACAAAAACCATATATATATATATACATATTCTGAATATTTATGTGTGTATTTAAGTACATATAGATCTACTTTTTTTCTTCTTAATGATTAGAAAGGATTCTACAACGTGTATTAATTAAACTTATTTTCCCATTCACCCACTGATGGACATTTCTATTTGACATCTTTATTGCTTTCTTTAACAAACTATGTTCAATAAATATCTTGTACATGTGTATTGGAAAATGTCTCCATGTATGTGCACAAGAAAAATTGCTTACAATGAGATTGCTGGATGAAAAGAAATGTACATTTTTAATAATAACTATAAATAGAGTATAATCTATAAAAACTTTGAATCACTATGTTGTATACTTGAGACTAATATAATATAATTCAACTATACCTCAATTTAAAAAATAAAATACACAGACTTAGAAAACAAATTTATGGTTACCCAAGCAGAAAGGGAAATTAGGAGTTTGGGATTAACATATACACGCTACTATATAAAAAATAGATAATCTACAAGGACCTACTGTATAGCACAGGGAACTCTCCTCAATATTCTGTAATAACCTAAATGGGAAAATAATTTGAAAAAGAATAGATACTTGTATATGTATAACTGAATCAATTTGCTGTATACCTGAAACTAACACAACATTGTAAACCAATTATACCCCAAGATAAAATAAAAATTTTTAAAAATCTGAAAAATAATAATATCTGTCTATATATTTATATATATACATATATAAATATACAATATATACATATATTTGTATAACTAAATCACTTCACTGTCTATCTTGAAAATTGTTAATCAAATATACTTCAATTTTTAAAAAAAGGTTGAATTAAGGAAAACCAGAATACTTCTACAGTCTTGAGCAATAAAACAATGAAATCTTTTTGGTAATGGTCAGAAATAAGAGTTACAGTGTCTGCATTATTTGGAGAATAATACAGGAATTTGATCACAAGCTTTTATATGTAAATACCAGTCTCTTTCAGGGCTTAAGTTATATAGGTGGTAAATGTCATTGAATACAATAGATGACTTAGTACTTTGTCTGGAAACTATTTTAATCAATATTAGTATGACGATTCAATATTACATATAACCAAACATGAAAGGTCTTAATGTCTTTAAAATGTTAATGCCTTCTACTTTAGACGTACTAAAGTGAAGAAAAATACCTTAAATAACCCAGCTTGTCTCATGAAAATCTGAACAACCAACCATAAAACATAAGGCTGCTTAATATAAATGAGGAAATAATATAAAGGGCTAGACTTAGTAAGGAGGCAATATGATGTCAGCTGCAAACAGATGCTCAACATTTTGTAACGAAGAAAAAAGACCAACAATGCCACATGTCTGCTTGTCTCAAACTGCCCATGTTTTAGAACTCTGGAGAGTACCTCCCTTCTTGTTAATCCAAATAGATGCTGAGTTTTGATTGGAAACTCATTCTGAAATCTCTTGGGACTCTCAAGCACTGTAATTTTGACTTTTGCAGGATGGAAAATTCTAGCAACAGAATGACCATCAGCTAATGACTCACCCAGCACAGCTTTGTGCCTCTAGTCATGTGGTGAAAATAAAAAGTAGAAGCTGACCTGGTGGTAGGTGATAGCTATAGTCCCTGGTCCAGGTTTATCCTAGAGAAACAGGCCCCTGGATTAGACCCCCAAACTGGGCAGGAAAGCCACTGTGTGCCAGGATTCCTTAAATAACTTACAATAAGATAACTGATTACTAGAAAAAAAAAAAAGGTACTGTTCATTCTTATTCATTCATAATACATGAACATGACAAATCCAAAAAATTTGGAATAATAAAAAAATATTAATAATAAGCTTATCATCTTATCATTCTACTGGTAATCCTCCTTTGCATCCAGTTTTCAGCTAGGACTCTGTGTGTTCCTTCTCACTTCAATATATTAAGCTTTGAAAGGACTTAGTTACTGTGGAGTTCAAGGTATTAAAACAAAACTAAAGACATAAATGTTCTCTCTCCAAATTTAAGATCTAACCCAGATGCTTTTCTTTAATTTGGTAACAAGAGAAGCTTTTTTTTTTTCCCATTTAAATTACTGTGTGTGTTTCAACTCTTCCCCTCTATTTTCCTGTACATCTCTTCTCTAATTTCTTAATTCTACATAATTATTGGATTAAATTGCAAGAAAGTGCTTAATTTCTCTGTATCACAATTTCTTTTTGAAGCAAGGATAATCACAAAACTGCGGACTGCTGTGCACCAACCACTGTAAATATTAATGAAGAAACAGGTAAATTCTTGAAAACAAATCCCAAAGTTCCTCACCCAAGATAAGATACCATTATTATTTTTATGAAAGTACACCAAAATGGCACTGGCTATATACCCTCTTATAACAGCTATGATGCTTTTTGGTTGCAAATAATAAAAATAAAAATCAATCCAGGGAGTTTATTAATTTATGAACCTGAGTGCCCAGGAGGACAAACTTTAGGCATGACTTGATCAAGGTTCACACTCTATTTCCTTGTGATTGATTCTCTAGGCTCTGTAGTTCCTGGTGTGCCGGCTTCATCCTGGAAGAATATGGCACTGCTGGGTATATTCTACCTCATTTACATCTCCTATTTTCTTGCAGTCATCAAAAAAGTTCCAAGTTTGATTCTAATCAATTCCTTCTTCGTGAGACGCTAACTAACTTCAGATCCAAACCCTGGAGTCATGTGTGGATTTGCTTCTGTCTGGATGGCTCAGCCATCCAAGAAAGTATCACTGTGGCAAAGTAAACATAGGATTGCTCTGATTGCCTTGGAACAATCAGGGCTCACCCCTAGAGTTGGAGGGAGGATGACAAAACTCAAATCACATTGCAGCTACACAATAAAGGAAGGACAGGATGGATGCCGCGGTGGCCAACACAGGCTCCACTGTAACTCGGTTATAGCCATCATTTCACGTAAGTCAGCTGAGTAAAAGGAGTATTTAAATACGGAAACTGCTGTAACTGTAGGGTACCCTACTAATACTAACAGATGAGAGATTAAACAATAACGTCACCCGCATTCTTGCTCTACTGTCCTATTAAGAAAAAAAATCAGTCAAATTTCGTTAACTGAAAGATAACCAACATATTTTCTAACATTCTTTTCATGCTATCTGTCAAATATTCAAGTTTGGACCTCCTGTATCATAATAAACAGCTTGGATAAATTTCAACAAACTCTAAAATACTTGCTTTTTTGTAAGAAAACTCTCACTAATTTGCGAGAGGACTGTTGAGAGCTTTAGTCCCTCCATATGCTCCAACAGCCTTCCCAAAGCCACTGAAAGCAAACATAAAATGTCAGTAAAAGCAACATACTTTCTAGGCAAACACAGATCCAAGATAAATTTCCTAGTCCCTGCCTTCAAAAAGATTACTGCATGGACTCTTCTTACAAAAAAGTCTGGAATTGTGCAAAGCTGAGGGTCAGGGATTACACGAAATGCTTTCACATACATTATCACAAACATAAGTTTTAAAAAAAGAAGGCTGAGGAATTGGCCCAGATCAAGGGAAGATCACAGTCCCAGAGAATGATAAGGAGGGACAAATAGGAGTAGCCATGGACACTTAGCTAGGAAATTTGGTGAGGGGTGGGGAGCCAGGAGGGAGTCACCCAAAGAGGATAAATGTCTTCTCAATTGGTTGGGAGTGTTTGCAATTTTCTCATCTAGAAAGGAAAGAAAAGAGATCGAGGGACTCAGTCTCCTACAAGATACAGACTTTAGATAAATATTATTTCTAAAGATAAAGATTATTTCTTTCTCTAGGGAGACAAATTTTATCTACCATAGGAGTTCTTATTGTGCTTAGGTATTCACTTACTTTGAGCCTCCCCCAAATCTCTAATTTGTATTATGAAAGAGTACCTAACAACTCAAATGTCTTTAGACTACACAAGCATTTAGATACAAATGAAGCATAGAAACGTTAACAGGGAAATTTGACTAAGTGTTTGCAGTCATTTGCTATGAGATTTCAGTGTAATTGTTCTCCAGATTTGATGAGGATTTCATATATGCTCTCCTCCTTCCTGTATCACACTGGTATCTCTTACTGCAAAGCCATATAAGGATGGTGGACAGCATCCTTGTGGAAAATATCACAGGACATCCCAGAGCTTTTAAAACGGCAAGGTCCACACGGGCCAAAGTGCACTGCATTACACTCCGCCTCCCTTGAGCCAGATCTATATTGTGGAAAAGTTTGGTACAATATTTTTAAAGTATAAGCTCTGAACCCAAACAGTCTGGGGCTTAAATCCTAACTTTGCCGCTTGTTAGCTGTGGAAGAGTTGGCAAATTGCATCCTCTCCTGAGCCTCCACTGTCTCATCTATAAATTGCAAATGATACCAATTAAATGATACCTTACTATCAAAGTGTTTAGTGCAATGCCCAGCACTTAGCAAGTTCTGATAAACAGTTACCATTCCACTAAGAAACCAGGGCAAATGTCCCTTTGACTGTGTAGGGCTAGGTCGCAGGTCAGACAGCACACTTGCCTTTTCATTTTCTCTTTTCAACTAGCTTCTTAAGTCACCTGTGAGGTGATATGATGATATGATATATGGTGATATGATAATCTCTTGAGACGTGTACAGCTCCCAGACATCCTCAGACATAACATGATTTCTGTTTAAGAGGCTGAACCAGCCCTCATAAATAAAATCCATAGTTTTAAATTTTTGAAAACCGCAGCTAGAAAAACTGAGGTTATTTTAAAATCTGTTTGTAACAGAGGGACACACTACAAGGAGTACTGATCACCACAGCACGTTAGGTTAGAGCCTGACCACCTGAGTTTGCGTCTCCGTCCTGCTACTTACCTTCTGTGTGACCTTGAGCAGTTTACTTCAACATCTTTGAGCTGAGCCTCTGTTGCCTCATCTACAAAATGGGGTAATAAAGCTCCCTACCTAGAGTCAGATGAGGTACTCAGCTGATGATGCTTGGTGTACAATAAGTGTTACATAAGTGTTCGTTCCTTATCATCGTTCTTGTTATCATCTAAATCCTATACCTATAGGTTAAATAAGTGTCTAGAGCAATACTACCTAAAAGGTCTAATGAGACAGTGAACTGATTATATCTGGGGAAATACAAGAAATTTAGAAGAAATCCCCTATCAGTGCCTCCTCACGTCCCCTTAAAACACACACTCTTGCTCATGATTGTATCCCACCACTGGAGGAAAAAAAAAGTGTATCACCCTGCCTCAGTGAAGGGCTCCATCCTGGCTTTTGACTTGCCATCAGTGGAGCACCAGAGAGGGCAGGGGTCCAACTCAACGACTGGTCCATCCCTGTGCACACCCTGAGCAAGGACAAGGTTTCATGTGGCATGAAGGCGGTCTGCTCTGTGCAATTGCAGCAGGGATGGGGAAAATTAATACCAAGTCAAAGTGTATGTTACATCGACAGAGGGGCTCCCCTTTATGAATGGAATAAAAATTTACAGCAGTCCATTGAGTTGGCTTAAAATGCCCTTTTTGTGTCACTAGTTGAATAGAAAGATTCCCTTTAGGCTTTTCTTAATAGAAGAATATTCTAGTCAAAACTACATTGAGGTAACAAAGTGGTATTACTTAATATTATCTTAAACAATACTAGTTACAGTTTACTAAAAATTGTAAAAAAAAAAAATGTATATACACTGCCAATTAGAGTAACAAACACCCTCTGAAGGATCAGGTTTCATTTGATGCTGATGCTGAGGATAACACGTAACTCTGGAACGCCTCATTCAAAACTCAGTTTTCCGTGGCAGCTGTTTTAGTGAATGTTTTACTTGTGATGATAATTGGTTTTGGAATACATGGCAAACACCATGGTATAAGAGGTCAAACTAAGTTTCAATTTTC
Source organism: Tursiops truncatus (assembly GCF_011762595.2). Lineage (NCBI taxonomy): Eukaryota > Metazoa > Chordata > Mammalia > Artiodactyla > Delphinidae > Tursiops > Tursiops truncatus. Next base: position 7,401,658 of record NC_047039.1, on the reverse strand, counting down.
GTTTTGGAAAAGAGTCAAGGGAAGATCAGGAAGAATATCTTAATAATGTTCTATTTTTGTGGTCACAGTTATGTTTATTTTCAAAAAATCCATGGAAACCCTTCTTGGAAAAGTCCAGTCAACAAATTCAACTTATTTTAAAAATGTATTCAGTAACTGGAAGTTTTTTTAAATCTATGTGAGACATATGTATGTTATAAGACCAAACTGAGGTTAAAGGGTGTATATGTTTATATTTAACTTAGAGTTGAAGCTGACCCATAAAATTCATAAAGTAACATTTTGGCAGTTTGATTCAAATTGAGCTAATGAAAAATTGGGAAAAACAGATTTTTGTTGCTCCCAGGTCACTACGAAGTAGCCAAATGTCTATTTTAAATAGTCCCCACTGAATCAAAATGAATTTTTCTTGGACTTAGACAAAATATACTACCTTTCCACACTCTGCATACTTCCACGGCAGTTGGAAATGCTAAAATGCAGCCAATAATGTCTTCGTCCTTTTCTTCCTTTTGCTTCCTTTCACACCATTCTGGTCATGAAATCTAAGAGTCTCTGAAGAAAAATTTCACAGATTTTGTTTTTCTTACCTCAGGCTCTCTCTACCTTCACTGGAATTTCTTGGGTTTTGTTTTATTTTTCTTTCCAACTCATGTTAAGCTTATACAATGAGCCTCCAGTGTCCGGTCCAAACTATCCACCATTTCAAAGCCCACCTGTTTCCAATTTCCATGGAGGCCAGATCCCACCTTATGTAGGGGTCTCCACCAGTCAAAGGGGGAACTATGTAGAGTCAGAAATTGAAGCCAGGAAGTAGAATGCCCCTGAAGTGCTTCATGCTCTTGTCCTGTAATTCTCTTAAGTCATCCTTTAAAAAGCACCAGCTCAGCTAATGTAGATTAGAAACTCTAGCTAATGTGTGTTGGCTAATTCCATTACTACATTAATGAGTTCCAAGCCATAGCCTTCATTCCCATATAGGTTTTTTATCTTTGCTGTCTTTGGTAACAATTAAAAACTACAAACCCCAAAAGTGAGAGAATAAAGGTATTCGTAGAACCATTGTTTCTAATAGAAAAAAAAAAAATGGTAACTTTGTTTTCTAACAAAGAATATTTATATTATACCATATAATTATTATAGAATATATACTACATATACTATATTACATGTAAAATATATGCTATATAGTTATGGTATATGTTATATTGTCATTAAATGGATATTTACATAAATTTTTATTCAATAATTTATAAACTATTAAAATAAAAATATTTTCACTAAGGTTACACTTATGTAAATATATATATGAAAGTAACCTGGAGGGAAACAACCAAATAATAGTAGGTTACTTCCTGGGATTGCAGGTGATTTTCCCCTTCATTTTTATGTATCCTTCTGTGTTATTTTACTATAAATGAGCAAATAAAGAAATAAGAAGCAGCACAACTGACTTTATGTATTTGTAGATCAGATATAAACAAACAGTCAATAATCTCATTTAAGATTAAGGACTCATAAATCACAAAAGTTTTCGGTAAGTAGAAGGCATTTTGCTGACTTGTTTCAGATAACCAGCTGGTGGTCAGGCCTGACATTTACGTTCTTGTATTTATTTATACATTCCCTGATCCACGTAATCCTACCCTCCTACTTCAGGATTTCTAAAACCTGGGTAGGGTTTCCTGGTAATTTCCAACCACAAAACAACTCTTGATTATTGACAGGTTAGCAATTAGAACATGCAAATGGAGAAGGAAGGCTTGAATCCTTCCTAGTTATTCGTTCTCTTTTGACCCTGGGATTTGCTCCTCTCCCTCACTCTGGTTTTGGGACAGTGGTAGGTTGTCTGGTCATGGAAGGTGCAGGCACAACCCAAGTCTGCAGCTGTACAAGGCCTCATGGTTTCATGTGTCGCACTGAGAACAAATGATGCCATAATTGTGAATCTGCTAGTAGTTTACAACTATAATTCACTCTGCCAATAACTGCTACACAGTCGTTACAGAAACACCCGTATCGTGTGTGCTGATTTCTGACTTGCAAGATTGCAGATGAGGGAGCACTGAGAAAGATTTAATAAGACAGAGTAGTCTTACAAAATTCCAAGGAAACTATTTTAAGCTCTCATGAAGCAACTGTAGTACTATATAAATATTTTTATTATTTTTGCATCATTTTATTTCCTGATTTCTCCGTCTCTGGATTTGTGAATATCTAAATATAACCTTCTTCTTAGAAATGAAAAATAATGGGAAATCACCTGATTTAGCTCAGAGGCAAGAAAAAATATATAGCATTACAGGGCACACTTTATGTTTATTCTTAACATGGACTTAAATATAAAAACTGAACACCAAAGTGGAGACTCACAACTACAAACTCACATTCTGTGTCCCTGCTCTTTCCTTCCTGCCACTGAAGCCACAGCATGCCCCCAGAAGACCAGATGCTGCATTCATCAGCTGTTTCTCAGAGCTTAGAATGTGCCACAAATCTCAATGTGTACTGGTAAGTGTTTCCTCATTTCTTAATGTCTGTATCTCATTTACGTTACTTTCCCTTAACCAAACATCTTACTTCAAGGCTTACTCTCTTGTGTTTCTCCCCTCTGCAGGTGTGCATAGGTTTTGCAGCCTATTCCTATGTTGTTGACTCGGTAATAAGCAGTTTCTGGGCAACAGTACCCACAGGATGCTTCTTTCAGCTTTCTGCTTGCTCTCTTTCCTGTTCTTTCCTTAACGCATAGTGGCCTATGTCAACTGCCAGAGAAAAGGTCATTTTAACCTGCCTTTCAGTGTTCTGTGACCTAAAATTCCTTCCCAGCGTGGTAAGCATTATCAAACCCAAGAAATTTGATCTGGTCCTTCAAAATACCGAAATACTACAAATTAAGGCTAAGATTGGTGGGCCAAGTAGGGCATAGTGCTGGAGAAGCTGCAGCTGCAGCTTCGGTCTGGTACTGATCAAAATAACTCTTTTCCATCTGTTCTTCAATCATTTCTTACAGCATCTTGGTCACTGAGGTGGATCGTATGAGAGAGGAAGACTGGGTCTGGGAAAATTTAACACAACGCCTGGAAGACTGCATCGGAAGGTCAGTGGTGTTCTTTTATAAGTGAGTAAAATATCATTGTGATTTAAATTAATGACTGTCAGTTCTAAGAATCTCCTAGGTTTCTGACATCCCAAACCACAGAATTCCTCTGAGCCAATGAATGTAAAAACACTTCCTCCACTTTGGATTTCTCCCTAAAAATATTTTCATTCATTACTTCATTCCCAAGCCATCAAATTTTAATCATTTCTTTCAAAAGAGATGGAAACTGTTCTGTCTTATTATAATAGTCTGCTCACGCTGCTACAACAAAATACCCTAGACGGGGTGGCTTAAACAATGGAAATTTATTCCCTCACAATTCTGGAGGCTGGGAAGTCCAAGATCAGGGTGCCAGCATGGCCAGTTTCTAGTGAAAACTCTCCTTGGCTCACAGACAGCTGCCTTCTCTCTGTGTCCTCACGTGGCAGGGAGAGAGAGGAAACTCTCTGTGTCTCCTCTTAAAAAGGCACTAATTCCAGAATGAGGACCCCATCTTCATGATATCATTCCACCTTAATTACCTCCCAAAGGCCTTATCTCCAAATCCCATCACACCGGAGGTTAGGGTTTCAACATATGAATTTTGGGGGACAAAACAATTCAGTCCATAGAACCCATCAAAACTCCGGATTTTAGTTTTGCCATTTTTATCTTCTCCACTATAAAAGGTGTTATACTAACATATTTTACGTATCTCAAACTATAAAATGCAAATCTAACCTAAAGTTTTCTGCACATTAATAAATGTCAACTCTCTGGCCCGTTTTTTGTAGTAAGCATCTGGCCCTTTATTTTCAATAAAGACAATATGATCATATTTTCTGCAACTGCCTTTTTCTGAGTACATCAGTCAAGGTCTGGTCTGGAGAGAGAAATCTCACCAGTTATTTAAAGGGAAAATAGTTTCATATACAGAATTGCTAACTAGATATAAAGTCGTTAACTAGTTAACAAAAGGGTAAAAAGGGAATTGGAAGGTAACCACTGGGGCAGTAACTGCAGGAAACAGCTTATACCCTTAGGGCTGGGGAAACAAGGAGAAAGGTTAAGATTATTGAAATGTAGAGACTTATAGGAGGAGCCCCTGGAAGTGACAAACTCCTTAGGGAGAGGAGCTGGCTGCCAACTGATGGTGGTGCCCCTGAGCTTGGAGAAGGGCTCCTTGGAAGTTGGAGAAGCACCCCAACTTCTGCAGAGGCCACCTGCTCCCAGTGGGGCAATCAATAAGATGAGATGTGATGGAGCTGGTTCTGCAAGTTCTGGAAAAGCTGCAAATGGGATTCAGCTGCTGCTATGAGGAAGAACTGGTGCCTGTAGGCACCAGTGGTTAGGATGACACAGGAAAGGCAAGGGGACAAGAAGTAGAGGGTTGACTCCACACGGAAATTAGAAGGTAGTTGAGTTCTCTCCTGCACACAAAATAAATGAAAAGTCAAGACCACAAAGTTCTAGAACACCAGCCAAAGTCGACATGGTTTTGGCCCAGACTTCCACATGGAGAGTTACCAATCCACCATCATGGTCAATACAAATTTTCTTTTTAAAAAAACCACTAGAAAAGATTCTCATTAAATATCTCATTTTGAGTGAGGCAGCTTCAGACTGAATATTTCCAATGGCTTAGATTTTTATGTGCTGTAAACAGAAGTCACTTAAAAGGCAGGATTATCAGAGAAATACAAGTAGAAATAACAAAGTACCATCTTCAAGTGTGAAATTATTAAAGTTTAAAAAGCAGTACTCAGTCTTGTAGGGCTTGGCATTAATGGGACTCATATATTGCTGGTGGAATCTAGAAAATAATTATATACATATATTTAAAGAAGCTCAAAAATGTTCAAACCCTTTGATCTTCAATTCAGTCGGTGTAGGTATACATTCTAAGGCAACAATAATAACTGTATATATTGATTTATGGGTAAAGAAATTTCTTGATGTGCTTATTATAATAAAACCTGGGAACTATATAAGTGTTCAATGATAAAGATGTGATAAAGTATATGGTGTTACAACTATATGATAAGTTGTCTTCCACAATTAAAATATATTTGTTATAGCCTATATTATTATACACTAATGCTAATGTATAGTATTAAACTTAAAAGTAGGATAAACTGCATACACATAGTATGATCTCATTAGTAAATCAAAATATACTCTTAAGAGTTTCTACTCTTAAAGTAGAAACTAGAAGAATAGGCATCAAAATTCAAAAAAAACTAGTATTGTTTTCTGAATTCTTGGTGATTTCAATTTCCTTGTTATTTATTTTATGTTTTTTGTTTTTTAACAATAAGCTTTTACTATTTTTATATACTATCTATTTTGTGTTATTACAAATAACATTTGAAGTGACATTTTTATACTATTCAAGAATGGCTGTTTTGATTAGAGCTTGTATAAAAGACTTGGCTTACTATTTTTCATCCTGTAACAAAGGAAAATGATGAGATACTCACATAAATATGGTAACATTAATAGAAAGGAGGATTTTCAAACATTAAAAAAAAGAGAGGGACAAGTAGCTTACATTCAATTGATATACCATTACATTCGTTGTGTTAGTATCATAAGTGACAATACTTTCATTATTAAATTTCAAATATATTATGATGGGGCTTCCCTGGTGGCACATTGGTTAAGAATCCGCCTGCCAATGCAGGGGACATGGGTTTGAGCCCTGGTCCGGGAAGATCCCACATGCTGCGGAGTAAATAAGCCCGTGCGGAGCAAATAAGCCCGTGCGCCACAACTACTGAAGCCCGCACACCTAGAGCCCGTGCTCTGCAACAAGAGAAGCCACCGCAATGAGAAGGCTGCGCACCACGACGAAGAGCAGCCCCCGCTCACCGCAACCAGAGAAAAGCCCACGCGCAGCAACAAAGACTCAACACAGCAAAAAATAAAATTAATAAAATTAAAACAAAACTAATATATTATGATGAATGTTTTACCTATCAGAAATTTGTTGTAAGACCTTTCTGCCACGCCTGGCATGTATTTTATTACATACGTACAACATATTTTTCTTGTCTTACTCTCAGCTGAGCCTCCACAGTGGAGAACAAAGAATTTCAAGGGCCCATACAGTCTAAAGAGAAAGGAGGAGGGGGTGGGGAGGGAGGGGTTGGGAGTTTGGGGTTAGCAGATACAAACTATTGTCTATAGGCTGGATAAACAACAAAGTCCTACTGTAGAGCACAGGGAACTGTATTCAATATCCTGTGACAAATCGTAACGGAAAAGAATATGGAAAAGAATGTATATATGTGTGAATCACTTTATTGTACAGCAGAAATTAACACAACATTGTAAATCAACTATACTTCGATAAAAACTAATAATAATAAAAGCAGTACAACTGACATATAAAAATAAATAAAGACAAGTTCCAGCATCTGTGCAAAACTTACTAATAAGATGCTAAGAAAGAAGTCCCATGACCCTTAACTTCTTAATTTGTTTTCTCAAATGTATGTAAAAGGAGGCTTGAACATTGAGAGATAGCAGACCATGGATTTCTTCAGGAGTTTCCAGCATGAGAGCACCTCATGGATGACTTCCTTCCCACCCAAGCCCCCAACCCCCATGCTAAGTGAGAAGGATGAATTAGGGATGATCCTTTGACCTCAGGAAATTGAGGAATGCAGGTCTGGTACCTGACTCGTGTCTGGGGAGTCTAGAGGCACGAGGCTTACTAGAGCAAACTATGGCAACAAGCCCAGAGGTGGAGCCAGGTCTCCACTTCCAGAGCTGCAGGTCCTGTTTCATAGACCAGGTAGGGGCTGGATGAAAGTCTCTGAGCTTGTGTCACCCTAAAAAGGAGACACCCGAGAGCACTGTCTAGAATTAAGTGACCCAAGAGATGCAGTCAGTGTGGGGTGGCTGCCAGAAGCCAGGGACTGAAGCCAGCCTCCTAGGGAACCATCTGGGATACATATGACCCACCTCAGGAAGCTGATGGGGCTTCCCTATGGGGGAACTTCAAAGAACCCACGAGTCTGCTTATAAGAGAAATGATCAGCACTCGGAACCTGCCACACCAGAGGGTCCATGGCAAGATTACAACTGCACCAGGCAAGTAAGAATTCGTGCACCCTTTGATGCTCTCACACGTGACATCTGAAGAGTCAGAGGTCCCGAGGTGAGTGGAGCAGAAAGACGTAAAGGAAAAGATGGGGAAACAGTGCAAAAAAAATTCAGTATCCTCCTTCCTACCACAGATTTTTCTGCAGCAGAACTGAACTGGAGGAGGAGAGAAAATTTAAATACGATGACATCCTGATGGTTTGGGTTGGATTGTGCTTTCTACCTGCTAAAAAAAAAAAATGTTACTATTCATTAATTCCTAAAAGTGGCTGGAGAAGCTGTGGAATCTTCATCCAGGGATAGAAGGGAACGATTTGACAGATGAAGTCGAAAGGAGCATTTAGGGAGAAAGAACAAAGTTGCTTCATGTTCATACCTAATCAAACCCTGCCGATGTCATAAACTGGTTACCTAAGCACTGCCAACAACAAAACATTTCAAATTACGGAAATGACAGAAAAGAGGGAAAAGAAGCTGGTACTACAAAATGTTAGAGTTTTCTCCAAGAAACCACTTTTTTGGACAAAAACAGCAGGAAATGTTATCAAGGGAGCCCTATATTTTCAGAAAAGGTTGTACTCTGCTTTCAGAAATATTTGTTTACAATACTGCAAGTTTTTTGGATTTATCCTATAGAAATGTGATGGAAAATGAGGGTCAGCCATAAAAAAGCTAAGTTTCAGAGACAAATTACAACCTATTCACACAAAATGCACGACGTATACATCCGATTTAAATGGCCTAGGGAAATTTTATGTTGGATGACTGAAGAGACCCACCAGTGTTTCTTATTTTCATCTGTGGTTTGAAGAGAAGACTGAGGGGTTCTTGTAACTCCTGAATGTCGAGAAGGAGGGAGGCTGGGACTCCAAGTACCCCAACTTTGGAAAAAGTCAGCAAACCAGGACTCTCAAAAGCAGCGAGGGAGCCTGTGTCTCTGAAGGAATTCAAGCCTGGGGTCTCTGTCCCTTTAAATGGAAGGAGAATGGGGGAGAGGGGTGGGGGAGGGGTGAAATAGGTGATGGGAATTCAAAGGTACAAAGGGCCCGTTTTAAAATAAGTAAGTCGTAAGGATGTAACATACAGCACAGGGAATATAGTCAGTGTTTTATAATAACTTTGCCTGCTGTGTAATCTATAAAAATATCAAATCTCTACGCTGTACACCTGAAACTAATAGAACATCAACTATACTTGAATGAATGAATGAGGGAATAAATAAATAATAAATAAATAAATGGAAGAAGAAAAGGTCTGTATTTGACTGTGAGACGTGAAGCGGACCCATGAGATGAATGACCCCTAACCAGCGTGGTGGTAATAGTCACAGTGGTGGTGGTCGGCGCGCTAGTCATCAACACTGTTGAGCCATGCGCTAGAGACCATGTAAACCTCATCTCAGTCCTCACCCCAGTCCTACGAGATAGGTTTTATTGCCTCTATTTGGCACGTTAGGAAACCAAGTCTTAGGCAAAGTAACTGAATTAAATTTTCCAACAGTAAGGGACGGATCTTGCATTTAAGCCTGTTTTTTTCTCACACCGCAATCCAAACTCTTTATCCATCCTCTGTACTGGTCATTATTGCATTTGTTTAACTCATTCAACAAGCACGTATTTATTATGTATCTAGAACTTCTTTGTTTCTGTCGTAGTGAAGAAGCAAAAGGAGAATACTTGGGGGAAATGAAAGTTAAGTTCTGTCCGTTCTGCACGAGAAAGATTCACAAGAAGAACTGGGAAGGAACATGCTGCTCTCCGCTGACACTACCCTCCTCATGGCTTGGGTTGTGCTCTCTCTTCTCTCTCTTCTGCCTCCATATCCCTAGTGTGCCCTTATCTGCCAGGTGATCGATCTTTCCACAACACCTCCCATCCTTTTATTCAGCTGCAGTTTGCTTATGGTTCATGCATGGGATTCAATAAATATATACCAAGATTACCATTAGAAGGTATTCCCCTAGGAAACGAATGTTTAAGCAGCTATGGATGTGCTGGTGTTGTTATGCACAGAATTGATACATTTTGGGGACTTTGATCAACTAACTTAGGGAGGACCGGCTAAGCGGTGAGTGTCAGGGTAGGAATGGAAGAAGGATGAAGGGCAGGCACTAGCATTGTTTGAAAGTCTGCTGTATTCAAAGCAAAGTGATAAGTGCCTTATACTTTATATAATCGAGCCATAGCTCCATGCTCTATATCTGAATATCGTCTTTAACACCAGAGTCAAAGAGGCTCATAGGACAACTTGCTTAAGTTCACACAGCTAGTAAGTCTGGGAACCTGGGTACAAAGGCAAATCTGTCTGATCCTTCTCTCCACTACATGAAAAATAGCATGTGTTTCAAAGGACTTGTACTCAAGTTTATAGCAGGAAGGCCAAGAAAGAGTTGCGGAGAAGATATAAAGCTAAGCGTTGTTCTTAAGTTAAAAAATAATAGTAAAATCTGGGGAGTTTTAGGAAGAGCCAACAGAAGACTAGGAATCTGTCTCCAACCCAACAAGAGGCCAAGACCACATCCCAGGAGCAATGACACATGATACGCTTAGTATGATCATCAATATCATCATCATTATCATGACTATTAGAGCTTCTGATAATGATACATGGCTGAGTCTCAGTGGTAACTTCTTTCTTTCCTGTTCTGAGATAAAGGGACCCCATAGTTAATAGCTTGGTAGTAATGTTCCTTCTCTCTACTATGATGCTTTTAGTTTTACTGCATCCTAGAAAGGCGGCGTCCCAGGGCACAGGATGGAGGAAGGGTGTGGGTATTGATTCGGATTATCCTAAGTGCTAACAAGCATGAAACATAAGCCAAGGCAAAGAGGAAACATTTAAACTTTAAAGCAAAGCCAGATCCCGGCCAACTGCTAAGAATTCAGACAAAAGACACGAGCTGGAGAGAGCACACCAGAGAGAGAACGTTTAAAATAGAGTGAAGGAGACAGATTTACAGTACGATGACCTGACCCTGCGGAACAGTGATTTTGCACAAGCTGACACGTGCATCTGGGAGTGTTTGCCCGGAACAGCCACATTTGCTTCTCCTCCCCCAGCTGGGATGGGAAGAATGCAGAGACACCTGACCCGAGCAGAGGCTCAGGAGCTCTCCAGCGGGTCACCTCAAAGACATCGTCACTATTCACCAGGTAAATCAGTTGTCACGTGTATCACAAATAATTTTCTATCACTGAAAACAAAGGACTAACTTTGTGGATGATTTCGTTTAAAACAAACAAACAAACAAAACCCCCCAAACCTTTTTACTGACATAATACTCTGCACAAAGAAATGTGCACAGATCAAAAGGCTGTACACAGTGATTAAAATACTGCCTACTCAGTCAAAATGGAAGAGGGGGGCAAAGAGTCAGTAATCAAGGCAATTATCATCTTAATACAAAAAAATCCAGGATAAACAAAATATCCAAACGTAAAAAAAAGGCCGTACAGCATGGCGGTTTTCCAAAATCAACACACCCATGTAACCGACATTCAAATCAAGAAATGGAACGTTTCCAAGTCCGCTGCCTCCTCTTGGATGATGACCTTGATCTCTCACCCTGAGATTCATTCTGCTTGTCTTTGAACTTTAATAAATGGAGCCATCTAAAACGTAGTAGGTTGTCTGGCTCTTTTTTTATTCAATATTGTACCTCACAGGGTTATCAAAGTGTGGAGTACAGCAATCATTTGTTCTTCCTTATTTGATATTCCGTGTATCATTATACCATAATTTGTTTGTCCGTTACTGTATTAATAGACATCTATTTTGTTTTGCTTTTTGAAAATAGTTTTGATATAAAGAATGGTGTGGTGAACATTTATGTACATATCTTTTGGTGTATTCCTTAGGAATTGCTGAGTCCTAAGACTTACTATCTTTGGATTTAATAAATATTCCTAAAGAGCTCCCCCAAGGGGTTTGGTACCAACTGCTACTCCACACAGTGGTGTTTGAATGTTCCAGAGGTTCCACATTGCCACCAACTCTTGATAACGCTAATCATTTCTATTTTAGCCTTTCTTCTTACTGTTACCAGATAAAGTATAGGACTTCCACTTACATTTGAAATATTTGGGACATACTTATATCAAAAATATTATTCACTTTATCTGAAATTCACCTATATCTGGGAATTCTATATTTTATTTGCTAAACTTGGCAACTCTATCCTGGTGCGTGTGTAGTGCTATCTCACTGTGGTTTTCATCTGCATTTCCCTGGTGGTTGATAGGTTGATCATTTTTTCATAAGTATTTTGGCTGTTTGGATAACCTCTTTTGTGATGCTCCCATTCAAGTCTTTTGCCCACTTCCTGTTAGGGGTTCAGCTTTTTCTTATTGATTTCTAGGAGTTCTTTCAATATCCTCTCTTTGTATTCTTTGTCAGATAAATAAGTTTCAGATCTTTTCTACCAGTCTGTCTGCAGTGTATCCAATCTCATAAAGGTGTCCTTAAGTCTTTAATTTTAATATAGTTCCAATTTCTCAATATTTTTCTTTACACACAGTGGATTTTATGTCTCGTTTAAGAAATCTTTTCCTCTTCCAAGGATATGACTAAATTGTTTTATATTTTCTTCCAGAAGCTTTATTGTGTTGCCTTTTATATTTAGATCAACAATCCATCTGAAATTAGTTTTGTGTTTGATAGGAGGTAGGTAGTCATTATTTTCCCCCAAACAGATAAATTATTTAGTTTAAGACACAAATTTTAATACAGTAAATTTATTAATAATATTACTCACAATCATTTGCATTCAGATATGCTTTTCAGGGTGAGAGAGAAAGGGGTAAAGTTCCTGCTATTTGTAGCATAGTGCAAATAACTCTAGGTTTGCACAATGGAGTGTTTTGTACATGTCTATTTGATTAATTATGCGTTGGGACAAATGGCGTTTAAATGGTACGTGATTCTTCATTGTTGCATGCTAAGGGAACTTCAAACAAAAGTACTAGGGAAAATTTTCTCATATTCTCTTTAAAATTAATCAGATGCTGGCTGGCTGTTTACAAACACTTTTATGTCCAAAGCATCTTCATTTTATTAAGTCCTGAAAATTTTCAACGTCTAGAGATAACTCTCCATTCTAGAAGTTATATACAGAAGTCGTTTCACGTTAGACAGTTATAGGATAAACTTAAGAATAGTGTATTAAGCTCCTCTTATTCCAAAGACAAAACTAAAGTGACAGTAAAGTACCAAACGGGGCATTAATCCACAAGGCTAAAGAAAAATGAAAGAAGAAATAATAGAGGATGAGATTTGAAAAAATATTTATGAAATTAAAAGTAGACAGAGATTGGTCACTGATATGGGAAAAATGAGGAAGCTATGACATAAGAACTAATGAATTTGCCCCGCAGACAAGCTAAAGATGAGTACTCATGGCAGCAGGTATTAGGGCAGGGGTGTGGCATGGATCTGAAGGTGGGAAAAAATATATATCGATTAAACAAAGGACAATCAGAGAAAAGAAAGGGCCCTTGGGAATTAAAAATATAATGAAATACAAGTTTAATAGAAGAATAGAGGTACAGTTAGGGAAATTTTATGAAAGGCATAAACAGACAAACAGAAGGAAAATAGGAGAGAAAAAATAAAAGTAGAGTATCAGTCTGAGAGGTACAGTGTCTACCTAAAAGGAGCTCCAGAAACAGAGGGCAGCTAAGACAGCAGGGGAAAATAATAAAATGATTAATATCAGAACATTCCCATCACGCGTGTCCAGATTGAAACCCATCAGTCGCAACACATCCACTCCAAGACTTTTCACTGGGACAGCTTAAAACACCACAGATCAAAAGAGGATTCTAATAGTTTGAGGAAAGTACAGATTGAGAAACTACTCAAATAGAATAGAAGAAGTATTTGAACAGCCACTGATTGTTTGACCATTAACACTGGATGCTGGAAGACAGTAAAGCAGAATATTCATCATTCCAGGGGATAATGATTTTCGACTACAATTGTACCCTCAGCTAAACTATAAATCAGTGTGAGGATACAATAAAGATAATTTTAGATAAAGAAAGCTTAAAAAATTGGAAACACTTAGACAATATATTTCAGCAAAATAAACGAGTAAATCAAGAACGAGGAAAACGTGAGATTAAAACAAAAGGAGATTCAAAACAGGAAAATGTTTGAACTTTTTGCAAATTTATTGATAGGTGTTTGATATATCAGGTGGAACATTTGGGAAAATATTAGAGATTGTTCTGTTGACAACTAAGCACCAGGAAAAGTGAGGCAATTTAAGTCCAAGACACACAAAGTGTTGTATGAAAATGAAAAATTAACGTCAAGGGTTATATAACAGATCTAAATCCCTAATAACATGAAGAAGTCAGTGTCTGTCTATCTGTCTGTCTCTTTCTCCCTTAACAGTAGTAGTATAATATGTATGAATAAAGAAGAAAATGTTTTAAAAATAGCTAAAAGATTTGACAACACATTCCTCTGAGGAATGGGCTTGAGTGCAGAGAATACTGGGGCAAGAAACCGTTTATAATCAGTACTTTCTCGATTTTTTAATTTGTGCACGTGTCACTTTGACTAAAACAGATGACGTTAACGTAAAAAAGAAAATCCTAGCAATTATCTAAACTTATAAGGCATTTCTTGCAAAAAATTTAAACCTAAACGTAATCTTACCTTTTACCTTCTCCTTAGATTCCATTGCACCACGCTAGATCTTATTCACCTGGATTAAACAGAATGTTTTTCTAGATTTTAAATGAAATATTTGGGGGGGGGTGTCTTGTCTATGCTCCTATATTATTGATAAAATAATATCTACATTTAACAGTTCCTCAAAATGCATTTAGAATTGACTAGAAGTATAAGGGAAGATAGAAGAGTTTGTGAAGATATTCCCGATCTCAACAGTTTCCATCTCCGCCCCATCGTCTTGTTTTAAATGCACAGTGGCATGTGTGAATGCAAATGACTGTATCTATTTTAGGAGGGATATACTGAACAGTAATAGTATCTGAAATGTTCAAGGGGATGGGGACTTTATTTATCATGAAATAGTTAAATCTTTTTTACCTAAATGCCTCAAAAAAGGAAAAATAAATGGTTTCTTGAGATCAAAACATGAAACCAAGGCAGAAAAAAAGTTTCTACCCTTTGCCTTGAATAAGGTGGCAAAAACACTTTCTCCAAGGTTTCCTCAGTTATTTTAAAGTTCTTTTAATTATTCTTCAAAGTATATTTGAAAAAAAAATTTTTTCTTAAAAAATGTTTTGATCTTGGAAAAACATAAAGGCAATATAAATCAAACAGTTGCTATTCAGTGTCAAGTAGCAGTGGCCTGGGGAGCTATTTTCACTTATCATTGGCTCCCACTTACAGTGGTTGACTTGGCTTGGTTTCTAGAATTCCTTGGATTTATGTGGAGGCGCCACAAATCTCTTTCCATTAATTGAGCCCTACCCTTGAACTCTGGAGCAAGATGTCGCCTGTGGCCTATTCAGTTAGCTACAACTCAATAGGGCTGAAGCCGGTAAAAACTCTACCAGGAGAGAAAACGTGAAGATATGATCAAATTTATAACAGATCTCCAAAAGTACGGCAATCCCTGGTTCTACCCGAAGACAGGGACTCCTCAAATAGAAGTTAGAACACAGAGCTACCCATTTACTGCAGGGCGTTCTCTGCCTGACATATCTCAACCTTCGACCTGGCTTCCCTTTGACCTGAAATGCCCATTGCATTCTTAGTTTTAGGGATGCCGGACGTGTGGATGTCTGAACAAAAGCTGGCATCTCTTTCTTATTACAGAGGAATCTGATCATCTCAACCTCCCCTGGACTTATCTCTTGAGTCTCTCTTCTTTCCCCTGACCAAACCCCGCTGTCCCATCTGCCCTCCACAGACACATCATCCAAAGTGTCTGAGAACCCACATTGGCTCCAAACATTGTCTGTAGATGCATAAAAAGTAGCTTTTACACATTTTTATACATGCATATAACTACTTTGTGTATGAGGATTCATAAAATATTGATTCATTTAAAATGGTTTTTGGATTCATAGTAAAAAAAAATTGTCAGATTTGGATTTTTTTAGGCAGTTGACTCTGAAGTGTTTTGCATACGTCAAAAAGATTCTGAAACTTACATTACTACTATGTTCAGACTGTCTCACCCTAACAATAATACATCCGTTTCAATACAATGAGGGAAAGTTTGAATGTAACATTTGAAGTATGCACTCAAGGGAAAAAGTCTGATTTATTATTTACAATGGTTGTTTTAGTCTCAGGTAGAATTTTATTTGATCTGTGTTTTAGTCTGTCTCACTTAGTTGAAAGTCTCTACAAATATCATATTACTCTGATTATGAACCCACACTAACCTGAGCAACCGGGTTTGACTTTCCTCCAAAACACCATGAGAGAAAAAAACTTAACTGCTCATTACGTTTACACACGTGTTTGTTTGTTTCTTACAAAGGGGCACAAGAATTCAAGGAAGAAGTGAGGCCACCTTCCCACGCTTGCTTAGATCATAGTGAAAGAGGGAGTAACCTGAACAGTGAGTGGATGTTGCCCCCCTACAGAGAAAAGCCGAAGAAAGAAACGCAACTGAGTTATTTATACAGAGAGAGCTAACGGCCAGAGGCAATGTCATAGAAGACCATCAAAACTGTTTAATTGACATCATGGTGTGAAAAAGACAGCGTAGGTGGCAGTGTTGAGCATGGTCATACATTAGTGATAAGGAATAAATAAAGAGGTAATTAATTTAAGGTACTAAGTGTTTAAGGGAGTTTATACCTGAGCGTAATAAAAATAGCAACAGTAACAGTAACAGCAAAAGAGAAACAAGGATCTCTTTTCGTATAGTTAAATGATGATACCAGAGAATATGCCAAAAAGAAATGAAACTGTAGAAAATACGAATAACATCAGAATCAGGTACAGGGTTAGGGTTAAACTTGCTCGCCAGAGTCCAACGTCAACAAAGCTAACATGTATTTTGTAATGCTAAAAAGAGATAAATTTAAGTCAAACAAAAATAAATAATATTTATACAGCGTGCATGATATTCCACAAATATGGAGACTTTCCCCCCAGGGGTTTATACAGGTTAAAATGTAAACATCTTTAAAAATATTTAAACAAGTCATTCAACTTTCAGAGTGACTGTTTCAACATGCTTGTTGCTCCTCTGCTTAAAAATCCTTCAATATCGCCCATTGCTCACAGGAAAAAGATAGATTATCTTCTAGAAGCCCCTATGACCAAGGTCTAGACACATATCTCCCTTCTTAGTCCCCGTATCCAAACCATAATTTCTTATACATCTTTAAATGTTTAATCCTAACTCACACTCTAGTGCTTTTGTACTTCTTTTCTCTCTGAGCTCACTTGTTTACCTGATGTTCACATATTTACCATAAGAATCAGATGAAAGATTACCTTCTCTTCAAAAACTTCTCTGATACTGCAGGCAGAATTTAGGAGCCTCTCCTGTGTGGGCTCACAGTCCTATTATAATGATTGGTTTACGTGTTTGTGATCTGCATGGAAAATAAAGAAGTTGAAGAAGTCCTAAATAAATGGAGAGACATATCTCATTCATGGGTTGGAGTCTCAATATTGTTAAGATGTCAGTTGTCCCCAAATTGCTATATAGATTTAAGGCAATCCCAATCAAAACCCTGATAGAAAATTTTGTAGAAATTAGTAAGGTGTTTCTAAAATTCTTATGAAAATGCAAAAGACAGCATAGCCAAAGCAACTTTGAAAAAAGCAGAACAAAGTTGAGAGTAAACACTATTGGGTTTCGAGACATATTAACTTACTACAATTAAAAAATTATACTTATGGAAGTAAATAGAGATAAATAGATCAATAGTACATAATAGAGAGTCCAGAAATAGACCCACACACGTATAGACAACTGAGCTTTGACAGAGGTACAAAGGCATTTCAGCAGACAAAGAACAGCTTTTTCAAAAATGGTGCTGGAATAATTAGATGTCCATATGCACAAACAAAAAACAAAAACAAAAGCTAACAAAAAAACCCTACTTTGCTCAATATCTTGTACCATATGCAAAGAACTAACTCAAAGTGGATTTTAGGCCTAAATGTATAAGTTAAAACTATACTACTTCAAGAAGAACACATTGGAGAAAATCTTTGTGACTTTGAGTTAGTGAAATTGTTCTTAGATATGACACTAAAAGTACAATCCATAAAAAGAACAAATCGATTTTTTAAAAGTCATCAAAATGATACATTTTTGCTCTTCAAAAGTAACTGGTAAGAGGATAAAAAGATAAGCCACAGGCTAGAATAAAACTTTTGCAAAACATATATCTGAGAAAGGATTTATATCAAAATATACAAAGGACTCTCAAAACTCAATAATAAGAAAGCAAGTAACCAAATTAAAAGTAAAATTTGGACAAAAAATTTGAACAGACACTTCACCAAATATATGGATGGTGTAGGGGAGAAAAATCTTTTCCTTCATGCTCTTAGGCACTGCATCTACGGCATGAGTATCACACTGACAAAAGACAGATTAACAAGAGGAAAAGGCATATAAATTTTACTGATGGTTTTAATTTTATCTGCAGGGAGAATTCACAGGAAAGGAGTGAAAATCCAGAGGCAGTTAAACTCAGAGTTTATATATCATTTAACAAAGGGTGATACCTTGTAGAGAGGTGAATAGATAAAAGAAGGTTTGGGCTCCTGGGGTTGGAAAAGCTGACTAGGAAACTCTGGTAGATAAGGATTGTTTAGTAAGGTGTGTTATGCAGATAAGAGTTGTTCTCCGTTTCCTGGTACAGGAGAGAGGAACGCCTTCACATATGGAAATTTATGTCACCTTTACAAAGGGAAATTTATGTCCTGCTTTTTAGGCAGAACAAGAGAGGGCAGAGAGTTCTTCCTGTGTCTGCTACTTCTCAATTACCTTCAGCTCAAAATAATCCTTATGCCAAAGTGGCAGAGTTTGGGGTGGCATATTCTAATGCACTTCAACGGCAAGTAAGTATAGTATAACACGTTCAATATCATTATAATTAGGGAAATGCAAATTAAAACCACAATGAGATGCCATCACAAACCTATTAGATTGGCTAAAATTAAGAAAAAAAAACCAAACTGAACATACTATACTAAGTGCTGGAAAGGACGCCATACGTTGCTAATGGGTACTTAAAGTAAAGCCACTCCAAAAAAAGTTCAGCAGTTTATTAAAAAGTTAAGCTATGCCTACAATAGGAAAAGAGAAATAATTTTCCTCTACCCTTCTGAGTTCTTAGCTGAGACTTCTGTATTAAAAGACAAATTAAGAGGAAAACAAATAGAAGTTTACTAACATGTACACCTCAAGAATACATGGGAGATACTAAGGAAAAATGAGTAACTCCCCAAGGTGGCTTAGAACTCCAGCTTGAATATCATCTTTAGCTAAAAACAAAAGAAAAAGGGGTGTGTTGCGGGGCAGGGGCAGTTATGGGGAGGTACCTGGAGAAGCATGATAAACAAGAAAGTTTGTGATGTAGATTTGTCAGTGCCTTCTCCAGTGATAAAACTCTCTTGGAGAGTTCCTTTATAAATGTAAATTTCTCTCACGAAAAAGTAACTTCTACTCTGTTTTCAGAGCTTCTCTTCTGTCTGCTCTTTCTCAAAACAATCAGCTCAAAATAATCCTAATCCTTTTAGGGTGGCATATTCATTCTGCTACTCTTCACCCTTCAGTCACCATTCAGTCACTTCACTCCTAGGTATTTACCCAGGAGAAGAGATCATCTATGTCTATCCAAAACTGGTCACATACTGTTCGTTGCAGCTTTATCTGTAATAGCCCCAAACTGGAAACAAGTCAAATGTCCATTAATAGGTGAGTGCATTCGCACACTGTAGTATATACTAAAAAGAATGCTACTCGGCAATGAAAGGGGAGACCTACTGTAACCTGTGACAACATGCGTGAGTCTCGAGACAACTACCCTGAGTGAAAAGCCAGACCTAAAAACGTACCTACTGAATAATTCCATTTATACAGCACTCTAGAAAATGAAACTAATTTATAGGGACGGAAAGTAGAACAGTGTGTGCCTGCAGAGGGGGGAGCAGGAGTGGTGGAGAGAAGGAATTACAAAGCAGGGGGAGAACACATTCGTGGATGATGAATAGGTTCACTGTCTGGATTGTGGTTGAAGGGGATCAGAAGGAACCTCTCCAAAATGTGTCACTTTGGCACGTGGATTATCTTGAGCTGAAGACAATCAAGGCTTAAAGACTCACGAGAAGCTTTTAACCTCCTCCTTAACTACCTAAAAGAATTTGGATAGAGGGTCTAGTCTAGGAAGAGGGTGATCACCAGGGATAACTACAAAGAATGTGAGCAGGTGTGGTGGCCTGGGGGGAGCTCAGGACAGCCTGTTTGTTCAGATTCCTCTCTGTTCCCCTTGTCTCCAGATGGCATGACCAACATTTGTTTACCAAACATTTGCTCCTCCCATCTTCCAGTAAATTGTCTTCTTCCCTCTTTGAAGTCCCAGACCCTTACCCCTTCTGCTTAATTCAGGATGGTGTACAAGCCTCAATTGCCTGACTACCTGTGGGTCTCCTATCCTCATGGGGCTCCCGTACATATATAATTAAATTTGTTTTTCTCCTGTTAATCTGTCTTATGCCAATTTAATTATTCGAACAACCAAAAGAACCCAGAAGGGTAGAGGAAAACTTTTTCCTCCCCTTTGTGGTCACGGTTTCACAGGTGTGTACCTATGTCAAAATATCAAATTTTACATTTTAAATATTGCAGTGTATCTGCATATGTATCTGCAGTGTATGAAATCTGCAGTGTATCTGCAGTGTATGAAAATTATATCAATTATATCTCAATAAAGCTGTTTAAAAAAAATAATTAGCACCTAAGGAAAGCTCTCCAGATGATGGAAAAAGGGGGAAGGGAATTATAATGGAATAATACTATTTCTCTATTTCTGTGGGTGGTATCAAGGCAAATATGAATTAAAAATAAGAAGATTAATTCTCCCTCCCTCGCCCTTTGGCTCCAGAATTTTTTTCCTCTGTCCTTTTCAAATGTTCGTAAATCTTTATAATGACTAAATAAGTCTCTGCCAGCCTCACAACTAGGGAATGTTCCCTCAACGTTCTGTGAGCCATCTTTTTGAAATGCAAACGTTTAGGGAGATAGCAGCCCTATCTGCTCAGTCCTGTGGGCAAGAGTCTAATTTCCCTGCAGCCTCCTGGACTTAGTAGAAGTTTGTTTCTCCTCTGGGTAAGGTCAACACAGGGGTTCTCCCCAATTATCATGATAAAGTTAGGGTGAATCAGGTGTGACAAAAGGTGCTATCAAGTCCTCTTCCTTGAGGACTAGTGATGTTTATCGTGAGAACATACATATAATGGGTTATACATCTGCTTGGCGTTATAGAGAGGTGAGGTTTCTTGCCGCCTTGGCAATCTCCAAAGCCAATTGCCTGTGATGTGTATCACATTCTGGTTTAAGATTTATTCACTAATAGAACTGATTTATTTTCCACTACCTTTGTCAAGAGGTTTTCTGGGTTAAAGATTTTGTTTTTAATCATATTTCAACGTTGATACACTGACTCTTTTAAGTTTGAATTTTTAACTTTAATGTTTAATTAGAATTCAAGCAAACTTAGTCATTTATCTGGGGCTTTGTGTTCCAGGGTTAAAATTATAAAGCAAAAATAGAATTGCATTCTTTTCTCATAGAACATAATTGCCAAAGAAGAATCAGGTCTGTTTTAAAAAGGGTGGTGATAGTCTTGAAGATGTGTAAACACATCCCCTTTATCAGTTAATTGCATCCCTTTAGAATCACGAGATTCATAGAACACTGTTATCTGATTCCAGCAGTTTTCTCTAGTGTTTATTCTTGATATATAAATATTTTATAAAAGAAAATACCATAGAGAAGTTGAGTTTATTTTAGCTCGTTTAATCTTTCTACTTCATCTTCTCTAAAATAAATCAAGTTCTGTATAGAATGACGTCTTTTGAACAATTGTTATTAGAGTGATTACTGTTAAAAAGTTATACTTAATGGATTTGCTTGATCTCACACAATTGCTATATGTGTCTGACATATTTGACTTAAATTCCAATTGAATTTTGCTCTAAAGTGAAGACTGGGAGGTAACTAAACTCAGGTAGCTGAAGTTCAAAACTAATTTTTACAACAAACACGACCTCTAGTAAATACTTTTGAAATTATTATTTTTTTTTTGAAATTATTTTTAAAGCAATTGTAAAAATAAAGTGGAAGGCTATTCTTTGTTTACATGTATTCAGAAATAATCTCTCACCATCGACAATAATCATGTACTCCATTTTCTAGTGGTGACTTGTACCAAGTTCCTAGCTGATTAAATCCCTCGATAAGATTGGAGCAAAGATGAAGAACAGTCCAACTGATTTAGATTGAACAGCAAGCAGCTCTTCATAGGTAAGTATCAGAGCTGAAATCTGCATCAAAACAACCAGATGAGAAGAACATTCAGTCAAACAGTAGTTGATTATTTCCTCAAGTTTGATGGCATATTAAGTTGCTTTAAAATGTAAGAGTCTGAATATTACTATTAAAGAAACATGGGACATAAGAGTTAAAGCATAGAAAAACAGAAACATTATGTCCTATTGTGACTGATTTCACCATAGTTTTATTTATTGAACCATGAGCTTCCGATGACTGTCCTAATTCTCTATGTTGCATTTTAATTAAATTAGAATAAAAGTATTTTTTAAATCCATGCAAGTATAATTGGATGAAATTTAGAAAAAATATCAGTTAAATCTTTCTCTTCTCTTTGGCAACATATGGTTAGAGTTCATTCAATCCAATTCCGTAAGCATACAGTTAGTTCTTACCTGCGACAAACAAGAGTTGATTAATAGTAAAAACTAGCTACATACTTAATAGTTCATGTTCTCCAATGAACCTTGGTCAGAATTAATGATCTCGTTTTCATTACATTTTATATTATTTAACTTCCATAAAAACTGGCCTGTCATAGTTTGCATATCCTCCTGACCACACACTACTGTTGAAGCAGGAGATATTCAAATAATGAATAAGATTTCTATTCAAAAAGTACATTTACATCTCTTCTCAGAGTGAAATAAAAATATTGCTATTAATGGCTCCTTTCAAAAGTGTGGTCATTCAACATTCAATGAGACACGAAAGAAACTTAAATGCATAATACTAAGTGAAATTAGCCATTCAGGAAAGGCTATGTGCTGTATGATTCTAATTATATGACATTCGGGAAAATGCCAAACTATGGAGGCAGTAGAAAGATCACTGGTTGCCAGAGGTTTGTGGTTGAACGGGTGGAACACGGGATTTTTAGGGCAGGGAAAGTATTCTGTATGATACTATAATGGTGGATACATGTCATTAGACATTTGTCAAAATCCATAGAAAGTACAACAGGAAGACTGAACCCTAATGTAAACTATGGACTTTGGGTGATAATGTTGTGTCAATGTGGGTTCATGGATTATAACAAACGTACCATCTTGTGGGAGATGTTGATAATGGGGGAGACTGGGGGTGGGAAGGGCATACAGGAACTCTCCTCACTTTCTGCTCAACTTGACTGTAAAACTAAAACTGCTCTAAAATGATTGTCTATGAATTTATAAAAGACCCAATAATGTCAATCAATTTTCCCTACCTTCCCTCACCACCATCAAGGACAATTGTGTGTTCACTCAACTTGTACTGGTTATGTAATCTTGGGTAAGTTGTTTAGCTTCCAGGAGTCTTCATTTCCTCACCTATAAAATGGAGATAGGAATAATTATGACCTCAAGGGTAGAATCAAGTAAGCACAGACTGAAAGCATTTTTAACAGCACCAGCAAGTGTTGGCAGTGGCGGCTTTTGTTACTGTGGCCATTCAGCCATCCATCTACAGATAGGCTGTAAAGGTCTCTGGAATGATGTTCACAAATGGTAACAATGGGTGTTGAGTTTATTATTGTTTTCTTTTACTTGCTTTTCTGAATTGCTAAAACTTTTATGAGCAGTTCAATTTTTTATAAAAACACCTTTTTATTTTAAAAGACATGAAACCTGTGAATTGGAGTGGAGTTGACTATAAGGATTTATAGTCAAGAGGAAGGAAACAAGAAAGGTGGTGAGAAAGAG